>NC_066624.1:31256485-31573025 GCF_025201925.1 Gopherus flavomarginatus
TCAGGATCCTGACACAAGGAAGAAAAGAGAGCAGCAGAATATGGACCCTGGACTTCAGAAAAGCAGACTTTGATTCCCTCAGGGAACTGATGGGCGGGATCCCCTGGGAGAACAACATGAAGGGGAAAGGAGGCCAGGAGAGCTGGCTATATTTTAAGGAATTCTTATTGGGGTTGCAGGAACAAACCATCCTAATATGTAGAAAGAATATGGCAGGCGACCAGCTTGGCTTAACAATGAAATCCTTGCCGATCTTAAAACACAAAAAAGAAGCTTACAAGAAGTGGAATATTGGACAAATGACCAGGGAGGAATATAAAAATGTTGCTTTGGCATGCAGTAGTGAAATGAGGAAGGCCAAATCACACTTGGAGTTGCAGCTAGCAAGAGATGTTAAGAGAAACGAAAAGGTTTCTTCAGGTATGTTAGCAACAAGAAGAAAGTCAAGGAAAGTGTGGGACTTTTACTGAATGAGGGAGGCAACTTAGTAACAGAGGATGTGGAAAAAGCTAATGTACTCAATGCTTTTTTTTGCCTGTGTCTTCACGAACAAGGTCAGCTCCCTGACTGCTGCACTGGGCAGCACAGTATGGGGAGGAGGTGACCAGTCCTCTGTGGAGAAAGAAGTGGTTCGGGACTGTTTAGAAAAGCTGGATGAGCACAAGTCCATGGGGCCAGATGTTCTGCATCCGAGGGTTGGTGGATGTAATTGCAGAGCCATTGGCCATTATCTTTGAAAACTCATGGTGATCAGGGGAGGTCCCAGATGACTGGAAAAAGGCTAATGTAGTGCCCATCTTTAACAAAGGGAAGGAGGAGGATCTTGGGAAATACAAGCCAGTCAGCCTCATCTCAGTCCCTGGAAAAATCATGAAGCAGGTCCTCAAGGAATCAATTCTGAACAACTTGGAGGAGAGGAAAGTGATCAGGAACAGCCAGCATGGATTCATCAAGGGCAAGTCATGCCTGACTAACCTAATTGTTAGGTTAGTCTTTGGATGAGGGGAAAGCAGCGGATGCGTTATTCCTTGACTTTAGCAAAGCTTTTGATATGGTTCCCCACAGTATTCTTGCCGATGAGTTAAAGAAGTATGGGCTGGATGAATGGACTATAAGGTAGATAAAAATCTGGCTAGATTGTCAGGCTCAACAGGTAGTGATCAATGGCTTCATGTCCAGTAGGCAGCCGGAGTTAAGCAAAGTGCCCCAAGGGTCGGTCCTGGGGCAGGTTTTATTCAGTATCTTCATTAATGATCTGGAGGATGGCAGAGACTGCACCCTCAGCAAGTTTGCAGAGGCCACTAAACTGGGAGGAGTGGTAAATATGCTGGAGGGTAGGGATAGGATACAGAGGGACCCAGACAAATTAGAGGATTGAGCCAAAAGAAATCTGATGAGGTTCAACAAGGACAAGTGCAGAATCCTGCACTTAGGATTGAAGAATCCCATGCACTGCTACAAATTAGAGACTGCAGAAAAAGACATAGGGGCTACAGTGGACTAGAAGCTTGATATGAGTCAACCGTGTGCCCTTGTTGCTAAGAAGGCTAATGACATTTTGGGCTGTATAAGTAGGGGCACTGCCAGCAGATCGAGGGACGTGATCATTCCTCTCTATTTGACATTGGTGAGGCCTCATCTAGAGTACTGGGTCCAGTTTAGGGCCCCAGAGTACAAGAAGGATGTGCAAAAATTGCAAAGAGTCCAGTGGAGGGCAACAAAAATGATTAGGGGGCTGGAGTACATGACTTATGATGAGAGACTGAGGGAACTGGGATTGTTTAGTCTGCAGAAGAGAAGAATGAGGGGGATTTGATAGCTGCTTTCAACTACTTTAAAGGGCGTTCCAAAGAAGATGATCTAGACCAGTGTTTCCCAGACTTGGGATAGCGCTTGTGTAGGGAAAGCCCCTGGCAGGCTGGGCCAGATTGTTTACCTGTGGTGTCCAAGCCAATGGGAGCTGCTGGAAGTGGTGGCCAGTATGTCCCTCGGCCCACGATGCTTCCAGCAGCTCCCATTGGCCTGGAGCCGCGATCAGCTGATCCTGCGGACACAGCAGTTAAACAAACCGGCCCGGCCCGCCAAGGGATTTCCCTATGCAAGCACAGTCTCAAGTCTGGGAAACACTGGTCTAGACCTCTCTCAGTTGTACCAGGTGACAGAACAGAGAGTAATGGTAAAGTTACAGTGGGGGAGGTTTAGGTTGGATATTAGGAAAAACTTTTTCACTGGGAGGGTGGTGAAGCACTGGAATGGGTTACCTAGGGAAGTGGTGGAATCTCCTTCCTTAGAGGTTTTTAAGGTCAGGATTGACAAAGCCCTGGCTTGGATGATTTAGTTGGGGATTGGTCCTGCTTTGAGCAGGGGATTGGATTAGGTGACCTGCTGAGGTCCCTTCCAACCCTGATATTCTATGATATTTTGAAGATCTGAGACTATTGTGTTCAAAATATTACTTAGGTTCACATGCTATATACCATCAGATAGGAAAGATATGTAAACACATCCTAATGCTCTCTGAATTATATGACAAGTAGATGAAAATCACATGTTCATTGTGCAACTTCACAAAATGATGCTTGAAACATATCTGTTCATTATCCGTTTGTTTATTTGAGAAATAATGCAACTAGGAAAGCCATCTGAAGATCTATTGACCTGGAGAATACAACTTTTTTTCCCACCCTTTATGTCACTTCATGAACAAGTTAAAAAACAAACAGAACTTACATAACAATGTAAATACCACTGCTCCACGACCATATATTAGGTATACTTTGGAGTGAAATTTTCCACAATGCAATGTTACATTTCAACAGAGAAAGAAGATTATTGAAATATAATTGCATATTTTAAAGCACAGGATTTGAACTAATGATTAACTATAGGCTTCCAATCAACCTTGACTTTGAACATTTTACTTGAGAGGAGAGTCATGTTGGCTGCTTTAGTAGCTATAAAAGCTTTGTTTGGATCATTAAATATCAGAAATGCTCAAAGAATCTCAAACAAGTTAAAAATGATGGTCAAGTTGGTGGCCATGTACAATGCATGCAGGACTTCACTCAGACCTCCAGGCCTATTCAAGTGAAGGCACACTGTTGATGAGTATCTTTACCACAATTATTAATGTGTTTTACAGCAAGTGTGGTGCCAAAAGTGTTTGTTACAAATAAAACTGTTGACACAATCACTGTGGGACTGTTTGAACTCTGTGTAATCATCTCCAATTCACAATTCATTGTTAAATATACAGTAGTTAATCCCTATTTGTTACTTGGAAGAGTCTCTACTTCCCCACATTCATCACAAGAGATAGGAAAGCGTAACTTCAGCTTGTATCTATCCTCCTTCCTAGATGGACAGGGAACATGTCTGTCCCACTCAGATTTTCACTCCTCTCCCTAGTCTGAAGTCCCCCACTTACTCCTACATTCATTTGCCACTATATTTCCCTCCTTTTGTCCATACAATCTCCTACACATCACATTCTCCCTCTGTGCCACCACATTTCCATGCACCCTTTCAGTCACCTTCTGTTCTCCATATTCCCCTGAACACCCCCATAGTGTCTTCCTATTCTCATATTGTCTTCTAACTCATTCAGTCAGCCTCTTGCTCACATTTGCCTGCACCCTCCAGTCTGTCTCATACCCCTCACATTCTCCTTCAACATCATTAAAGTCTGACCTGCTCCCCCCATTCATCTGACTCCTCATATTTTCTGTCCCCCCAAAAACCCCAAAATAGCTATTATCCCAGTCTTATTCCAAGCACCTTTACATTCTCATGTCTATAGCTCACATGATTCCTCAGGGCCATCATCTTCAGCCTCATCGGAAACAAAGGTAAGAGGAATCCATCTTTTTGTCGGGGGCAGACATTCACCTGCAAAAGCTATGGCAAAATGGTAGTCATCTTGTTGAGGGCAACATGCGGTACCAGTCCCATTGACAATAATGAGAGATAGTGGCCATTTTGGGTAAAATCAAACTTTGATTTTGAAGGTTTAAATCAGGAAAAAAAAAAGTCATGAAAACCTTTAAAAAACTCAGAAATCTCCAGCATAGCAAAAAACACAAGAACTGGCAATACTGTAATTACAAAATGGTAAAACAGTAGCAAGAAATACCATCATCTCTGTAGGCTTCTTCCTTCCACATTTCCTCAGTCTAGAACAAAGATTTTATAAGCTATTTCAAGTTGCTTTTAATATCCTCATATAACTGATGTTTCAACTAAATGAGAATTGGAACTTGATATTCATGAAAATTTATCAGCATAATAATAGCATAATGATACAAGAAGGCGGAATTATTCAGCTTGTTTTGTTTTTTGAACTCACTATAAACGTTCATTTTAATACCCCTAAACTAATAACCATGACTCCCAGGAGAACTCCTTTATCAATTCCCTTAATCCATATACTATGCTGCCAGAGTAGACTTGCTATCCTAGCACCTCCTACTGCTATCCTGCAACTTAAAAGACAAACCAACACATACATGTGCATAGGTATTGAAACTCTAGCAAATCCTACCACCTGCCTCCAATTGCTGGTGATATTGTGCAGTTTTATTATCCCTTAGTAACAGTAAGGCACTGGAAAGAGATACCTAGTAATGTCTGGCTACTTCTTCCTTCTAGGTCCCTATAGAACAGAAAGAAAATCGATCTCTTTTTTGCATTACCAACAGATGTCTTTTCCTACCCTTGTCTAAACCCAGTGGTAGTTTCATTTGTTCTTATTCACTGAAGACACTGAGGTGATGCAAAATGTCCTCCTTAGTAGTTCTTCATATCTAGTTTTAGCAAGGAAGATGTGGCATTGAAAAAACACACCCCTAAACTTGTATCTACTAAGATTTTTTTCAAGGAATTGCACTCCCTAGTGCCTGGCTTAGCTCAGACGTAGAGAAATTACTTCATTTGCTGCCTCTAAGGAGAATCCTGACATATGTGCTAAATATCTGATGGATATATTCTTTTAATCATGATAGAAGGACCTTGAAAGCTTTAAAGCATCATAACTTGTGCAGTCCAAATGGCATGTTGTCTATACTAGAGAAGTGCATTACATTTTTAAAAGTTGAAAGTTCATTGTATCAGAGCAGTTCTCTGTTGGATGGCCTGAGGGAAGGCTTCCTGCTAAGACTGTATGTAAATAAACTAAACAAAGTTCCAGTCACATTCATACACAAGACACAATCATAAAGTATTGCAAATTCAGGGCCAAATTCACTGGTAGCATAAATGGGTAGAAATCCATAGAGGCTAACAGAGTAGCACATGCTTATGCCATCAGTGAATTTGGCCCTGAATTAGTGAACAGCTACAAAAGTATCTCACAAAACTGGGTGACTGGGCAACAAAATGGCAGATGAAATTCAGTGTTGATAAATGCAAAGTAACGCACATTGGAAAACATAATCCCAACTATATATATAAAATGATGTGATCTAAGTTAGCTGTTACTGCTCAAGAAAGATCTTGGAGTCATTGTGGATAGTTCTCTGAAAACATCCACTCAATGTGAAGCAGCAGTCAAAAAAGCTAACAGAATGTTGGAAATCATTAAGAAAAGGATAGATAATAAGATAGAAAATATAATTTGCCTCGGTATAAATCCATGGTACACCCATTTCTTGAATACTGCATGCAAATTGCCTCATTGCAAAAATGCTATACTGGAATTGGAAAAGGTTTAGAAAAAGAGCAACAAAAATAATTAGGGGTATGAAACTATTTCCATATGAGGAGAGATTAATAAGACTGGGACTTTTTCAACTTGGGAAAAAGACCACTAAGGGGGATATGATAGAGGTCTATAAAATCATGACTGGTGTGGCGAAAGTAAATAAGGAAGTGTCATTTACTCCTTCTCATCACAAGAACTAGGGGTCACCAAATTAAATTAATCGACAGCAGGTTTAAAACAAACAAAAGGACATATTTTTCCACACAATGCACAGTCAACCTATGGAACTCTTTGCTAGAGGATGTTGAGAAGGCCAAGACTATAACAGGATTCAAAAAAGAACCAAATAAATTCATGGAGGATAGATCCATCAATGACTATTAGCCAGGAGAGGCAGGGATGGTGTCTCTAGCCTCTGTTAAAAACTGGGATTGGTTGAATATCTTTTCTGTTCATTCCCTCTGGCATTGACCACTCTCAGAAGACAGGATACTGGGCTAGATGGAGCTTTGGTCTGACCCAGTATGGCCCTTCTTATGTTCTTCCTTTCCTTTTCCTGGCTGCATCTTTTGTGGTTTTACAGGTTTCCCCTGACAGCATGTGTCACTAGGTTCTCTACTCACGGTCTGGACACCTCCTTGTGGCTTTATCTGGACAATCGCTCTGCTCAGTGGGACACCCACTTTGATCTCTCATCCATGGTTTGGCCCTTCTCATGTTCCAGGAGTTGTGGTGCTTCATTTTTGAGAGTCAGGATGCTCCCTTCCCATGGCTTGGGTTGCTCTCTTTTCA
This sequence comes from Gopherus flavomarginatus, assembly GCF_025201925.1. NCBI lineage: Eukaryota > Metazoa > Chordata > Testudines > Testudinidae > Gopherus > Gopherus flavomarginatus. The sequence goes on from NC_066624.1 coordinate 31,262,976, forward strand.
TGGTTCTCTGGCCAGGTCCCTGTGTGGTTTCCCAATTCTTGGGTATCAAAGACTTTTCATATGAACCATCGTAGGCAATCTTCCAATTCACTGCTCAGAGAGTGCCCCTTCCCCGGTGGTTAGTAGGAGAATCCAGCCCACACACTACTCAGGGTTCCAGCTCAGGGACCCTCAAATCAGCAACCAAGGTCTGCACCATCCCAAACCTTGCTACAGTTTCCCTTAGCTTTTTCCTACTCTGCTACCTCTTTGGGTATATGTTTCCTTCAGGGCCAGGATCCCAGAGTTCCACTCTCCCCCTAGGTTTTCTCTTTTTCCTACTCTAAGCTCAGAGAGTGACTACAGATTTCCATACTGCAGCTTCTCTCTGCTGTAAACTTCCTAGTTCTATACCTGCCCTTCCTGCTCAGCTGGGCTCCATCCTCAATTAGGGATTGCTTATCAAGCCTAATTCTCTCTCAGGTGTGGACTATCAGTTTCACTGACCCCTTGTGAGCCTCAATAACCCTTTCCAGGATAGTGTGGTGTGCATATCATATTACAATCACCAGTGGTGGGGGTGGGGATAGCTCAGTGGTTTGAGTATTGGCCTGCTAAACCCAGCATTGTGAGTTCAATCCTTGAGGGGGCCATTTGGGGATTGGTCCTGCTTTGAGCAAGGTGTTGGACTAGATGACCTCCTGAGGTCCCTTCCAACCCTATTGATCTATGACTACATGCCTAATTCTCATTTATACACTACTCATGCCTGCCACTTCAATCAGTTTTCCATGTAGACTATGGATATTCAGATTCTTCATAGGTAATATGACCAGGGGCAGGGGAGAGAAACTCTTGTCTACAAGAAATCCCAACCCAATTGCTTGTTTTTCCTCATTCTCCCACTTGCTATAAAGAGCAGTCATAACTGCTCCTTGTGCTGAGGACAAACCTGATCTCTGCACAGGGAGCAGGCAGAGCTCCTGCTACCTCTTGCCAACTAGTGTAGCCTACCGGTTAGTAGAGTTGCCCATAGGACAGACTGTCCTTGGACCCCCTATAAGAAGAATGCATGTGACAAAGGGAATCCTGCATACAGTGATGTTGACTGGGACAGCATGAATTGATCTAGGTGATTCCTGGAGATACTGAATGATAATCTTGCCACAGACAGTATATTCCAGCTTCATCACCTTGCAGATCTAAAGCCCTGTCACATATCTGCAAAATCACTTTGGGGATTATAGGGTAAGAAGAAAATGCCACTGAGTTCCCCTCCCCTCCCTTTTCCAGAAGATACTTCTACATTTAACTGCAATGACATGAGCAGAGAGGAGAATAGGGACCAAAGAACTTGGTTGTGAAATTGCTTATAATTCTGTACCTCAACTGTACAGTTTGAGTTTCTGAATTCAGAGTATACTTCTTTTAAAACTAACATTCCATGTGAGCAACATCAAAAGGAAGATTTATTTTTACTAGAGATGGGCACATTACTTTGACTATATCAGTTTTGATAGCTCCGGTGCAAGTCTAATAGTATTCAGTCCCATGAAAGTTTTGTCAAGAACATCACGGTGTACAGGACTGTTCATTAGATTAGAAGTTATATGTACTATTACAAATAGCATTTCCCAGGGGAGGTAGAGAAAGGTTCCTCCTCCTATATTCTGGAAATTGCAGACATTTAATTGGTTTATGGGATGCTTGGGGTTATTTCATATTCCACTATGTAGCAGATTATAAGGAAGCCTGGAGAAAGGGAGAGGACCTGCTTCCTGGATTCTGAGACTTAGAATTATTGCAAATATTTTTACTGGACATTAGAAGGTAAATTTTACCAAATAGTTCTGTAATCAGTGTACACACATTACAGAAGCACCAGTTATGGCTCCATAATCAAGGCTGAGTTGACATTTATAGCTATGGTACTCTAATTTAGCAATAAATTGCTCAGGAAACATGGAAATAATTTTAATTTATATTTTCTCATTTTGAATGAAAGCACAGACTATTTGCATGCAAATTCAGATACAAGCTGCTTTCACTATTGGTAGGACTTAAAATAGTCTTATATAATAATAATTTCCACACTTCTATAACAAGGAGCCATCAATGCTTTCATTTTATTTTCAAGGTTTTCTAGGTTCATGAACAAAACAACTGGAATAGTATTATAAGCTTCTCCAGCCAAAAACAAATTACAGTAAACTATGAGTGAGACACTAGGGTGAGATCCTCAACCCTGCACTGGCCTCTTTATACAACATAAAAGTTTCATAGTAATGCAAAAGGGCTATAAAAGTTCAATGTCCATCCTAGGGAGGATTCCCCTGGCACAGGTACTAAGACGACAATCCCCCATATGGGGTGAGTCAAAGGTCTGGCTGCAGTATGTTCCATTACAGAGATCGTAGGCAACTCCAGCAGCCTCTCTTTATGTGCTGCTGGTACAGTCCAGGATTTGGAGGACACAAAGGTGTCTTAAAGCCAACTTTATCCCCTTTCCCTCCTGGGCTCCCACTGACTTCTGTGGGCTTTGGATTGCTTCTCTTCTCATCTAGGTCATGGACTCACTGTATCACCTTGGAAAAGTCAATTAACATTTATTGCTTCTATTTGCTCATGGGTAAAATAGGGATAAGGATTCCCCACTTTAAAAGGGTATTGTGAGGTTAAATTAATTATTCTCTGTAAACTTTCCCAGCTTCCATGGATGATGGCTGTTCTAATAATGCAAAGAATTGTAGAAATTTCTGGAGACACCTCAATTAAATTGCATAAAGAAGTCACTGAAATAACTCTAAATGGGTGATTTCCCCTTTAGTAATGAATACTTGTAATATATTGTTTCTACTCAGTTTTTTAGTTGAAAGCCCCATCATATTTATTAGGATTTTCTTTAGAGAAATGAAAAACAGTCGCCTTTAAACAAAAATTCCATAGCAATTTTCTAAAGTGCTGTTTGCTAGCATTAAGTTATTTCTGCACAGATATGTCATTCAATTAATGTTGGAGGTAAAACAGAAAACTTCTCTTCAGTAATATTGTTTGAACAGGCTTATGAATTGTAGCTAGGTGTAGTTGTTCAAGTGCCACACAGCATTAGCCTTGCTCATGGAAAAATAGCAGACAACTACAGTAATTAAAAAGTTGCATAGTGTATGTAGATTTCCTTACTGATTTAGCTAATAGTAAGCTAACGTCTTTAAAATAAGTTAATCCTGTGCAATGTATTAATCCTAGCCAAATCTCTTTTGAAAAAGGGAAGCTATATTGCATATGTAACAAGTAATGTAGTACTTTCATTTTCTAGTAAAAAAGCCAAAATACAACAGCATATCAATCCAGATTCATGTTTGGCAATGAATGTTCTTCTACTAGTATACTAGATTACTGAACAATCAGGGTGTTTGCACTGATAACTCCCCTTTTTTCTCTTTTGTCTCCCTTTGAGGGCCTCTCAAAAGGGGAAAATAGCCGACAACTTGGGTAATCCTCAAACCATTTGTATAAATGCAACAGGTTGGCAAGGGCCTTGTGGTTTTAAGAAGTACTTTATATAGAAACTTACCAAGAAAAAGTTAAGGCTTACTTACAATTATCATTCAGTGGCACTTAAGTGATCAAAATTATTCCATAGTCCAATAGCAAATGCTGCATGAATACCTAAAGGTCTAAAATATAAACATTCCCAAATCTGGAAACATTTGTATATACTAAATTTATAAATTTAAATATAAATTTAGGTTAGACATTTAAAAATAGCAAGCTTGTCAAAAAACATTCTAAAAAAACCAAAACAAAAAAACGGTTAATAATTTGAAGAGAGAGACACCCATATTATTATGCATTGCTGATGCCACTTGGGATAATGCAAAAATAAAATAAAGTACACCTGTAGTTTGATTAAAGGCAAATGTCACAATTATTGAAATAACTCATGCTACAGTGTCAATGACAGCCAACAGTTCCTGTGGGGTTTAGTAATCTTTAAAGCCCAACATCACACCCCATTTACAATGTATAATAATGAGATGAAGCTACCAAGCTGCAATTTCCAAACCATACCCAAAATCATGAGAAACTTGTTTGCCTTATAGCTGAATATGATGGTAAATTCTTTCCCACACCATCATTACCATACTCTGTCCTCAAAAACTTATGCAAATCTGCTACTATAAAGCTTGTAGTATTAATTACACATGAACAGTGAACTATGTAATGTCAAGTGCACCATGGAAGAGAATGTATTCCAAAACAGTGAGCTGTCTACATACCCCTATGGCAGCCTCCTCCATCTCCAGCACCTCTCAGCCTTACATCTCATCAAACAATCCCTGCAATGTGTTGTAGTTAGACATCCAATTAACTTAGTCAATGAATGGGATGGAGAATCTTCATTCCTGACCTCAAATATGGTATTCAAACCACCTTGAGCATTCAGGCCACCACTCTGGATGAGCTTTAGGCTGTGAAACAATACTCACATAAACCCAGCTAAGCATAAGTGCTCACTCTCTGGGTGCTCTGGGGCTGGAGCACCCATGGGAGAAAAATGGTGGGTGCTGAGCACCCTCTGGCAGCCCTCCACCAACCCTCCCATATCCCACAGTGACTCCCACTCACCAGCGGGCCCCATGGATCAGCACCTCCCCCTCCCTCCCCGTGACTCCCACCCACTGCAATCAGCTGTTTTGTGGCATTCAGGAGGCTGAGCAGGAGGGGGAGGAGTGAGGACATGGTGTGCTTGGGGTAGGGGGAGAACTGGGTGGGAAGAGGTGGGTGGGTGCGAGAAAAGGCAGGGTAGGGTGGGGCTTGGGGGAAAAAAGATTGAATGGGATGGGTCCAGGGCAGGAGCGGCGCCAAGGTTTTTGGCGCCCTAGGCGGGGGTCCTTCCGCTCTCCTGGTCAGCGGCAATTCTGCAGTCCTTCCACACTCCTGATCTTCGGGGCACTTCAGCAGTGGGTCCTGGAGCGCTGAAGGACCCCCCAGTGCTGAATTGCCACCGAGGGTGGCAAAATGCCACCCCCCCAAATCCTGGTGCCCTAGGCGCCGGCCTAAGTCACCTAAATGGAAGTGTCAGCCCTGGTCCAGGGTCAGAGCTGGGGGTTGAGCACCCTTGGCACTTTGGAAAGTCAATACTTGTGCAGTTAAGCCAAAAAACACAATTGAGCAGATAGGGAGCACTTCAGACTGTCAGCAAGGTAGCAACAATTGCCTCCTCTTTTACCTTATCCACATGGGGGAGACCACCATGCAAGCCCATGCACTCATTGCCCTCCTTTTGGTGTCTCAGTGCCAGTCATCATAGTTGGTAAGGGCTGCCAAGTTGGTCACTATAAGGCAAACAATCCTACTCATGGAGAAATGAGCTTGCTACAGAAGGTGGGGAAAAGGAGACAGGTCAGCCGCAAATGACTCCTGCAGAAGTCCTGGTAGAAATCCATCTTTACAACAAGGCCAGCTCCAATGGAGATGTACATTATGAAATGTGTAATATAGGAAACAAGTTAATTATTAACTTTAGAAACTGTAACTTCAAGTTAAAACTATGATGTGAATTTATGACCAAACTTAATGATTAAGCTTCGCTAGCTTAAGACAATCCAAAGTGAAGCTTTTCTGTGAAATAGAAAGTGAGCCTGCAATTTTGTTAGATTAACATGCTACAAAAATAAATATGTGCTTCTCTGTATTGATAAAGCTTTCCTAGTGATACAATGCAATGAGAACATAATACATAATAATAATATATTCCATAATAAATAAGCCAGTAATAGGATATTTACTTTCATTATAATTCTATATTCTAGCTAGTCATCACAAGAAAGCACAAATTTGTGGAAGTCCTCCTTATGATCCAAAAGCTGATGCTACCTTGAACTCTGGGAACTAGAGTCCCAATGGAATCGCATCCTAAATATAGGTGGCACAACAGATAAAAATCAGTCTCGATGAGCATGCTCAGGGAGAACAATCATATTTACAGATCTCAGGAGGGTTAAACTGACAATGTTTATGAAATTTGCATTTTGTCAAGATGTTTGTTTTTCCTATGTGTAATGTGCATAAAACTTAAGACAGGCTCATCCTGAACTAAATACATAAAAGAGTATATACACACACAATACAACAAGGGCAAATAAAGTCTAGATGTTGAAGGCATGATTTTCATTTGAAAGCATAGCTACTGGTGAATAAAAAAGATTTACCTTTTAACGAGCTCAAAAAAATTCCTTTCATAGGCCTATTTCATTTTTATTTATTCATACTCTGATCCAAAAGAAAGTTTTATTACAACTGACATCTGAGCAACACCTTAAGTACAGGCTATTTTATTACCTGCCATATTCTTTGTTATGCTGGTAAGTACTGATAGCGGCCAGCAGGTGGGTCTTAGATCTACAGACAAGCACAGACCTCAAAGCCAATGACTGTGGCAAGCAAAGTCTTCAGGCTCAGTAGAAGGACCAGTTAAGCCCCTTTATGTAGTGAAATCATGTGGGGACTATCACCAGAGACATTAGGCTGCATGGCCGGTCAAAACTAAAGTTGTGTCAACAGAGAGGCTTCTCTAGTTGCAGAGGGGCTGGGATCGTGTTCTGAAGGCAAAGAAAGTCAGAGGAAGGCCTCTGATTTGACACTGGGAGGAAGCAGAGAGACATGGCTTCTTGGGCATAGAATTTTCTAGAGTAGCAGACTCGTGGATTTGTGAGCAACAAAACTGTCTGCTGTTTGTTTCCAAGTATTCAAGAAAACAGGATTTTGTGTATATTTCTGTAAATAAACAAAGTTAAAACCAAGAATATTCATGCTCACCTCACTGATTTCTCATTCCAGTTGAAACAACCCTTTAAGGTTCTAAATTTAAAATGCTTGGGCCAAGAAGGGTAATACATTTACTATATGCATTATGAATGGGAGAAACAAACGTTCCATTCAATTTACATTTTTTTAAAATGCAGTATTATCATAAACCGTGGGAAAAACTTGTTTAAATATTGGGATGTCTATGTATTGCTGAACTGATGTCTTCAAAAGATCCTTGATGGACTGATCACTGAATAGTTTTATTCCCATCTTGTCTATTACATTTGCAGTAGATCTCTATACAGAAATAGAAATGGGTCTGAACCTAAACCCAAATCCAAGTTCACAGCTCAAACCTATCTCTAAAAGGTCTATAATATAAAAATCTCAAATCTGGAAATATTTGCAATTTTGATTTGCAAAGTATAAATATAAAAAATATTCAAATATGGAATTTTGTACATATAATGCAAAACCCCATGTGAGTGGGGTCTTAGCATTGAATTAACATCGGACTGCTGAATCTAAAAGCATGAGCCTTTAGTGCATGAGCTGTAAAATCATGGACTGCACAGTCTGGTCAGCAAACTCAAATCTCTATATGCTCTGGTCGCCGGAGAAGAGCGGAGAGCCACACTGTAAAAGTTTGCACCATTTATATAGATGTTGGACAAAATTTTATACTTAGTTATATTGGTATAAATCAATCCAGAGTAATGCCACAGATTTTACTGAAGTGATTCTGGATTTACACAGCATTATCCTATAGAGTTCAGAAGTGGATTTATAGTTTAGATTTGCATCCCATATTTTATTGTGATAAGCACATTGGAAATATGTAGGCTGGTCATTATGGGATTTTGATTTGGGATCATCTTTACGTAAGAGCTGCTGAAAAGCTGTGGGAAGCAGATGAGAACAGTTCTTAGGCAGCCCTTACAGAACAGTGGGTCTTTAGAGTGGAGAGAATTACAGATTGAAAAACAATAATTTCATTTCCCTCTCCTTTTCCCATGGAAGTCTAGCCATTTTGAAAGGTCTATAGCGTTTAGCTCAAATTACATTTGGCATGTACTTTTCTGAAAAATAATTCCATTTACAAATGAAACATTTTATTAACTGCATGAATTTTTAAATTGCACACACAGCTAATATTAACTTTGACAGAATAATATCTAGCTTGTATTCAAGCTGTAACTTTGTTGTTAACACTTCAATGTGCATGGAAAATGAAGTGGCTGCATATTTTACAAATTAAAGGCTATTTAATCAATAAGCAAATGATTACATAGACTCTATTACAGTTACAGATCTCCAGAGAACTGCTCACTGGAGATCCCTGGCAAATCCATCATCCAAACACATGGGTGTTCCCATCCTTTTATTCAGTAGACTGTGACGGTAAGATACCAATTTACCAAGGGCTGTGGCAGGTTCTCTGTCACAGGAAATTTTTAAATCAAGACTAGATGTTTTTCTGAAAGATTTTCTATAGCTCAAACAGGGAAAGCCTATGACCTGTGTTATACAGGAGATCTGACTAGATGATCACAATGTTCCCTTCCAGCCTTAGAAACTATGGAACTGTGTTTCAGAAGTGTTCATTTAATAATAGAGTCAAAACAGACCACATAAATGGAGTTGTGTGAAACTAGGTGGTTTTAGTTCATAGGGGTTTGTGTGAACCATTTTTTCTGGTTTTAGTATTTTTGGGCTTACATCTGCATATTTTTCTCCTCATTTTCAGTGAGCCCCAAGCCGAGCGCAAAGCAATTCTCAGCCCAAACTACCAAGTTTTGCTTAACTGGCCAAACTTGTGAGACCCTACACTCAAGTTGATAGCATGTCTTTGGAATGTCACATCCTATCAACTCCAAAACTTCCTGGAATGTCCTACATGTCAACGAGAACCCTGTTGATTTTTGGGAAAACTTGAAAACTGAAAGCATCTCCAATTGGCTATGAAAAACTTCCAACATAATAATACCCCTATCTCATCTGTGCCTATCCTCCCAATAAAGATTTACATGTTGACAGCCTGATAGATTTATCTCCCAGACATATAATAGTGGGGAAGGAGGAAAGCATGGGGGCCTGCATATAGCCAGTGACATAGAGGAGAGAATAGGGGACCCTGGAAAGGAAGGAAGGAGAAGGGGGGGCACATAGAATCCCTCACAGGGGGAGATGGCAGGATCCTGATATGGGGAAAGGACAAGGCTTGGGGAGAAGGAGGAATGAGGGCATACACAGAGCCCTTGGCAATGAGAGAACTCAGGACTATAGTATTAGTGAGAGAGTAATGGGGGGCCTAACACAGAAAACCTGGCCCGGGGAAAGGTAGGGTACAGAGAACCCCAGGCATAAGGGAGTGGACGGGAGTTGCAGAGAGTCCCTAAAACAGAGCGGGATGGAAGACGCAAGGGGTGTGTGTGTGTGTGTGTAATGAGTAGGGTTGCCAGGCATCCTGTTTTGACTTGAACACCCAGTCAATAAGAGACCCTGTTGCCTCCATTCAGCACTGATGACCGGGCCATTAAAAGTCTGGTCAGTGGGTCAGCGGGGGACAAGGCAGGCTCCCTACTTGCCCTAGCACCGCATGGCTCCTGGAAGCAGTCACCAAGTCCCTATGGTCCCTAGGCACATGGGTGGCCAGGAAGGCTCTGCATGCTGCCCCCGCCAGTAGCGCCGGCTCCGTAGTTCCCATTAGCTGGGAACCACGACCCATGGAAGCTGCGGGAGAGGCACCTGCAGGCACGAAGGCAGTGAGCGGAGCCCTTCTGGCTGCTTATGTGCCTAGGGGCTGTAGGGACCTGGCAGCCACGGTAAGCGCTGCAGGGGTCCCACACTCCAAACCCCTGCCACAGCCCAGATTCCCCTCCCGCACGCAAACTTCCTCCAAGAGCCTGCCTCCTACATTCCAACCCTCTACCCAACCTCTGAGCCGCTTCCTGCAGCCCAAACCTCTCATTCCTAGCCCCACCCCAGAGCCTACACCCCCAGCTGGAGCCCTCCCCCTTCCTCAGCCCTGAGCCCACTTCTGCACTCCAAACCCCTTGGCTCCAGCCCAGAATCCCCTCCTGCACCCCAAATCCCTCATCTCCATCCGCACCCTAGAGCTTGCACCCCCAGCCGGAGTCCTCACTGCCACTCACACCACATCGCCCTGCCCCAGCCCAGAGCCCTGAACTCTCATTTCTGGCTCAACCTGGAGCCCACACCCTTAGCCAAGAGCCCATTTCCCTACTGCACCCCAACCCCTGCCTGGAACCCTCTCATGCATCCCAAACCCCTCATCCTCGGCCCTACCCTAGAGCCTGCATCCACAGCCAGAACCCTCATCCCCCTCCTGCACCTCAGCCCCCTGCCCCAACCCAGTGAAAATGAGTGAGGGTGGGGGATAGCGAGTGATGGAGGGAGAGGAGATGGAGTGAGCAGGAGAAGGGCCTCAGAGAAGGGGCAGGGTAGGGCCAGAGGTGTTTGGTTTTGTATGATTAGAAAGTTGGCAACCCTAGTAATGAGATTGGGCTACAGAAGCTGTGAAGAGTGCAACCCTCTAGTTTAGAGTGGAAACCACAGACCAAAACCACAAAAAAAAATACTTTTTCCTATTTTGGGCCTAAAGCAGCACAAAATAGCTCATGTTTGCTTAATGCTGAGACAGGGTTCTGAAAGGTTCACAATCCTTGGCATGCATTTCAGCTGACATTCAAGTTTTGTAAAATCAGGTGAAACTCATTTAGTTTAAAAATTTCCTCATGAAAATTTCACATACTTCTGCAAAATGTTTTCCTGTCATTGGTACTGTGTACATGACAAACACCTTGAAGATTGTCAAGAGTTAGGAGTTACAAGGAGTCTTACCCATCAACTCCTTAAAGCTTATAGGAGTCATTCAGCTAAAAAAATACACATTCAAATAAGTAACAGTGTAGGGGAGAGAATTCATGGGGTCTCGTATTTTATGAAGTTTTCTGAATAGAGCAACAAGATGAAAGCTTATATTTACCAAGTTTAGTGTGAGATTTTGAGTCCAGTACCGCTTCCACTGGGAAAAAAAAAAAGTTAGTTGCCCCTTTGACTTCAATAATAGTAGGACCAGATTTTTAATCTTTATAATGGATAAATGAATTATCCCAGATATTAGTTCAGGTACTAGACGTGCATATTTTATTCAAGAATTTTATTTCCCTCAGATAAGACACAACATTTAGAGAAGTACCTTTCTTTTTAACACATTCCACAGTGCTTCCCATTTATTGGTCTCAGAGAATATTAGGATCTAAATCACACTTACACTTTTGAATTCACTCAAATGCTCAGTTCTGGGTTAGCAATCATTTTCAATTTCCATTTAATTTAAACAAGACTTTTCACCAAACTTCTCCCCAAATACAGCCCAGTACTTCATTGTTTCACTGAATACATTTATTTCAGGTTTAGGACTAAAAAAGTTTTCATTGTGGAAAGGGGTAAACTGTATTTGTAGAATTCTGCCTTTAGATACCTGTGCTCATGTCTGCTCCCATGAGTGGAACAAGCCACATCCTGCTGATAAAATCTGGGGTAGGAAAGGTATAGAGATGGACTATCACCTCTGCAGTATGGTCCCCCTACCCTTTATCCAAACCTGCAGAAATAACTCCACAAAGGCTCCATTCGGATTCAAATGACAGTTGGTTCAAAACCCATAAAGCCACGGGGGAAGCTGTCGAAAGTTACCGAGGTGCTTATCAAGGTGACATACCTTAAAGAGAATGCAGGAAGAGTCTTCAGTAATGTGCGCTGTTTCCGCACTATGGAATCCTTCTCTTTCTAACTGAAGAGGGCTCCAGGAGCATTAGTCAGTGTAACTCCTAGCAGCATGGCTTCCTACAGCAAAAGCCATTTTGAATGGGTGGAGGGGGCTAAATGGAGCTCAGTGGAGAAAGGCATCAGACCAAAGGCAAAGGGCTCTGAGTGGGAAGCCCATTACCTTTTGGGAGCCATGAGGTTTAATTAGTGGAACCCTTAGCAGCCTCTGTGCATAGACAAATTCTACTCCAAACTCCTTGACAGAACGAGGAGGAAACTCTGAGTTGAAATTAATTTCATATGTGTAGGGGAGAATTTGGTCATTAGTGATTCATTTGAAACTTCCTGGATATTTAGAAAGTCTACATGTCTTCAACATTTGAAAACAAGAAGTGCTGTTTGGATAGGTTACAGACGGGATTATGATATTAATTAGAGGTCTGTTCTCTAGATAAGTGCATGTTCCTCATTAACTTTAATAGGAATTAGTCTTGCATATCATAGGGAAAATAAATAGACTCCATATAGATATATCAATCAGAGAAAAAAAAGCAAAGCCTTGTTATACCAGTTAAAGTCAATGATAGTTTGTAAGGAAAACAAGCAATAAATTACCATACATATAAAATGTAGGATTATGAAAGCTTTACAGAAATAACTCTGGCAGACAAATTACAGTATCTATCTTTTTTATTTACTTATTGCATGTTTTGCTTTAAAAACAAATGCTATCTATGAGCTCAGATGCTTCAGGAGATAAATCAAGCCCCTAATAACAAGTGTTTTTAGAAAATGCATTACTTTCTAGTGACATTGGTGAAGAGGATAGTGATGAAACTTCATAGCAGATCTGAATGGTTTGAGGATGGAACCTTATTAGTAATTGGCCTGGAGCTAGAGATGGGCAATTACTAGTTAAATGCAGAGTCAGGAAAGGCCACACTGCTGACATTTCTACAATTATCATTGCCTTTCTCAATTCAGAGGCTTTATTAGTGGCTCATGACTGAGTCTTTTTGGCTCATTTCACACTGTTCCTCTATTGTCCATTGTGCGTGATCTCTCTCCTTCCCCTGTCATTGTCACATTTCCCTTTTCAATACACAAATGATACTCTGTAGTGCACTTCATTACCTATTAACCAAGTCATTGCTTCTATAGTTTGTACCTGCCATCCTCTCACCCAAGCAGCATTCACACTGTCCTATTTAAATTAAAAGCACATCATAGATACCTGTTATGTTTCAAAATGGTAATAGTTTGCTCAATGATTCTGAATCTGTGTCTGAGTTTAGCCATCAAACTGAATCCTTATGATGCTATTCTCAAGAGAAGGAATTTATCAACAGAGGCATTTGAGGTTGCTGCTCCAATAACTTAAAATTCATGTTTCAAGTCAGTTGTTTAAAAACTAGCAATATCAACATACTGGTGAACATTTGCCTGTGCTATACCGGATCACATTTTTTATTAGTGAACTTAAGATGAGACTAGAGGCAGGAGTTCAAAGACCTATAGGAAAGCTCTTAATTTTACTGACTCACTTGCCTCCTACAAGTTTAATGTATCCCAATTTAAATACCAATTTTTGGAAATAGGCCCAGTGAAAATGGGACTAAGAGCCCACTAGTGCACACAGCACTTTTATTGCTATTACCTACAGTGTGGTTTAATAACTTGAAATATCACTTATCAGAAATGTGTAATTTTTTTTCAAAACTCTTTTACTGAAATTGTATTATAAAGATTGATAATACCTTTTCTGTACTATTTTAACTATATTTACCGTTAAACTTTTCTGTGGTATTCGCAGCACTAGACTACTGGGACTTGCATCCTTTCCACAACAACCAACTTTTGTGAAGTTGCACATGTAATAGTTTATGGCAGTGCTTACTTTGTAATGAAACAGGTGCTAGGGCCTAAGCAATGTTTTTACATTCATAACTGATGCAACAATCCCAGAGGTGCCAAGGCTATGAACTGCCAAGGCTCAGTCCTAGCACAAATTAAGAGCTGTTTTATGTAAATTATTGTATGAGTTAATCTGCATATTTCCAAGTATTTTGCCTATTGATATAAATATTTGCTTAAAAATATGTGTGTGGATTTAGTGCTGATGAAAGGTATCAGATTGAAAGATCTGGTGAATTAAGTATTCTTTTTACCTGAAGGCCGGTGTGTGCAGGAGCTGCAAGGCAAACTTCTCACATGCACTATTCCGTTGGCATGCCTCACCCTGGATCTGGTGGGATTGCCTTTAGTGATACCTGGGGTGGTTCTGTTTCGATTATTCATGCAGTTCTGGGCCTCCCTCTATTGAGTTGACCAATTAATGCAAAGCGTGGGGGTGAATTTACAGTGTGGCACCTAGGACAGAGACCTATCAAACTTATCTCATATAGGGGTCAGAAAACATCCATTATATGGAATGTGAACAATTTTCAGTTTCTGCCAAGCAGTGATGGATTAAAACTGGTCACTCATAAGTGACAGATTTTAGCCCATTAGCAATGTTTTGAGGCATCCAGCCCCAGTAGGTACTAAGTTAAGAAGAAGGTCCTGGAGAAAGAGAGAGAGAGACTTTTGCATACACAAGACTATGCTAAATGAACAGTAAAGCTTAAACTCAGGAATTCAAAGGTTATAGAGCAGGTTGTGATGAGCATAACCAAATACATAGGTCTGTTATATTTAACAAGACATGCAGTGTGGCAAATGAGATGAGACTTGGATCTGTCACATTAGAGTCTGGATTTTGTAGAAGTTTAAGGCCTTGCTCAATAACAAGAGTTGTAAATTGTATTAATTTTAACTAGAGTCTCTTGAAGAGGTGATTCTAGATCTCTTGCTCTGCCTGCTTTCAACACTGTATACCCTCTCCTAAGCCAGAGAGGGGAGACAGCATTTTGGGGAGGAGGGTGTATATATTAGATCTCTCTCTCCCTCTCTCATTGTGTGTGATGTTTTACCTGAGATGTATACAGGCATGACAGGGCTGCACAATGTATGACATTTGGTAGATATGAACTTCCATCCCAGTTCTATTCTCCGCATTCTCTTCTTTCGCCTCCTTCTCTTTACATTCTGTTTCTTTGCTTGAAGGAACCTATTCAAGGAAAACAGACAAGGCAGTCTCACTTTTGGTGTCACCACAGTGACAGAGCCTCCCCACTAGCAGTGCCGCAATATTTTGGTTGCAAAAACTTCAGAGAAAATGTCTAAATATAAATGAACAAAGCACATTTCCATTAATTTTATTTAAAATTCCAAACCTTTCTGCTGTTTAGAACTTTCTTAAAACCTCTGTTAAATAAAAGGCAAAATAGGGCTAAATCATTCTGAGAATGTCCCTGTAAAGGGTAACAGCTGGTGGGGAGAAGAACTGTTTCTTTTTAAGTTTATACCCTTTCCCCACGCCCCACCTGCCATGCGGTAGAGATACTGGAGCTAATTTAACAAAACAGCCAGACTTCAAGAGGAAAGCAGTGGTTCAACTGTAGCTGCAAAATTCTACCAATTCTACCAATATTCATTTGTATGCAAACTCAGATTGTCTTTCTGTTCATTTGTTGAACTGATTTAGAATTTGAGAGTTATACTCTACAATCAATGATGCAAAAGCTTAAGTTTAATAACTTTCATATTTATCTGCTCTGTAAAGAAGTGATTATTTTCCATTTCCCTAACTTATTTGTAATTCTGGCACTGTTTTCCAGGCTTTCCATATTGCTAAACATTATATCTCACTGTGAAATCCAAGGAGAGCACAAATAACAGCTGGATTACAATATTACAATTATCATGAGAATGAATCAGATTTTCACCATTATTGTTAGAGTTACCATCAAGAGAATAAATTAATAAAGCAGCATTTGTTTCATTGCCACAAGTCTAGAATCTGGCTTTTAAAGTGTCATGTATTATGAGGAACAAGGATAAAGAGAAACTACTTTAGACTTTCTTAACGTTGTGATGGTTATTTCTATTCTTGCCTGTTTCTATCAGTGACCTATATAAAAGTACAATGGACCGTGTGGCAAATTGCCGACACTATTATGATGGGTCTGTGCTTTCTCCTCTTGTGGGGGGTCCAGAGCACTGTTTCTCGTTGTCCCACTAGTACCGCAGAAAAGGAGAGTGGAGAGGGAGGGACCCAGGCCCGCCCTCTACTCTGAGTCCTAGCCTAGGGGCCCTAGGGATAGTGGTGAACCACTTGAACTAGCAATTCCTTCCCCGGGGCGACTTCCCTCTCTGGCCCTTCAGCTTGTGGCGCTTCCTGCCCTCCCTCCACTTGGGCCAATTTCTCCCAACCCCTTGTGTCTGTAGAGTCTCTTTGCTCTGCACAAGCTGGGTTTCCCTTTACCTAGGGTCTTGGTCTTCTGATCTGTCACAGCACTTCTCCAAACTGCTCTCCACTCCAACACCAAACCACTCTGCTTCAACTCCTTCTCTTGTCTGATTGAAGCAAGCTTTTTTTAATTCGGTGACTGGCTTCAGGTGCTCTAATTAATCTAGAGCAACCAGTCTTCCCTCTACAGGGAATAAGGCTCTCATCATCCTGGGGCTTACATATCTCCCGTCTATCACTCTCCTGCTTCCCTCTGGCCATGCTGTATCACGTATTCCCCTCAACACCATGGGGTTGGGCTACTTGGGACGAGAGGCAGTGCTGTCATGATAGGCCATCAGCATTGCCGTGTTGGCTTCCGGTCCTATGCTGTACCCAGAAATGGAAGAGTTTCAGGGAGAGAAACCATCTAGTCACTCTCATATTCTTCTCATTTCTGTGCATCCACTGGAGCAGAGCGTGGGCTGTCACAAGGGTAAACCACTGTCCCAGTAGGTAGTAGTGGAGAGTCTCCATGGCCCATTTTAAAACCAGACATTCCTTTTCGACGACAGCATATTTTTGTTCCCTGGGGAAGAGTTTCCAGCTGAGGTAGAGGATTGGGTGTTCCTTCTCCCCTATTATCTGTGAAAGGACCGCTCCTAGCCCTACCTCTGAGGCATCTGTTTGTAGAACAAATTCCTTCTCGAAGTCTGGGGCTATGAGTACTGGACAACAGCAAAGGGCTGTCCTTAAGTCTGTGAATGCTCCTTCTGACGCATCAGTCCACTTTCCTATCTAAGGGCCTCGAGCTTCTATCAGGTCCATCAATGGCCATGCTCTTATGGCGAAATGAGGGATGAATCTCCAATAGTACCCTACTATCCCTAGAAATGATCTGACCTGCTTTTTGCAGACCAGTCGAGGCCAATCTTGTATTGCCTGCACTTTGTTCCACTGAGGTTTCACCAAGCCTTTCCCTACTACGTACCCAAGGTATCTGGCCTCAGCTAGACCTATTATGTACTTGGGAGAGTTGGCAGTGAGGCCGTCCTTCCAAAGGGCATCTAACAGTGCTTCTACTTTTCCTAGGTGCATTTCCCAGTCAGGGCTATGGATGACTATGTCATCTAAATAGGCGGCTGCATACTTGTCATGGGGTCATAGCAATTTGTCCATAAGTAATTGGAATGTTGCAGGGGCCCCAGGGAGTCTGAAAGGAAAGACAGTGTATTTTAACAGGCCATCAGGTGTAGAGAAGGCAGTCTTCTCCTTAGCATCCTTGGCCAGGGAAATTTTCCAATATCCTTTGGTCAGGTACAGGGTGGTTAGGTATTCGGCCTTGCCAAACTGATCAACTAGCTCGTCAATGTGTGGTATTGGATAGGCATTGAATTTGGATACTTCATTCAAATTCTGAAAGTCATTGCAAAACTTCATTATGCCATCAGGCTTGGGGACCACTGACTTTGGGATTCTTCAATAACCCTGAGTTACAGCATCTTCTTCACTTCCATCCTAATTTCTTCCCTTTTAGCTTGTGGTATTCGGTACGGTCTTATTGTCACCTTTACTCCTGGACTGGTGACAATATGATGTTGGAGCAGTGTTGCATGGCCTAGCTGTGTACAGAACATGTCTTAGTTCCACTGGATCATATCAATGACCTCTGTTCTTTGTTCTGGAGTTAATCTGGGGGATATCCTCACCTGGCCCTGTGGGTCATCTGTCTGGGATTCAGATATCGGAATGGCCAGGCATGTCTCTCAGTCACACCAGGGCTTCAGTAAGTTGACGTGGTAGATCTGCTCTGGCCTCCAGTGGTCTGGTTGTCTGACCTTATAGTCTACTTCCCCAATGGCTTCCATTATCTCATACGGCCCATGCCAGCAGGCCAGGAGTTTGCTTTCTGCTGTCGGCACTAGTACCATCACCCATTCTCCTGGCTGAAATCTCCGTACTCTCACCCAGTGGTTGTAATATGTCTGCTGGGCCTCTTGTGATTTTTCCAAATGTTCTCGTACTGTGGGGGTTACTCAAGCTATTTGCTCTCTCATCTGTGTCACATTCTCAATGACAGTCTTTCCTGGGTTGGGTTGTTCTTCCCAATCCTCCTTGGCGATATCTAATATTCTGCATGGGTGGCATCCGTGTGGTAGCTCAAAGGGAGAGAAACCAGTGGACGCCTGATGGACTTCCCGTATTGCAAACATCAGGTACGGTAGAAGGGTATCCCAGTCTTTTCCATCCTGTGCTACTGCCTTCTGGATCATACTTTTAAGGGTACGATTAAACCACTTGACCAGGCCATCTGTTTGTGGACGATAGACTGAGGTCCATAGGACCTGGATGTGGAGCAGGGTACATAAGTTTTTCATTTGTTTCGACATGTAGCGGGTTCCTTGGTCAGTCAGGATTTCCTTAGGGATGCCCACTCTGGCAAAAAGCTGGAGTAGTTCTTTTGCTATTGCCTTGGATGTGGGGTTTCTTAAAGGAATGGCTTCTGGATACTGTGTGGCATAATCAAGGATGACAAGTATGTTTTAGTGGCCCCATCCCGATCTTTCTAGCGAGCTCACTAGGTCCATGGCAATCCTCTCGAAAGGGACTTCAGTAATAGGAAAAGGTACTAATGGGACCCTCAAGTGAAGTTGGGGGCTATGCAACTGGCATTCTGGGCAGGAGGTACAATAGCATTATACCTCCGCGCATATTTCTGGCCAGTAAAACCTTCTTAGGACTCTATCCAGTGTCTTCTCTACTCCTAGATGTCCGCCAAATAAATGAGTGTGAGCTAACTCTAGTATTGCCTTTGTGTCTTTCCATGGGACTAAGAGCTGATGTAGTTCTTCCCCTTGTATTTGCGTTATCCCATACAACATGTCATGTTTGAACATATAATATGGCCTTCGGCCTTTGGTCTTTCCATCCATGGGTATGCCACTTACTTTCACTACCTCTTCCCTCACGTTCGCATATAACAGGTCATTGGCTTGGTCCTGCCCAAAATTCTCACAAGCGGTACCAACCTGATCTAATTCCGAGGGACCTATTTCAACTCTGCCCCCTGGGTTGCCCTTATTTGGGCTAGGAATTGTCTCCGAGTCCTCACTGGTCTGAATTGCTTCTTGGTTCCTGAACGGGTTCGCCTACCAACAAAGGAGACTTTCTGGTTCTCTGCTAGAATCCTGGTCCCTAATTTTTATCTGTGGTCCTTCCCCGCCTTTCAGGGTTTCCCGGGGGATGAAAATTTGGCAAATATGGCAAAAAATGGAGTGAGGTTATCTGTAGGTGCCTCAGTCTCAGCCTGAAGGTTGCTACTCTCCCCTGGCTCTACTGGGGGGAGTAAGTTCTCAAACCCTGGGAAGTCCCTACCAATTAAGGCTGGGTAGGGGAGCCTGGGGACCACCCCTGCAGTTATCCTGGTAGTGTTCTCCTGGATCTCAGTTCATACTGGGATTGGCCAGGGTTAGTTGGTCTTGCCCCACCAACTTCCCCAAGACCAGTGTGACAGCACTCCCAGAAACCACTAATTCTATGGTCTCAATACCATTCATTTTTACCAACCTTATATATCCATGCGGGGTCATTGTGACCCCTACCAAGCCTATTAGGCCACATTGCTCCCTGTGATCCCCCAGTTTGCACTGCACAGGCTCTTCCCTGTTGGGGTATTGGGCTGCTATATGCCTCAATTCCCCGCACTTGTAACACTGACCCCTTATCCCGGTTGCCATCCTCTGCCTGGGGCTATTTGACCAGCCCGCATGGCCCTCTCTTCCCAAACCCCAGGTCGCTTCTTGGCCTCAGACCATTCCTCAGTGTCTTTCCTCCCAGTTATGGTTCTCCTGGAGTTCTCAACAGTCCGAGGCCTTGGGTTTGTGACTTCCTGGTTTACCATGTCTCACCCCCTGGGGTCTGAAACAGTTCACAGGCTGCCAGCTGTCTTTCCACGAGGGAGACCAACTCATCATAGGTGGAGGGGTCATTTTGGCCAACCCAAGCCCGATGGCCTTGGTGGTAGCCCCCTCATATACTGGTCTAATGCCAGGAGTGTCACCATTTTCTCACAGCTGAGGACCTCAGAGTGCAGCCATTTCCGGGTCAGGTGGATCAGGTCAAATGATTGTGATTGAGGTGCCTTGTCCTCCATATACAGCCATTCATGGAACCTCTGGGTTTGCAATGCCGTCGTTACTCCGGATCTGGCCAGGATCTCTGCCTTCAGCTAGGTAATCTGCCACAGTCTCTACGGCCATATCATAGTAGACCTTCTGGGCCTTCCCACACCGGAACAGGGCGAGGATACCAGACCACTGATCTCGGGGCCAGACCTCCCATAGGGCTGCTCTGTCAAAAGCCAGGATGTATGCTTACTTACAGCAACCTCTCTTCCCTCTACAGGGAATAAGGCTCTTATCATCCTGGAGCTTACATATCTCAACATATCACAACAGCCAAACAAGGACAGAGTAGATAATAGCAAAATTTTCCAGACAAATCATTAATTTGATGAAAAATGCACTTCTGGGTGACCAAAGCTATTTGTGAATTCTGGTCAAATAGTTTGACTGGCAAAGATTCCCGCCCCCGCAAAAAAAGAAACATTTTCACTTTTTGTTTTGAAATATTTCATTTAGAAATTTAGCTAGTGTTATTTAAAAAAACCCTGAAAAGGGAACATTATGTTACCAACTGGCTGGTATACCTCTCCCACTGAATGTCAAGGATCACTCTGCCACAGTACAAGCAACAGCCTCCACCTGCTTCAGGAATGTGCCAATATCAGAAATCTGTACAGCTTCAGTTTAGAATAACTTATTTGACCTTTGTCAACCACTATGCTCTGGACTTAGTTGCTAGGCCAAGTTCAGGAGAGCAGTGCTACAATCACTGTTTGACTGATGCAGCTGAAATGCCCCAGGATATAGCTTCCCATAAACCTACAATGGGATTCACACTGACAAATACTCAAGGAAGACAGAATGGTCATCTATCATACAGTAAGTTTGAGTCTTCTAGATGTTGTTGTCAGTGTGGCTCCCATGACTAATCTTCCATCCCTGCTTTCAGAGTCCTCAGCAACTGTTAGCTTTGAACTGTGAGGGAACGGAGAGATGGTTGTCGTTGCGCCACCCTTTTTTACCAGGGGCAGGCAATTTATGGCACAGGTGCCGAAGGCGGCACGCAAGCTGATTTTCAGTGGCACTCACACTGCTCTGGTCCAGGCCACTGGTGTGGGATCCACACTAACAACAACATCTCAAAGAACAGCTGTGGTAGGGTAAGTAACTGTTCTTTCTGAAACCGTGTGATGTTTTTTCAAAAGAAATCTCAAGTCAAGAAATCCATTGAAATAGAAAAGCTACAAATAAATGCACAATGAGCAAAGTCTACATTTTTCACTGCCTATAATTTCATGTAATTTTGAAAAAAATAATTCCTTTCTGATGCATCAAACTCTTTTGTACATGAAAATAGAAAATTAATTCAAAATTGGCTTCCTGTACAAAAAAGTCTATAACTGAATCCTCCGAGAATTACACTGAAAGGATAAAGGTGTCTATCTGTAGTTTATTCAGACATTAGGTTCAGGCTCTTACATTAGGGGAGCTCTGCATTTTAATTTAATTTTAAATAAGCTTCTTAAACATTTTAAAAATCTTATTTACATTACATACAACAGTTTAGTTATACATTATAGACTTATAGAAAGAGACCTTCTAAAAACGTTAAAATGTATTACCACCCCGTGAAACCTTAAATTAGAGTGAATAAATGAAGACTCGGCACACCACTTCTGAAAGGTTGCTGATCCCTGCTTTATACTCTTGCTTGGGAACACCAGGCAGCACAGGGTGCATGCATGGCCCGAGGACCCTGCTATTCAAAAGAATCTAATCTCATACCCAGAGGATGCATGCACTCCCTAGAGTGGGATCCACACTAACAACAACATCTCAAAGAACAGCTGTGGTAGGGTAAGTAACTGTTCTTTCTGAAACCGTGTGATGTTTTTTCAAAAGAAATCTCAAGTCAAGAAATCCATTGAAATAGAAAAGCTACAAATAAATGCACAATGAGCAAAGCCTACATTTTTCACTGCCTATAATTTCATGTAATTTTGAAAAAAATAATTCCTTTCTCATGCATCAAATTCTTTTGTACATGAAAATAGAAAATTAATTCAAAATTGGCTTCCTGTACAAAAAAGCCTGTAAATGAATCCTCCGAGAATTACACTGAAAGGATAAAGGTGTCTATCTGTAGTTTATTCAGACATTAGGTTCAGGCTCTTACAGTTTCTCAGTTATGCTATGCATATGCCAAAATAAATGTTTACTCAGATCACTTGTATTTGCATATTATCTTTGGCCCAGTCCATCTATTCAAGTCACATATTAACAGATGTGATATTTAACACTGACTTTATCATCAAAGCGGGGCCTGAAGCCACAGGACAGGCAAGTTACATAGTTTACATCACAGAAACTGTAGAAAGGAAGACATTAGGCTGAATTTGATTAATTGATGGAAGAAATAAATTATAATTAGCTCCTATTATCTCTGTAGTCTATTTTTATTAAAGATAACCTTTCAAACACAGGCACCATACTGAAAATCTAAATTGAAACTCAGTTATTTTAATCTAATAAGACTATTGTCTTTTCAAATAGGCCGTTTAAATGCTTCAGATTGATTGTTTTAAAAATTACTCCAAAAAGTTGTTTATTCATCTTTCTCTGTCTGTTTTACATTATGCTCATTGCCTGCAGGAGAACAGACCCCAGTTATGTCATCTTTTATAAAAAGGGATCTTGCAGGTTACATAAATAATGTGTGTGGAAGCACTGATCATTCCATCAATAGCTTATACACTTTGGACAAAATCCTGGTAGCCCCCGAGGACCTGCAGCTCTGACAGGCATCAAGTTAATGGGAAATGTAGAAGATCAGCTCCTCTAATGATATGAGTGACTAATACCACAAATGATTATATCTATAAATGGCACGAAGATATGGAGGACACCCTCTGCACTAATGACTATCACAATATTTTAGTGCCTTGTAAGATTCTTCAACGTGTAAACAATAAACCACTGAATGTTTTTTAAATGGGCTAAGATTTTATATATATAAAGTTGCAATTACTGTAAACATTTGGCATGTTTTTTCCAGTTCAATAAATTAGTAAAGATAGTGCCCAGTGCCTATATAGCACTTTTAATCTATAATGTCAAAGTGCTCTTCAAAGCTAAGTCCCTAGTTTTACTGATGAGAAGCTGAGGAACAGAGAGCTTGAGGCCCAACTTCGTAAATATGTCAAAAAGACTAGCGGTTCTCAGTACCTCTGGCAATCAGTCACTAGGTGTTTCTAGTAAGACACTAAAAAAATGAGGGACCCTAAATTAGAGGCCACTTGAGAAATTTTTTGGCATAAGCAACTTTCCTAAAGTTAAATAGCAAGTCAATGGCAGAACCAGGAATAGAAATTAGTTCTCCTGATTACAGTTGTCATACTGCTTCTCTAGTAAATAGCTTAGCACTAATCAATGTGCATAGATACATGATTATTTTGGATAAAACTTGATATACTGGATCAAGCACAGCTTGGTATTAAAAACCAGAATACCACAATGATATTACAAAGCTCTTGATGATGCAAACTATTGCAAGAATAATCTTCAGACCAGCTGATGTAGCTAGACTGCAGGAATGAAAATACATGCATTTTTTTTATTTTAGTATTATCGCATTTAAGAGTGTGGAGGGAAGGGAGGAACCTAAAGAATAAAAATGTATATTTGTTATCCTAATGAGATTACAGTGTAATGACAGGCATCAATTATGATTAAAATATGCTTGCCTCCTTTTTGTTCACAATTATGTCTCTTCACAACCAAATAATCCAAATAATTTTGATACATTTCCAAACTATTGTAATCTAGAGATATCTCTCAGGTTACATTGTTATTTGGATAATGAATGCATGCATTTTAAAAAAGTTTTTCATTGTAAAAGGAGTCTATCTTTGGAGGAAATAGGATAGTGTTTTTGGAAAAGAGGGCATATTATATCTGTATAGGGTCTATAGGGGATACTCAACAGTATGGTATTAAAAAACTTTTTGGCACGAGCTGCTCATAAGTGCCAATAACATTTTATTCCGCATCACTCAATCGTGTATTCTGTACTTGCCCCATATTTTACAGAAACACTAAAAGTTTTAGAAAATTTTTGTTAATTGTAAAAAAATAAAAATAAATCTCAATCAGCAGAATGCAAGTGAGGTGGTTAGAAGTGCATTATAAATATATAGTTCTGACATGATTCTGCAATTTATTGACACAGAGATATCACCTCCACCTATGCAACAAGTGCTTTCTTTGTACAGTATATACTCCTCCCCACACAATTGTGTGGAATACATGGCAGTGTAGAATGGCATAAATGTTTATAAGCCTGAGCCTTGGATGTCTGCATTACTCAGAAGAGGTGAGCAGGCAGGCAGCTCAGGCTAGAGTTTCTTATCAGTACTAATTTCTGAATTGGTAATGGCTGGACATATGAAAGGTGAATCAATCAACTTTTTAATGAGGTTTTACGTAAAAATCTATTACTTTTGGAGATATAATGGAATCTTGACCAATATCTGTAATTCCTACCCTTACTGTGCCAAAGTGTATCTATGACTTGTGGCTCCCGAACATACAATGTGAATAATAGGATAATTCCAAGAAATTTCAGAAAAAATACATACATTTCCTATTGTCAGTTACAATATTTGCAGCAATTTTACATTTTAATTATATTAACTTTTTTAAAGGTTCAGAACCCACTCCCAATGAATGGCAAAGTTACTTGCTACAGAATTTATTTCAATGTAAATCTATTCAAGCTATTTGATGTAAATGCTTATGATAGCATTTTTTCTATAATGTAGATGAACCATCTATATTATTACACTTCATTTTATGAATGGCTTTAGCACTGTCCAATAATGTATATGCAGTATCACTTGCAACTAATTAGATTAATATATAAAAGAAAATGCCAAGATTAGAGGATATGATTAAGATAAATATATCTTCAGGGAAAATAGGCTAAACTTGGCTTGATAAAACAATGTTGTTTTTTCCATTAATTGTCAGTGGAGAGTTCGTTGAAAACTTAAAAGTTAGTTAAGACCATACAAAATTCGGATGTTTCTAGCTGCTGAAATGTTCACAAATTCATAAGTTTTCTTCTAGCAAAGAATTACAGTACCTCAGAGTGTTAGAACATTTACACAAACTTCATAACAAGATTATATACTCATTTACTGCCTCTAAACTACTGAGAAAAGAAATCAAAATCAGTTTGAGAGGTGCAGGGCCAGCACTTCCATTTAGGCGACTGCTAGGGTGCCACGATTTGGGAGGGCAGCATTTTGCCGTCCTTGGCAGCAATTCTGCGGCGGGGGGTACTTCCGCGCTCCGGGTCTTCGGCAGCAATTCTGTGGCGGGTCCTTCACTCACTCCAGGACCCGGTGCCGAAGTGCCCTGAAGACCGGGAGGGCAGAGGGACCCCCCGCCGCAGAATTTGCCGCTAACGACCGGGAGCGCGAAAGGACCCCTGCCTAGGGCGCCAAAAACCCTGGCGCCGCTCCTGGAGAGGTGTGACTGAAAAAGACAGGCTTTCTTCTGGATTTCATTGGCTAGAAAAACATGGATTAATCCAGTAACTTCAAAAGTATGGAAGATTTAATGTAGATCATTCCTAGAATGCACATTGGAAACTTTTCCAAATCATTTAAGGGTTTTCTCCCTCTTTCTCCAATCTGTGAATCCCCTTTCCTTCTCCCATTCTAACTAGACTGTCCTGCTAATCCCATTATTTCCATCTCTGAGCTCTCACATGTGCCTTTTCTTTTTCTTTCCCTGAGGATAACCGCCAACACTTCTCTTTTCTTTTCTTCATCCTCAACATTTCCTTTAATATCCCACAAAATCTAATTCATCGATCCCCCCCCACAAAACCCAACTACTGTCGTCAAATGGTGCATGCTCCAGAATTTCTGGGTCAAGATACAGTACCTTTGAATTAATTGTGTGTTTAACCTCAAACTCTGAGACAAGAACTGGCTCAACAATGGATTTCCAGATCTGCTGAGACGCGACAATGAATTTTCTAGAATTAAAAAGAAACCAAAAACAAAAAAACATACACACAATAAAAGACCTGTTGTGAGTCACGGAAAAATGAGTGTACTTAGTTGGATTCACTTGAGTTTCTGGGCTAAGATTCAGGACAGTTATTTTTTTCAACCAGGTTTACTCATTCCTAATTAAGCAAGCATTGGACATAATGAATCCAAGAGAACTCATTTACTAGTCAAAGGAACTGGATTTGAACAATGGAATTTCACCGGAAGTCAATTCTTGCTATAAATACAAATTCTAAAATTACTAAAACCACAACCATAATCTATTAAAATATGAAAAATTTCCTAGTTAATCCAAATTTAATTAGGCTTGCACTACTGTCACATACATTAATGTTTCACATTATTTTTATTATCATAGATGTGGCCATTCTGAGACTTAGTTGTGATAAATCCACAGAGATTTCTGCTGTAATAAGAGTTCTGCCAGTTCTTAATTGGAGATCATTCATTATGCTCACAAAAGTAGTGATTATAAAGTGGGAGAGTTTACAGGTCCTCAGTACTCATGAGAATTAAGTAAAAACTGGGAATCTGGGTAATTTTTACATGTACTGCTTTAACTTTAAACATTTAAAGAAAAGTTTTTGACTGGGTAAGTAAGAAGATGATGACAAAGCAGCATCTAATATGAAACCCCTTCCACTGCCATCATCATCTACTGTATTAATAGGTGTACAATATCTTTTGTTACTGCTAGTATGTAAGACTTTGCATCTGGTCTTAGATGAAAGTAGGAAATGCAACCATTGAAATACGGATAAAATAGAAGGGAAAACACAACAGAAGTTAATTACTTAGCCATTGCATATACCTAAAGGACATTCCAGGAGTAGAAGGTAGTATTTTATAGCAATCCTCCAAAAGTAATAGAGCCTATAATATTATTTCTAAATGAAGAGGAAATCAGAATCACTTCAAAAATGTCACTTCAAATTAATTTTTTGGGGGAAAATGTCAAAGATTAAGCATCTGCAATAACAAAAATGTGACAGTGAGATATAGCGTAGATCTTGTAAGTCCACTGGATCATACGTCCTGATAATTAGCACAAGGCATTTACTGAAATAGCATGCTCTAGGAGAACTAATGTTTTAACATTGAAGTTTAATACTGTTACTTTATTTAACCCTTCAGTACTGATCAGTCTAGAATTCCTGCTGCTCCCAAATACCACTTTCTTCCCTGTATTCATTGGCTAATGTTCTAAATGTAGGGCCCGGAAATGCCTGAAATTCTATATCATGTGTTATAAGAGTTTGTAAGAACTAGAATTAGGCAAAAATGTTTGGACACAACATTCCCATCCCACCACTGTAAAATTAAAGATTCGGGTCAACTGAAACATTTTGAGAATTCAGGTCAAATTAAACAAATTGCTTCAGCCAAAATCAGAAAAAGTAAAAACATTTAATT
The DNA here is from genome assembly GCF_025201925.1 of Gopherus flavomarginatus. Lineage (NCBI taxonomy): Eukaryota > Metazoa > Chordata > Testudines > Testudinidae > Gopherus > Gopherus flavomarginatus. The sequence goes on from NC_066624.1 coordinate 31,290,512, forward strand.
TTCACATTTTTGCATTAAGACGTTTTAACTATGATTTAAAATTACTTTTTGTTTCAAATTTTACTTCTGTTTTTTTAAAACTTGGTTTTTAAGGTAAAATTAAAAAGAAACGTTTCATTATGGGTCAAACAAAATGTTTTGTTCCACACAATTTTCAACTTTCAGTTTGCAGAAAAAAAATAGATTTTTTAATTTTTTTTCTGTGGTTTGGCCACTGAACCAAAAAATTGGATATTCACACAGCTCTAATGAGAACATGATTTGTTTTTAATAGCTAATCACATATACAGTATAAATATGTAACCTGAAGTTATTGGCACAGTCATAGTTTTAATTAGCACTTTAGCTGCTACTAAACCAATATATACTTCACTTTAAAAAATGAAACTGATTCATTCAGCTTTTAATTAGAAGTGAAAGTTGAAACAGACACTGCAACAGTAAAAATTGTAATTGAAGCTATATCCACTTCAATATATAAAGCACCACAGCTTGGGAAATGGGAATGCTACAGAAACAGATCTCATTGAAAACGTGCCAGCCTTCAAGCTAGCTGCTCCTGATTTACTAAGCTGGCCAAAAACAGTAACATAAAAGTGATGAGGTTTAACACATTGATATTTATTACTGACAGCTCTTTGTGTATGCAAACACTGATTATTCTCAAAGAGAAAAAAAAGTGAACCTTCCAGCCATTGAAATATGGATAAAATGGTAAGAGAAACACAACATAACTTAATTACTTAGCATTTACATATGCCCACAATTTTTTCCATTTGACTGCTAGGCAAAAAGAAATCTTCTGTGATTAAAAGAAAAATAATCCAAAAAAATGTCAGAGCTGAAAACTGTTATTAGATAAAAGAAATGTGAGGAACAGTTTATTATTTCCACTCTCATCATCTTATTGAAGATATAATCATTGCAAATTCAAATTTAAAACATGCAGGTTAAATGTAGTTGACTGTAGAGCTGAGAACTGATTAAAAACAAAATAATAATAATACCAAAACCTCACACAAGTTTCATTTCTGAGGTGTCATAATGCAGGCAGAAAGTGCCTTCCAACACTAGCTAGTCAGACATCAAGTCAGGTTTACTTGTTAGTGATTGCTATGATCTGCATGCACAGCTAATCTATGCTAAAACATCCTTTTATTCTTCTCACTCTCCCCACAGCCTGCTTGTTTGTTTCACCCATCTTTTTACATTATAAGCTTTGTGGGGAGCAAGGACTGCCATTTACTATATGTCTTTACAGTGCCAAGCATCAGAAGACCTCTCCTCGCCAAAATGAAAATGGTTGATGCTTCTAGATGCCATCACAATTTATATAAATGAATAAATACCCATACTTGTGTGATACCTAACAAACACAGAAAGTGCCAGCAGCCTCCAATTTGTTCATTTTTGATTTATTAACATTTCATACTATGCACATATGCGTGGTTATGATCTCCTTTTTCAATCCTTTTAAAGTTTGATTTAAAACATTTATCTTGACACAGTGAATAAGAACACCAATCTCGGAACTGCAGGGGACTGTCTGTGACTCCATGTTTAATCTGTTACAGTGTCAGAGGAGTTTAAGCTTGATAACAGGTTGTGAAATCTAAGTATAGCCCTCACAGCCAATTTGGGGTTTTTGTCCTGGTTCCTAATAATCTGCCCTGAGGTTGATACTCATGTTATTGAGTCACTGCAGGACAATTCAACAGTACTAAAAACAGATTTTCCTTGAGAGGGGAAAAGCAGTTCCACACTGTACTCTTCGCCACAATGGTGTGTGTTCACACAACACTATCAGACACTAGAGATGGGGTGTACTCCTCTCTCATTAATCTTACAAATTTTTTCTTTTAAAAATTCAGGAACAATTGCAAAATGCCCATAAAACACACTGAATTCCACCCAAGTTAATGAAAGGATGTGAATTTGTGAATTTTTCAGCTGGATATTTTCAAATATTTCATAAAACTTCTCTAGGTTTGCCATGGAAAGTTTACAACGTGCACTGTTAATGTTTTGTACTATTCTAGGAGCATTTGCTATCTACTGTATGTTAAGAGGTTTGTTTTGTATAGGTTAACAAAATTCTAATTTCCCCTAAAATAAATGGACTGTGTAATATAAACAGTTTTTTACAGAATTTTACATAGCAGGAATTAATGTGGGAACTGAAAACTGAAAAGCTTCCTTATGCTTAACTTAAAATGTAAAGTATTTTGGGTCATAATACATAGGTCATGTTTTGAGAGTACACATGCATAGCCAGACAAGTTTGTTGGTCCCTGGCTGATTTGAAGGCCAGTCTCTGGGCATTCAAAGCACTCACCTGGGATTTTTTTAACAACATAGTTAGCTTTGTTTAACTTAGACCATGTTCTCAAGGAGACACAAAGACAAAGCCATCAGTCTACACAACTTAATAGCCAGCTCTCTTCTCTGTCCACATCCTTTTTCTATTCTTTTGAAAATAGCTCTCAGTGAATCACTCAAAGCAATTCTAATTAGCATAAATAACTTGCAAATTCAGTTAAAGAAAGGTTAGTTCTTTCACTACTTCCAAACACATGCTTCCAGTATACATTGCTGAACCTATTAACTCTTCAACTGCTGAATTTAAATATAAAACTGGGCAAAACACATTTATAATCAAACCATTTCTAGTTTTAGCAAGTGTAATCCGGTGTGTTGTATGGCATGACTGAAATGAAGTACATCTGAAATTTTCTTCATATTTTATAGTGCTCATCAAAAGGTCAGTGGTGGTATTCACCCAAACTGACCCTCATGGAACCCTCACTTGGTTTTCAGAAACACAAATAGTCACTTTGAAAAACTTGGAAACACTCTTGCAAAATACAGCCTAATGTTTTCTGGAAAATATAGAATTGTATTTACATGTAGAACACTATATAATCTCCTTTGTGTTACATTTCACACAAGACCCATGATACAGTTTATTGATAGACAATACTAAGTCATAAGTTATATGAAATTATTGGAGAATTTTCTAATTGGAGAAATATAGACAGCATAAATCTTGTGTACAGTAACAACTGAGTTGATTTATCATGCATTGATTAGCCACTTTGCTAATTACACTACATTCAATAACTACTCACCCATCAGGCCTATAGTCAATTCATTTGCAATTAGTATTTTTCTTGTTTATGATCATAACAACACATTCAAAATCTGGACAATGCTTTCATCAGAGGCTCCAAATGTGCACTACAATTGCTTTAGATTTAATAGAAAAGATGATGCATGTTATCTGAATCCTAACTAATAATTGTTCCATCCGGATTGTTTACAAGAGCTATTTCTTTTTTATTTCTGGATTTATTACAGTGTAGTTACATTTGATTGTTAGTCTTCACTTTTCCACTTAAAAAAGGCAGCTGTAAAACTGAAAACCTTTCTTTTTAATTTCCATTCAATTTCTTTACTCTTTTGCTTTCAAACTACTTGAGAATTTTCCCCTTAGCCATATTTTACTTTCTTAATACATTTTAATTTACTTTAGTTGTCTGGGTTTAGTATTGGATATTTGAGATATCACATCCAACTCCCCCAACTTCTCACTCCCTACATAAATTAACTTCATTCCACCAACACCTGCCCACAGACCCAGAGAAGTGGAGACACTTTTCAGCTGTAAAGTAGCGATAACAGACTTTTGGAGTAAAAGTACATTTATTGCTAAAATATCTTAATTTCTCTGAGATCAAAGTCAAAGTTGTGAGCCTGAGTGTGATGTGAAGAAATTAGATGCCCATGTTGTGTATAGCTGTATGTTGGGATGAAAGGGGGATATGTTGGGATGACTTTGCTTGTGTTTGCATCTTAAGATATTGGGGCTGCATCTGAGAAGCAGGGCTAAGCCAATGAAGCCCTTGTGCATTTAAAAGTTTACCCAGATATAGGGGTTCTCTGGTTCAGGTCTCAGCTGGCTTTGTAGGCCCAGCTTGGCACTCTCCCCATTTCAATCTCCCTAGATTAACCTTGCTCCCCAGCAGGTCTGGCTAGAAGTAGAAAACAGAATCTGGAGACGTAAACAAGAAGAAAGGTCCTGCTCAACATGGAAGCCTCAGGAGTGTCTCTAGGGAGCAAATGTGATTATTTGAGGCTGCTTAAATGCCTGGTTCTTCAGCAACCAGGCAAATCAGTCCCTTAGACTGCAGGCCACAGACAATGGCTGTTTCCTGCACTGCCTGTTACCAGAGAATCTGTTAAGTTTTACAGGAGAAGTGAATGCTACAGTACAGCTCTCTGGTAAACCAGATGAAGTGAGTTCACTGGAGAAAGCAAGTAGTATGGAACTGCTCCTCCTCTCCCTCCAGACCTCTACTAAGGAGCCTCTGCTCTGGAGCAGTTCTATACAGCTCTACCCTTTGCCCTTGTGCTAAGAAGCTAACAGTCGAAAGACATTCTTATCTTCCTTGGTGAATGTAAAAAAAGTTTGGTTTTTTTTTCCATTTGTATAGATCCCAGTCTTTATGTTCCCTTTAGGCTGAGCTATTTGGGAATTTGAGTGCTCAGACATATTCCAGTTATAAGGATTTAAAAAAAAAAAAGACAAAAAACATAAAGTCAAGCCAAAGTTTCCAAAGTGAGGGATGGTTAAATTTAACAGAAGAGGCACACAAGAAATAAAAGTTGGATCTCTCTCATGAAAGTGTGCAGCTTCAGCAAATTAATTTGGTTAATTTCTATGTAAATCTGAAGGATTTAATCCTTGTTTATGTGTAAAATTCAACAATACTTTACCTATGAAACTGCTGCAGGGGGCTCCATAAGATTGGGTTAAAATAACCTTGTAATTCTAATTAGATTAAATAAATTATATATTTGCTTCTGTAATCCAAGTTTTTCTTCTTCAGTGTAAGGAAAGGCCATCTTTAGCGTTTTTATAGGCTCACCAAGAACATGTATTAGCACAGCAGTGTATCTGGTTGCAGCAGAAATACAATTATGCTAATTAGATATGAGTTCCCTGAAGAGTCCTAATAGGATGATTGACCTATATATACCATTTAATTTGTTCCCATGCTTTCTCTTCATTGTCTTCCAGCTGCACAAGAAATTAAAATGTGTTAAACTGCATTGCTCCCCAATTATATATCAAAGGTACTTCTGCCACTCTGTGTCAAAAGCAATAAATAGTTTGTCCTCCGCTTATCTCCAGTACTGCATCAATGTTCTTAACAAAAACAAATAGCACTAATATAGACCCTGCACACTAAGTAAATTAGGTAATCTTATTTTATTGTTACTACTGCTGCTGTTGTTAATACTCCTAATAGGGAAGTTTTTAGAGGTCTCAAGATGAATGCTCATACCTGGTGAGGGTTAAATATACAAAAGGCAGCATTATCAATGATTTTGAACAAATAGGCAGTTTATCTGTGATTTCGATCTCATGATCTGAAGCTGGATGGACCACTTCCATACAAAATGTAGAATATCTTCCAACTAATATTTCTTCCTTAAAATGTCAGAGCAATATAATGTTGCTGTCTTGTATTTTTCAATATACATTGTCCTGATCCAAACTCCACTGAAGTCAACAGAAATTTTTTCATTGGCTTCCATAGGCTCTGGTTCAAGAACTAACATGCTTTCATTAAAAGTCTTATTCTGCTAGAACTTAACATACTGTTGAAACCAGGTTCTTTTTCGGCTTTGTTAAGCTTCTTCTGCTTAACTATATAAAACATAGGTTACAACTGACATTACAAAATTAAGTATAATTGTTGGTGAAGATTGGTCTGTTTATTCAGGTTAATATACGTCACACTTTAGAAAAGAGAAAATAATAGGAGCCATGAGAAAGGGCAAAGAGGAGCCATCTGTTGGCCTTCCCTTCGGTATTCATTTATTTTATATAATCTGTATTAATGGGAAAACAAGTGGGCAATCAATGAAATGAAGTGGCACCACATTTAAAATAGATAAAACAGAATACCTTTTTGCAATGAATAATTAACCCATGGCCAAAAGATTTAAGCAAGGATTAATTTTTTTGTATTTTTAAGGTAGCCTCTACAGTTACACTAGTTAGTACAAAGAGCATACGGGTCATCCTGCTTCAAGACATAAGGTGATTATCAGCTGGAGATAGAAAGATATTCACTCTTATAGTGTAGTTTTGCTCTATGGGAGGTTTGCATGTTTTTCTAAAGCACTCATCACTGATCACTGTCAAAGAACAGATACTAAACTAGATGAACCATTGGATACTTTTAGGACACATGGAATCTTTTAGTGGATACTTTTAGGAAACATGGAATATGTCCTAACCTTTGAATTAATATTTTTCATCTCCTATAGCTGTTTAGTTTATCTGTAATAAAAATTATTTGGCGAGTCCTCAAATAACAGGGAAAATTTCACCTCTTTCATTCCCCACCCCCATTTCCATTCTAGTGTGCAGGATTTCTCGAAGGAAAATATTAACAGAAAGATTCTCTCCCACACACACAAATACACCATTTGATATTAAATGCCCTCACATTAAAATAGATCTTCCTCCATTAAGACAGCACAGCAGGACCTAACGTTATTTATTGAAGTGTCTTTTAAAGGTGAACCAAAATGATTTTAAAGACACTGTTTAAAAGCTTAAATAATTAATGAAAACATATAGACAATTAATTTGCTAATTTAAAATTAGTTTTTTAATAAATCAGTTCTTCCTTTGTTTACTAGCAGAAGCTGAGTTCAGAGTTCTAAACCACAACTGCTGCAGTTGGTAAGATCACTAACACCTAATGTAGCATAATGAACAGATGGGAGGAACACAGATTTGTACACTGCTTCAGGAGGATTACAGAATCCTGATCTTAGATCCTGGCTAGAAGACAACTTTTCAAGTTCACCTTTAAAACATACAGGCTCAATTTTCCTCTCAATTGTATGGGTGTGTATATCAACTGAAGGGAGTTCAATTACTTTAGCTTTATATTGGTGCAAACTAGAGTAGAATTTCAACTTTAGTTCATCCTTTAAGAAGTGGAAAATGTCTCCTAAAGGGTTAAATAGGGTAGTTTGTCTAAGATTACAGAGAGAGATGAGGTAATATATTCTATTGGATCAACTTCTTGTCACAGCCAGTTGTGGGCAGCAGACACAATAACAAGATAGGAATCAAGAGTCAACTAGGTTAGGATACCAGCAAATCAGAAGCAGGGGACAAAAGCACAAGTCAGGAGTCAGAGTCAGGCTGGGTCAGGATACCAAGGGATGAGAGGCTGGAGATAAACTGGAGGTCAAGAACCACAAACCAGATGCCAGGAGTCAAGCCAGGTCTGGATATCAGTAAATGAAGGCACAAGGCAGGGTGAAGCCCAGTTTTTCAGACAATTTCCTGCTCCTGCTGCTTGTTGAAGTATGGCCAGTGGGCCAGTCAGCTGCTCTGGGACTCTGCCAATAGGATCTCAGAGGCGCAGCCTCAAACTGGGGCTGGGCTTCATGGGTCCTAAGTAAGCAATTGTCAGCAAGCAGCCAGGTGAAGGGTTGGAGCATGGCCACTGCTACGAACCCCGAAGATCTGTGGGTCATGATGCTTCATTGGTGGAAGGTACAAGCTCTTCTTCAAGTCCAGATCTTCCACTAACAGACCTTGGTCACCTACCTTGTCTCTCTAACATCCTGCAACCAACACTACAAACATCATAAGGTTTTGACATTTGTTTTGTCTTATTCAGAAAGGCATAACACACAGCATTTGCCACAGACAGAGTAAACAGTATTGTGTGAAGTATATTCCATAATTCAGTTAGAACCTCACAGGCTTCTGATGTGCTTTGAAGCTACCACTCATGAAGAGCCTTTCTTTACTAAATATATATATACACACACACACACACACTCACGTAGAGAGAGAGAGAGAGAGAGAGAGAGATTGTTTATTGAGACAAACTCAACAGAAAGATTGTGCTACAAGGGTTTTCTTGTGAGTGAGCTGAGCAGGGCACTTCAGAGGGGCTCATGATCTGAATGCAAACAGTGGCTGGGGAGATTGCATTTTATGCAAAAGGATTACGATTAGTGTTAACATTGTCACGCTGATGATGATCTTTAAGGATCAGCATAAGCTTCAATCCGCAAACAGCTGCACTGTGCAGATGTGCCTAACTGAATACAAGGAGTGTTGTATTGTAGGTAGCACTAAATTTTATTTGGTTTATTATTCAAGCTGGTGAAATCAATCTTTGCTGTCTGATCCCATCCATTGTAAGATATTGCACATTACATTTTCCGTGAGTTAGAATTTTCACTGATCACTAGTTGTTAGACAACTATATTAAAAACATTTATACAGTGAACATTTCCAATGCTACAGCAAATGCTCTTAGATGCCCCTATATTAAGAGATCTCAAGTTACATCCAGTTCTTCAGGGTCTTAAGTGAAGCTTTTAAAGGGCCAGTGGATCTGAAATATAGTCAGTGGGCGAGCAGAGCATGGAGCATGAAGAAAGACAAGTTAATCCAAAATTCTTTCACATTCTAGTAACCTACATTAAAGGGGTCCAATTAATTGTTTTGCAATTTGGCCTTTTTAGCTGTATTTACCACAAACTTTGCCTGAGCTTATGTATCAACTTGTCATTTTCTCAGGTTTATTTACGTGAGTTTTTTGCAATAGGTCTTTACCTGAATACTTTGTGTGTTTGTTGGTAATTTTACCTTTTAAAACCTTAAAATATCTGAACGGGAACAGGGCTAGAGAAGGAGATATAAATGTTTACTAAGCCATAGTGTGCAATACATGGTAGACATTGAAGAAGCATTACACTGAAAACAGAGAGAAAAACCAATTAACACACTACAAAGTTGATGTTATTTAGATAAAGTTGGATGATCATGGAAGTTTCTCAAGGACATTTATGAAAAAATATTGTTTTCCCCTGAATAAGGTTATTAAGTGCACACTGCAGAACCTTTTCAGTGCAGCATGTGACACAACCCACGTGCTGGAGCTCTCTCCAGAGCCTATGATGAGGCCCAGTGTGCATGTAATAAGAAATTCAAGTGTTTCACCTTGATTGAGCTATGTTTTGCTGCAGAGAGTCTTTAATTGAGTATGACAAGTTTTTCCCCAATTGCAAGTGCTTTGATTTATGCTTCAAAGATATTGTGTCAGGTGAGTTTTGTAATCTCCCATTGAAGTTTGCTGCCAATCCTAGCGAAGCTCTCTTTTTATTTTATTTATTTAATTTTAAGATCATGTTATACTGCTGCCTGGGACACTTATGTTTAGAAACAAAGCTTGAAAGGAAGACTTACACTGTGAAAATAGATCTGGTGCACAAAAGATAACATACCTCCTGACCTCCTCAGAAAGGTAAAAGAACCAGCTGATGGTTCTGAACACAAAAAGTTTATTTTATTGCTGTGGGGTTTTGTTTGTGTGGTTTTGGTTTTTCTTTTTAAGTTGGATTTGAGGTAGAGTCTGAATTCAGTTACACAGTGTAGATCTGAATGACAACACCAATTTCAATAGTTACAGCTGTAAAACAGAGTTTTGGATCAATCTCACTGTGCCTTTTTAGTTTTATTTTAGTCAGTCTGTTTTCAATTTTGGACATATAATGAGAGTCTGTCATGTGTCCATAGGTACAAACATGACTAGATACTGGCAGTCAACAACAAAATAATAACATTTACCATTTTTCCCCCTCAATTGCTTGTCTTTTCCCTTTTTTATTATAATCAGATTGATTGTAATGAAAGTTCTTTCTGCTATGGTTCTGAAATAGGCAAAGAAAATGTTTTTTGGATTGTACCATGGTATCCTCGAAATCCTGGTGAGCATATTTCTTTTGGACATCAGACAGTTTGATAAATCTAGGGCCGGTGCAACCATTCAGGCGAACTAGGCGGTTGCCTAGGGCACCAAGATTTGAGGGCGCCAAAAAGCGGCGCCCCCCCAAATTTTTTTAAATGGTTGCAGCCGCTGCTGCTGGAGAGGTAGTCTGAGCTGCCCGTGGCAGCAGCTACCTACAGCCGGCAGCCCAGGGCGCCCCCGGGGTCAGCGCGCAGCCGCGGCAGCCCGGCAGCCCGGGGCACCCCCCGGGGTCAGCGCGCCAGCGCGGCAGCCCGGGGTGCCCCCGGGGTCAGGGAGCCGCTGCGGCAGCCCGGCAGCCCACGGCACCCCCGGGGTCAGGGAGCCGCTGCGGCAGCCCGGCAGCCCACAGCGCCCCCGGGGTCAGGGAGCCGCCGCGGCAGCCCGGAAGCCCGGCAGCCCAGGGCGCCCCCGGGATCGTTGCCGCCGCAGCAGCCCAGAGGTTTGGGCTGACGGGCGGCTGCGCTGACCCAGGGGAATCCCTGAGCTGCAGGCAGAGGCTCAGAATCCCTCTCCCTCCCAGAGCAGGGGCTCCAGCCTCTGCAATTTTTCTCGTTGCCGGCGGGGGCGCCGGCAGCTGGGCAGAGCTGCGCAGCTCTGCTTAGGGCATGTGGCAGGGGCCCTGTGACAGCAGCGCAATACCAGGTCTTCGCTTCTGGAGGAAAGCCGCGGCTGCCCCCTGGCTCAGCCTCCACGTCAGCCCCAGCGAGGGCCACGGAGAAGAAAAGAGACTCAGCAGTGGTATGATGGAGCGGAGGAAGAAAAAGGACCCTAGCGCTCATGCATTGGGCAAGGTAAGCAAGTGCCTCCCCACAGGTCGGCCTCAGGTGCCTGTGCTCCTGCCCCCTTGGTCCTTAGCTGGTCCCTGCTCCTGCTCCCCTTGTGCCTGGATGGCTGGAGAGAACAGCAGCCTGCAGAGCTGAGCTGCCCCAATGCCCCCAGGCACCCCCCTGACCCCATCCCCCCCACAGCCCTGACCCCCCAGCTCCGAGTCTAGTCCTTCTGAGCTGGAAACCCCCTCGACCTCATCCCCCCACAACCCTTACCCCTAGCTCTGAGCCCAGTCCCTCTGAGCTGGAAACCCCCTCGACGCCATCCTCCCCACAGCCCTCACCTCCAGCTCCGAGCCCAGTCCCTCTGAGCTGGAAACCCTCTGACCCCATCCCCCCAACAGCCCTGACCCGCAGCTGTGAGCCCAGACACTCTGAGCTGGACACCCCCCTGACCCTATCTCCCCACATCCCTGAGCCCAGCCCCTGTGAGCTGGGCACCCCTGAACCCAGAGCCCAGCTCCCCACCCAGCCGTGGGCAACAACAGCACCACCCCCAGGCAACGACAGCCCATTGGTACCAACTATCACAATCACCCAGCAACTGCCCATTATGTAATTGCAAATGTATACATACCATTACAGCTTTTAATGTTTTTAAATAATGTATTTAGTTTATTTTCAAATTATTACAAATTAATTTTTGAATGTATTTCACTAGTTATTTTTTACATTTCCTAATACATGTTACTATAGTATTGCAAATGTTTTATGGAAGGGGCCCCCGATTTTGCTTTGCCCAAGGCCCACCGAGTCCTCTGGGCGGCCCTGTCTGAGTTTTAAGCCCTGCTGCTGTGTTTTGCCTGCAACAGGCAGGCCTAAGCCTGTGAGTGACCCCCATAGCAGCTGCCTGAAGAAGTGCTTGGGGGAATCATGCAGAAGGAGCGTGATATTTGTTTGAGTTCTCTCCTCATGGAGGCTGTGCTCCACTTGGTGCAGGACAGCAGTCTCAGCAGGACTCTAGGCCCAGCACCTTGCCTCAGTTTGTAGATTTGTAGTGTACCCATCACCGGACTCAGTCTGGCACCGCTACCCTTCACCAGTGCCCAAGAAGCAGTCAAAAAAGTTGGATGGACTGGTTAGGTTAGTTGTCATGCTGTTGCTTGGCCAGTGTAGAGACCACTGAATGCATAGTATTCCTCTATGATGTTCTGTCCTGAGCAAAATTGGCATGTTATGAGGTAGTGCCTGTGAGGGACGGGTGTCTGTTTATGTATCCAGCCATCATGTCTTAGGTCTTCTGCGGGGGGAGCTTTTCCATCCTGCTTTCTTTGGTGACATCTGTGATGCTCTAGTAGACATCTATGAAGACAATATTCTGACAGGATCATCTGGCAATACATCACGAGTTGATGCAAAGGCTCTTACAAAAGCCATTTCTAGTTTCAAGTTTTTTGTTTCTCTTGTTTTGTGGTATGACATGTTGTTTGAGATCAACATAACTAGCAAACAACTTCAGGCAAAAGAATTTGATATATGTGATGCCATTAATCAACTTGGAGAAACCAAGAAGTTTCTTGTGGGCCGCAGAAGTGACGCAGCCTTTGAGAAAACATTGGTAGATGCAGGTGAACTTGCGGAGGAGTTGGATGTACCGGCACTTTTTGAACCAGATCCAATCCGTATTAGAAAGAAGAGGAAGCAGTTCACATATGAAGCAGATGACGAACCTATTTATGATCCGAAAGAAAAATTCAAAGTGAACTTTTACTTTGCAGTCATTGACACATCAACACATTCGGTTGAAGAAAGATTCACATTGATGCAGCAAATTAGTTCAGTATTTGGCTTCATATATGATGTTTACAGTTTGCAAAATAAAACACCAAAGCAAATTATGGAACATTGTTTGAATCTGGAGAAAGCTTTGCAACATGGTGAATCCAAAGATATTGATGTCTTTGACTTGTGCAGTGAATTGCAAGCCATTGCAAGACGAGTCCAAAGGAGTTCATCACTGCAAGATGTATTGACCTTCATATGGGAAAATAAGCTGACAGATAGTGTCCCTAACACAGTTATTGCTCTTCACATCCTCTTGACTCTCCCAGTTTCTGTGGCCATGGTGAGCAAAGCTTCTCGAAGCTCAAGTTGATAAAAACATATATGCGAACTTCAATGTTGCAACAAAGACTTGTTGGGCTATCTACCTTGTCAATAGAACATGACATTGTTCACAGCACTGACTTGGAGGAACTTGTTTCTAAATTTGCTAAACTTAAAGCGCGGAAACATAAATTCTAAATTATAACATGTTACTCTGTGACCGTGTATTGTGTATAATGTATGTGATTTGGGGGGGAGGGGCGCAAGATGGAAGTTTCGCCTAGGGCACAAAATATCCTTGCACCGGCCCTGGGTAAACCTGAGCTGCCTTCATGTCTTTGACTGACTTGAATACCTCCTGCTATGAGGAAATTGATTCTTATTTTGCAGTTAAAGTTGTCTGGATTCAGTAATAATTATCTGCTTCTAAGGGACAAGGTTATGTGATCCAGCGTTTCATCCAGTGTCACTCTTCCAGGTACTGTAGATATTGGGGGAACTGCGATCATCAACTTGTGCTCCAGACCCATGCTCTTTCTGCTGGGTGAAGGGTTGCAAGGAAGAACTGAATCTCTTGCTGGTAGAGATTACTAACACCTCCTTAAAGGAGAGAGATCAGGCTTCCTGCTCCACTTAAAGCATCATGTGTGTCTAAACTCTTACATAGCAACATCTGCGAGTAACACCTTCTATTGCAGTGGTTCTCAAACTATTGTATTGGTGACCCTGTCACATAGCAAGCCTCTGAGTGCGACCCCCCTTATAATTTAAAACCACTTTTTAATATATTTAACACAATTATAAATGCTGGATGCAAAGCGGGGCTTGGGGTGGAGGCTGACAGCTCGCGACCCCCCCTCATGTAATTACCTCATGACCCCCATCCTAACTCCCAGTTTGAAACCCCCTGTTCTATTGTCTCCAGTTGGCTAGGAGACACCATCCCATCGTGGTGGACAGTGACCTGGCCTCAGTTATTAACATCTTCATCACATCTCAGCTGGATTACAGCAATGCAATACACTTGGGCACGAAACCTCAGAGTTTAGGAAAGTCCAACTAGTAGAGAACGCAGCAGCACAACTCCTCAGCAACACAGGAAAGCACATCAAACCTGTCCTCTACACTGTCTTCCCATAGAATTTCAAATCAAGTTTATATCCTCAGTCATGATCTTCAAGATGCTCCATGGCCTGGAGCCAGGATATCAAAAAGATCTGCTAAAGCTCTGTGAAGAAGACCGATTGACAATTTTGCTGCACTAGTACAGTGGAACTCTCTACAACAATGGCAAAGATAAACCGTGTGGGAAGCAGAACTTTCTTAGGGAACAGACCAAGACTGTGGAAGTAAACTCACCCAGGAACTAGGGACCATCACAAACCTCACCACCTTCCACTTAAAGTACAAGGTGCATTTCTTCAGCCTTGACTGCTATTACAAATACACAACAAGTTGTATGAACTATGAAAATGCAATTGCCCCTTACTATAGAGGAGAGAAGGCTTTGAGGCTTAGAGTGGTTACATGACGTCACCATGATTGTATCACACTGCATATCAGTATCAGAACTGCTGATGGAACCCAAGTCACCTGTCTGCTATGCCCATGACTATTCCAACAGACCGCAGTGCCTCCCAGTCAAATCAAAACCTTCTTAGAAACTCAGATTCCAATAATATCAAATGGGGATAACCCTAATCTATTAACATGTAACAGTGGATATCCTGGCCCTCATTCCACTCTCCATGAGACTGGTGTAAATCTGGAGCAACTTCGCTGCAGTCAATGGAATTACATTGGTTTTAACACAGTGTAACCACAAATAGAAACTGGATCCTTAAATCCTGCCTATTTTTGGATTTCACTTACAGTAAGAATAGATGACCAAATTTTACAGATTAGGTAATTCAGCTACATAAAGTTATAAGTAAATTATCAGAGAGATACTACAACTTACTATGTATGACATGAGTCTTGGAGACAGAGGGCCCAAGTTCTAATGTGGGTGTGATGCTAATTTGAGTGTGACCTTGCACGAGCCCTGCCCTCACAGAATCTGTTTCCATATCTGTGAAATATGGTTACCAGCTTCATAACTAAACAATGTTCATAAAGTGATAAACAATGTAAAAAAAAGTAAAAATGTTAATGCCAGCAAGGAGCAGGAAGAGAATTTGCAAAACAGTCCTGTGCTTATTCCACTAACCCATATAACTTTTGGGGAATAGGTCTTGGAGAAATTATATAATATTCTTGTCACCATTGGTCCCACTTGCCTGCCATTCCCTTGTCTTTAGGTTTTCCTCATTCTCTAACCATGACTATATAATATCACTGTTTCTTTGGGTAGGGCCTCCAGTGTCCGTACCTTTTTTTATGTGCCTTAGCAGTTTCTCTGCTGCCACTGTGATGCCACAAGTTTGTTTTCTTGTCCTCTGAAGTGATCTCATGGCATGTATCCCCAAAATAGTCTAACTAGAAAAAAAATCTAAATTAAAACTAAATTAAAACATTCAAGTTAGAAATAATGAAACTTTAAATAAAATGAAAGTTAATCAGCATTCAGAATATTTATGCAAAGCTCCATTTGAGAATAAAATCTTACAATTACTTCCAATGGTTGAAGCAAAAGCACATTTACATCCTAGTCTTTGTGTTCAATTGTGTCTAACATTTGGCTGACCTGTAGTCTCTGTTAGCATCTCAGGGTCTGTATAACACAACCCTCCCTCAGTAAAGTTCCCCTTTCCAGCTTATATTGATTTTACTCAGTTTGCCTGCAGTTGCAGGCAGTTTACTCATTGCCTGCAGTGTTAAAAGTCCTCCTTACTGCCTATTTAAACATCCTTGTACAATGAGCCTTAAGATGGATACACAGCTCTCCACTATAAATTTCACTTTACCCAATATTTAAATCATATTGTTTCCCCAAAGTGGGGGACACTCCTTCTACCAAACTGCTTTTCGCAGAAATGAGTAGGTCAAGTTTACTTATCCATTTGTCATTAGGGGGTGGAGAATACTTGGACAATTTCCTCTTGGCATTCCTTCCCCAGAGACTAGTGAATACTTCCTGAGGGCCGAAATGCCTCCATCTTTGTGTAAGGCCCATTAACATTTATATAGCTTTTCTTATTCCAGTTTGAAGTGCTAGTTTTTCAGAGTAGTTTATCTGATTATTTATATACACAATAAAGCCCCCAACTATTTATCCATATCCAATCTGATTTCTCTCAGACAATACTCTCTTCAACATACTCCTTTAAAAAAAGAAAAGTGTTCAAGCTTCATGCTTGTTGAAAACTTGTTGGTGTAAATTGGTGTGTGAAAGTAGCCTTGTGTATGTTCACAGACCTGCCTGGATTTCATGAAGAATCAACATTTTGGCATATGGAAATCGCAAGACAAAAGGGCTAAAAAAGCTTAATGTGGACATTTGAATCAAGTCCTTTTCTCATGTATCCCTGGTCTTAAGCTACAGTGACCCAAAGATGGTGCAGTCAGGGCACAGTGGGTGAATCAATTTAAATGGGAACTAAACCACAAAGATAAACTCCTCACTGGATTAGTTCATAGAAGCACATAAAACAGACTTTCACAAATGTAATTTATGCAAATTAACTTGGCATTGGTGGCATAGTAATCAATATCACTCAGAATGCTTTCTTCATCCTAACAAACTCAGTTCAGCTATGAAGACCACGTGGAAAGTCCCAACCGCTGTACCTGAATATACAGATAGACCGAATGAGTAGTGGGGCTGGCAGCAGTGTGTCATAAAGCAAATGAAACACAGTATACTACATCTTACCAGCTTCTCTTCTCTTCTGAAAAGGTTCTACCTATAACCCACTTGCTCAGAATGAGAAATGTTTGTAATAGGAATGAAGGCTGAGAAAACAGATCACAATCAAGTTTAAATGTTTTTAAATGGGGATATACAGAGAAAAGCCTCAGTCAGGCTTATCTCAGAGAACAGTCACTTGACAGGGCAGATTTATTAACTCCTCATTCTACTCCATTAAGATGATTTTCTGTCCCATTACTTTTCATTTACCCCCCCCTCAATACATAGTAAGGACATAATTTTAAAATATTGTCACTTATTAGCTGTAGACCATCTTCTGAAAGGACACTTTACACATGCAGATTGAAAGAATCAAAATTCAGCCTCAGGATAGCATGGTGCTAAATCGCAAGCCTCTAAGATCCAGTGAGGTACATATTTGAATGTTGCCTCACCTGCTGGTACAACATAGTGAAAGACAATACTACTAGTATTACCCAACTCTCCAGCAGGAGCATAAGAGAAGACCAGATGCATGCATGGTTGGGAGGGTGGCTGCCACTGGCTTTGTAAAGGGGGATGGGGACAGCTGATTGGCTACTGGGTGCCTCTCCTTGCCTATTTAAGGTATGCCCAGGCTTTGTAAAAAGTATTGTATTCTCTGGTTAGCTGCAGTTGCCATACCTGGAGATAAAAAGCATGTGGATAGAGGCATAGGAACAGACACAGCCTATGGATTTGTTTAGGTTCCCAAATCCAGTTATGCCAGGACAATGGAGAATCAAGATGGCTTTGTACACCTCTTGAGATGTGGTGCCTGGAGGGAGTGTGGGAGCCCTGGGACCCCCTTCCTCCCTTCCTGTTTACAGGGAGTGCACATCAGTGGAGGGGTTCTCCATCTTGGGGCTTGTCTACATCACAAAGTTGCAGCGCTGGTGAGGGGGTTACAGCGCTGCAACTTAGGAGGTGTACACATCTGCAGGGCATCACCAGCGCTGCAACTCACTGTTTGCAGCGCTGGCCGTACTCCCGTTTTGTCTCGGGTGTAGAGGATCCAGCGCTGGTGATCCAGCGCTGGTAATCAAGTGTAGACACTTACCAGCGCTTTTCTTGACCTCCGTGGAATAAGCAGGTATCCCAGCATACCTGAGGAAGCCTCTGGTAATCAAGCTGGTCTCCTTCCCCGGTTTGCTCTCGCGTTCCCCGAACCCCGAGCAAGCAGGTCTCCTTCCCTGCGGTTTGCTGGGTGGTTCCGGGAACGCGATAGCAAACCGCGGCGAAGCTGCTCTCCTTCCCCGGTTTGCTCTCGCGTTCCCCGAACCCCGAGCAAGCAGGTCTCCTTCTCTGCGGTTTGCAGGGTGGTTCGGGGAACGTGAGAGCAAACCGCGGGCAAGCTGGTCTCCTTCCCCGGTTTGCTCTTGCGTTCCCCGAACCCCCCTTGAAGCCGCCCAACAGCGCTGCAGTGTGGCCACATCTAACACCACTTGCAGCGCTGGTTGCTGTAAGTGTGGCCACTCTGAAGCGCTGGCCCTATACAGCTGTACTAATACAGCTGTAACAACCAGCGCTGCAAAATTGTAGATGTAGACATACCCTCAGCCAGTTTCCTACCTGTAAGCACAGCCCACTGAAGGAGCAGGAGTCCTGCTGGGGGGCAGGAGTGTTGATTCAGCTGTTTCCAGAGCAGAAAAACATTAGAACCTGGGGAAACTGTGGGGCTGGGCAGCATACTGCTGCTATCTATGCTGGCATGGCAGGAGATGGGGACAAAAGGCATGTAGGGCTGCTGCTGCTGCTGACACAGAAGCATGTGGTGGGGCCTGCTGCCTGGACCAATTGTAGTGCTGCTACCTCCCAGTTCCCTGTTTGTGGGGGACTCATGGAGCTGCTGCGGCTGGTGTGGCAGCAGGCGCCTCAGTCTCAGAACTGTTCAAGCTGTGGCTCGCAAGATGCTGGGTCCCCTCCTCACCCACCTGAAGCTCTTGGGGGGAAGCTACCAGGGCCAATGTGCCAGTGGAGACACTGTGGGACAACATCAAATCCTGCTTGGAGTGCCCTCACTCACTAGGGGGAGCATCTGGGGTGTTGGGGAATCTGCTGCAAAACCAGCAGCCCCACCTCTCTGCAGCTACAGTGGGGATAATAATCTGAGAGCCGAAACCCTTGATAGCCTGGGATATTACAGAGCAGCCATACTTCTTGATGCTCTTACCTTACCTACCTCACCTCAGTCTTGACTGGGTGCAAACTTTAGATAGTTGCTCTTTTTTCTAGGTGTTGATTTTGCCTTTCTGAGAAAATTGGGAGATTGTGCTGTTTACAAATGATGTAAAGAAAACATAGAGCTGGATGGTGTCTGTTTACTGTGAGAACTTCAGCCCTTGTTGTCTGACCAACTCACACAATGACTCTCCAGAAATAAGTAGTATGGAAAAGAGGATTGAGCTCTGGGGGGATTCCGCAGATGAGAACTGTAGAGGTTGGGGAACTGTTGCCCACTATTGCCCTCTGGGTTTTGTCCAAGAAGAACAGGCCCTTTCTATTCATTTTTGCAGCCTCCTGAACTGAGGTCTGGAGTGCTTGGTGATGTCAAATGCTGCAGATAGGTCCAGCAGGATGATAATGTGTCCCCCTTGTTGATGGTCAGCAGTGTGTTATGTAACCTGAATGCTCAAATGTGATTTTTAGTCTTTGTATTACTTTTAACATGGTTAAGTGTCTCCTGTAAAAATGAGGTGCGAAGCTGAAGATACATAATAAAATTAATATCTGTTTGGTGATACAGCTTATCTAATTGGTATTACATATCCATCAGACTAAGAATGGGCCAACAAAACCTAATTAGCTATTTAAACTCATTTGTGTGCCACATTTAATCTTGTGCTTGTCACATTTAAATTTGTTTAAACCTTAATAATATTCAAGATCATGCACTTGTAATAAAGGCAACATGTGTTGGAGCCATAATGAATATTTTAATCTCAGCAATTCATTATTGTTCTAACAACTTTTTTTATTTATCTAGGTGAGTCATTTATCTTTCCCATAAGATTTATGAGACAGTTTGATTAAAAGTAGTGAAAGCCACAATCTAATAATTTATTTCACATTTATTTTTAGGTTGTTAATTCAGCAATATTTTTTCCACTGAGCCATCCTAATTTGAATAAAGAAAACTAATCCACCTGAAAACAAGTGTTTTACTTGATACACATGCAAATATTTAATTTGCATTTCTGATAAAAACCCAAACTATTTACTAGTAGAGATTAAATTTGTAAATTATAGAATAACTTGGAGAGAACTCCCAGAAGTTTTTTGAAGAACCTCTACAAACACTCTACCAAAGGCTTTGTGACAGATACAAAGATGATATGTAATGATGTTGTGAATATGGAGATTTTATGAACATCGTAGTTGACCAGGTCAGTGAAGGGATGATATTGTATAGTGCATAATTAGAATTACTTGTGGTGACTATATTAATCTAAATTATATGGGGGGTAGTGGAATATTTATTAAATGCCTACAACGCTCCAATTCCATTGGAACTGTGCATTCAGATGGCACAGACAATAGGATAAGCTGATAGCTTCAAGGATCCTGTTTCCAGTGAGTTGCAAATATATCTATATTTTTTTGCCAAAGCTGGGAGTTATCAGGTCCAAGGGGTATAAACAGTTAAGAATTGGTTTAATTCCTGTGAAGGGGGACGAGTTACCAAGGTGCTGTCGAGTTTTGACCTGAAGACAAGCTGAAAATGAATTGAGGTTCTGAAAGAGTCTATAGGCAGCTAGTCCTATCACGATTTCCAAAGGAAAGATGGTTAAACACCTGAGAAGCTAGACATGCACAGTCTATTTTATTTACAGGTTCTTTAAAGGTATTTATCAAGTAAATAACACTTAGCTTTAAGGAGGCTGTCTGGTCACTGATTATCACTGTCACTGCCCCAGAGGGGAAAGATTTGCTGTGGCTGGACATAAGTCAGACCTACTGAAGTGATTACAGTTGATACACAGGGCATTGCAACTAAAGGCTGGGTCTGAGACTCATAACAATTGTATGATCCCACCACAAGAGACAGGTGACAGCCTGAGAACTGAGTGGGAGGTGTGCTCAGGGTAGAGCCTGAGGTTCAGTTAGTCTGGGACAGACCCAATTCATTCTGCAACAGTCAATGGTAACAGCAAGAGCTGGATGACTAATGAACCACCAAGCTGGACAAGTTACACTACTTTGTCACTTACACCTGTAGTATTACATCAGTAAATTAACATAATGCACACCACCTTTTATGTCATGGCTCACTTGGCCAGACTTCCATGGGAGTTGGATATGCTTATTCAACAGAAACTTGAACAAGGGGCCAGATTCTTCACTGCCTTATATATTGTGTAGTTATTTACACTTGTGAACAGTGGGTGTAAAATGGTAACAAACCAGAATACAAATGACTATGCCAGGATAAGGCCATCTCCAGGTCAATTATCTCACATGGTGCTGAACATTTGCGAACAAGGTTCGCTAACAGGGAGTTTCGAGAGAGAGTTTGGAAGGGGAGTGGGAAGGGGGCGAGGTACACTTGCCATTCTTTAAAACCTTTATACTAACCTATAATTAAAACTTCTTGATTTAAAGAAAAACCCCATCTTTAACCTAGGTAGCTATAGGAGAAAATGCAGGCAGAAGTCCAGCAGCATAGTGGGGTCTATCCTGTTTATTGCACTCAGTGTAGCATGTATTACCTGCCCTGTGGGTGGGTGGTATATGTGCACATTTGGTGCAAGGAGCTCCTGGCCCTCAGAAACTGCGTAAGGGGGTATGTCTACACTACGAGATTATTCCGATTTTACATAAACCGGTTTTGTAAAACAGATTGTATAAAGTCGAGTGCACGCTGCCACACTAAGCACATTAATTCGGTGGTGTGCATCCATGGTCCGAGGCTAGCGTCGATTTCTGGAGTATTGCACTGTGGGTAGCTATCCCGTAGCTATGTCATAGTTCCCGCAAACTCCCCCGCCCATTGGAATCCTGGGTTGAGACCCCTATGCATGATGATGCAAAAACAGTGTCGTGGGTGATTCTGGGTAAATGTCTTCACTCATTCCTTCCTCCGTGAAAGCAACAGCAGACAATCATTTCATGCCCTTTTTCTCTGGATTGCCCTGGCAGACGCCATAGCATGGCAACCATGGAGCCCGTTCAGCTTTTTTTTTACTGTCACCGTATGTCTACTGAATGTTGCTAACAGACGCGGTACTGCAGTGCTACACAGCAGCATTCATTTGCCTTTGTAAGATAGCAGAGACGGTTATCAGTTGTTCTGTACCATCTGCCATGCCATTGTAAATTGGTGATGAGATGACGGTTATCAGTCATTCTGTACCGTCTGCTGCTGTCATGGGTGCCCCTGGCTGAGGTCGGCCGGGGGTGCAAAGACAAAAATAAGAATGACACCCCAAGTCAATCCCTCCTTAATGGTATCTAAAAATAGAGTCAGTCCTGCCTAGAATATGGTGCAAGTGTACTAGAGAACCAGAGAACCAGAGAGCACAGCCGCTCCATGTCAGATCCCGCAGAAATGATGAGCTGCATGCCATTCTAGGGGGTGCCCCTGCAACAAACCCACCTGTTGCTTCCCTGCTCCCCCAACCCTCCTGGGCTACCGTTGCAGTGTCCCCCTATTTGTGTGATGAAGTAATAAAGAATGCAGGAATAAGAAACACTGACTTGTTAGTGAGATAAAATGAGGGGGAGGCAGCGTCCAGCTGCTATGATAGTCCAGGCAGTACAGAATTTTTTCTTTACACATGAAAGGGAGGGGGCTGATGGAGCTCAGCCCCCAGTTGCTATGATGAAGACAGTTACCAGCCGTTCTGCACCATCTACTGGGAATGACTGGGAGTCATTCCTATTTTTACCCAGGCGCCCCTGGCCGACTTCACCTGAGGCCAGCCGAGAGCACTCACAGGCTGATGATGATGACGGATAGCAGTCATATTGTACGGTCTGCCACCGGGGAGGGGAGGGGAGAGAATTCTGCTGTTCACTGCCGAAGCATCGCGTCTACTAGCAGCATGCAGTAGACATAGGGTGAAGTTGAAAAAAGTCAAGAAATGATTTTTTTCCCTTTTCTTTCACGGGGGGCAGGGGGGTAAATTAACAAACTATACCCTGAACCACCCTGGACAATGTGTTTGACCCTACAGGCACTGAGAGCTCAGCCAAGAATGCAAATACTTTTCGGAGACTGCTGGGGACTGTGGGATAGCTGGAGTCCTCAGTACCCCCTCCCTCCATGAGCATCCATTTGATTCTTTGGCTTTCCGTTAGGCTTGTCATGCAGCACTGTGCTGAGGACTCTGTATCATAGCCTGGCGATTTTTTTCAAATGCTTTGGCATTTTGTCTTCTGTAACGGAGCTCTGATAGAACAGATTTGTCTCCCCATACAGCAGTCAAATCCAGTATCTCTCGCATGGTCCATTCTGGAGCTCTTTTTGAATTTGGGACTGCATCACCACCCGTGCTGATCAGAGCTCCACGCTGGGCAAACAGGAAATGAAATTCAAAAGTTCGCGGGGCTTTTCTTGTCTATCTGGCCACTGCATCCGAGTTCAGATTGCTGTCCAGAGCGGTCACAATGGTGCACTGTGGGATACCGCCCAGAGGCCCGTACAGTTGATTTGTGGCCACACTAACCCTAATCCAATATGGTAATACCGATTTCAGTGCTACTCCTCTCGTCAGGGAGGAGTACGGAAATCGGTTTAAAGAGCCCTTTATATTGATATAAAGGGCCTTGTTGTGTGGACGGGTGCAACGTTAAATCAGTTTAACGCTGCTAAAATCGGTTTAAACACGTAGTGTAGACCAGGCCTGGGTTTTGGAGGCCAGTGTGGCAGAACTGGAGGAGCTAAGGAAGGCAGAGAGGTATGTTGATGACTCTTTTCGGAACACTGTAGATTTGTCCGGTCAGTCAGCCCCTGTGCTGTTAAGGAAGATGAAAGGCTCAGGGAAGTAGAACAGTCAACAGGAGCAGAGGGAAACCTTCCCGTAGTTGGGACCCTCCTTCCAGATTATGTTGGGGTATCCTCTTGCACTGATATTACCTCTCTGGGGGAAGGAACTCCAGTCATTTGGAAAAGGCAGGTGTTAGTAATGGGAGATTCGATCATTAGAAAGATAGATAGCTGGGTTTATGATGACTGGGAGAACCGTATGGTGACTTGTCCGCCTGCTGCGAAGGTTGCGGATCTCTCAAGACATCTAGATAAACTTATGTGTAGTGCTGGGGAGGAGCTGGTGGTCGTGGCACATGTAGGTACTAATGACATAGGGAAGGGCAGAAGAGACATCCTGGAGGCCAAATTTAAGCTGCTAGAAAAGAGAATGAAATCCAGGATCTCTGTGGTAGCATTCTCAGAAATGCTTCAAGCTCCACGTGCAAGGCCAGGTAGGCAGGCAGAGCTTCAGAGTCTCGATGCGTGAATGAGTAAATGGTGTAGAGAGGAGGGGTTTAGATTAATTAGGAACTGGGGAAATTTTTGGGATAGGAGAAGACTATACAGGAAGGATGGGCTCCACCTAAACCAAAGTGGAACCAGACTGCTGGCACTTAACATTAAAAAGGTTGCAGAGCAGTTTTTAAACTAAGAGATGGGGGAAAGCCAATTGCTGCAGAGGAGCATGTGGCTCGGACAGAGACTTCTCTTAGAGGAGAGTATATTGATAGAGATTCTCTAGGTTTTCGTCAGGAGGAGAGGATGGAAGAGGATAAAGTATGGGCCAGATCAGATGAGAAACATTCACATAAAAAAGAATGTGACACATCAGAAAAGGGCAGACAAATAAACAGTGACAAGTTTTTAAAGGGCTTGTACACAAATGCTAGAAGTCTAAATATAAAGAGCCTTGTTGTGTGGATGGGTGAACTAGAGTGCCTTGTGTTAAAGGAGGATATCGATATAATAGGCATCACAGAAATCGGGTGGAGTGGGGACAATCAATGGGACACAATCATTCCGGGATAGAAAATATATCAGAAGGACAGAACAGGTCTTGCGGGGGGCGGGGGGGGGGGAAGGAGAGTATGAGGGGGGAAGGGAGTGGCACTATATGTGAAAGAAAATGTAGAATCTAATGAAGTAAAAATCTTAAATGAATCCACATGTTCCATAGAATCTCTATGGATAGTAATTCCATGCTCTAATAAGAATATAACAGTAGGGATCTATTATCGACTACCTGACCAGGACAGCAATAGTGATGATGAAATGCTAAGGGAGATTAGAGAGACTATTAAAATAAAGAACTCAATGATAGTGAGGGAATTTAATTATCCCCATATTGACTGGGTAGGTGTCACCTCAGGACAAAATGAAGAGACAAAATTTCTCGATACTTTAAATAACTGCTTCTTGGAGCAGCTGGTACAGGAATCCAGAAGGGGAGAGGCAATTCTCTATTTAGTTCTGAGTGGAGCGCAGGATCTGGTCCAAGAGGTAACTGATAACAGGACCGCTTGCAAATATTGACCATAATAGAACATTTAAAAACCTCAACAGATCAACACTGTGGCATTTAATTTCAGAAAGGGGAACTATGCAAATATGAGGAGGTTAGTTAAACAGAAATTAAAAGGTACAGTGACTAGAGTGAAATCCCTGCAAGCTGCATGGACACTTTTTAAAGACACCATAATAGAGACCCAACTTAAATGTACACCCCAAATTAAAAAAAAACCAACAACACTGTAAAAGAACTAAAAAAGAGCCACCGTAGCTTAACAATCATGGAAAAGAAGCAGTGAGAGATAAAAAGACATCTTTTAAAAAGTGGAAGTCAAATCCTAGTGAGGTAAATAGAAAGGAACATAAACACTGCCAAATTAAGCGTAAAAATGTAATAAGAAAAACTGAAAAGAAGTTTGAAGAACAGCTAGCCAAAAGCTCAAAAAGTAATAACAAAACGTTTTTTAAGTACATCAGAAGCAGGAAGCCGGCTAAAGAACCAGTGGGGCCTCCGAACGATCAAGATACAAAAGGCGATAAAGTCATTGCGGAGAAACTAAATGAATTCTTTGCTTCAGTCTTCACGGCTGAGGATGTTAGAGAGATTCCCAAACCTGAGCAGTCCTTTGTAGGTGACAAATCTGAGACATTATCACAGATGGAAGTGTCATTAGAGGAGATTTTGGAATTAATTGATAAACTTAACAGTAACTAGTCACCGGGACCAGATGGCATTCACCCAAGAGTTCAGAAAGAATTCAAATGTGAAATTGCAGAACTATTAACTATGGTTTGTAACCTGTCCTTTAAATCAGCTTCCATACCCAATGACTGGAAGATAGCTAATGTAAAACCAATATTTAAAAAGGGCTCTAGAGATGATCCCGGCAATTAGAGGTAAGTCTAACATCAGTACTGGACAAATTAGTTGAAACAATAGTAAAGAATAAAATTGCCAGACACATAGAAGAACGTAACTTGTTGGGCAAAAGTCAACATGGTTTCTGTAAAGGGAAATCATGTCTTACTAATTTATTAGAGTTCTTTGAAGGGGTCAACAAACATGTGGACAAGTGGGATTCAGTGGACATAGTGTACTTAGATTTCCAGAAAGCCTTTGACAAGGTCCCTCACCAAAGGCTCTTACGTAAGTTAAGTTGTCATGGAATAAGAGGGAAGATCCTTTCATGGTTTGAAAACTAGTTAAAAGACAGGCAACAAAGGGTAGGAATAAATGGTAAATTTTCAGAATGGAGAGGGGTAACTAGTGGTGTTCCCCAAAGGTCAGTCCTAAGACTAATCCTATTCAATTTATTCATCAATGATCTGGAGAAAGGGGTAAATAGTGAGGTGGCAAAGTTTGCAGATGATACTAAACTGCTCAAGATAGTTAAGACCAAAGCAGACTGTGAAGAACTTCAAAAAGATCTCGCAAAACCCTAAGTGATTGGGCACCAAAATGGTGAATGAAATTTAATGTGGATAAATGTAAAGTAATGCACATTGGAAAAAAATAACCCCAACTATACATACAATATGATGGGTGCTAATTTAGCTACAGTTAATCAGGAAAAAGATCTTGGAATCATCGTGTATAGTTCTCTGAAGACTTTCCAAGATCTCTTTCCTGATTAGCTGTAGCTAAATTAGCCCCCATGCAGTGTGCAGCGGCAGTCAAAAAAGCAAACAGGATATTAGGAATAATTTAAAAAAGGATAGAGAATAAGATGGATAATATCTTATTGCCCTTATATAAACCCATGGTCCGCCCATATCTTGAATACGGCATACAGATGTGGTGTCCTCATCTCAAAGAAGACATACTGGCATTAGAAAAGGTTCAGAGAAGGGCAACTAAAATGATTAGGGGTTTGGAATGGGTCCTATATGAGGAGAGATTAAAGAGGCTAGGACTTTTCAGCTTGGAAAAGAGAAGACTAAGGGGGGATATGATAGAGGTATATAAAATCAAGAATGGTGTGGAGAAAGTGAATAAGGAAAAGTTATTTACTTGTTCCCATAATATAAGAACTAGGGGCCACCAAATGAAATTAATGGGCAGCAGGTTTAAAACAAATAAAAGGAGGTTCTTCACACAGCACACAGTCCACCTGTGGAACTCCTGACTGGGGAGGTTGTGAAGGCTAGGACTATAACAGGGTTTAAAAGAATTTAATAGATAAATTCGTGGAGGTTAAGTCCATTAATGGCGTTTAGCCAGGATGGGTAACCTAACCCATCCTAACCTCTGTTTGTCAGACGGTGGAGATGGATGTCAGGAGAGAGATCACTTGATCATTACCCATTAGATTCACTCCCTCTGGGACACCTGGCATTGGTCACTGTTGGTAGACAGGATAGTGAGCTTTGGTCTGACCCAGTATGGCCATTCTTATGTCACATTACTGATAGACCATTTGACTAGGCTGTATTGTTGATACAATTCTGAAAGGCATGGGAAGAACAACCACATAGTATTCTCAGCTGTGGACATGACTACTTAGCTCTTAATCTTGACTATACAGCCAAAGACGAGTCTTGAAAACTTTGTCTCCTCTTGTCCATCTATGTGCAATAGCAGATCTGTAACATAAATAGCAGAGCACATATGGTATTACTATTGAGCTTAAGACTGACTGAAGAGTAATCAATCCCTGGATTCGGTGTACAGCTAGTGCATTTTGTAATGTCTCCATTTTTATTTATATCCTTTTATTTATATAAAGGAGACAGTTTGAATATTTTTTCTTGAAAAACATTATTTGTTGTACGTATATATAGTCCAGAAATCCACAAATAAAATTAATAACCAGGGATAGTTAGCACTAGTGTAAACTGCCTTACAAAAGACACTTCCTGATCCCTAGACAGCCTCTGCAGTGAGACTAAGTTTAAATTCCACAAAACAAGTCAAGCTTGAATTCAAGTATGCAATTAGCCTACTATATAGAATCACACAAATACACACATGAATTCTACCTAAGGATCTTTAGGGTGCCCATCACAAAAATATCTGGGAGCCAACTACAATTAAAAGACATATCAGTTGCTATCTAAAAATGGACCTTTTTCTCCATTCCTCCCATGGCTGGTCATTCTGGAGGAAGATGTTTAAAGCAAGAAATTAAATCAATATTTATATTCAAATGTTCATATCATGCATAAGTGTGTAGGTAAATACTTATCTATGTACATTTTCAGTAAGTAGTAATTAAAACAAAATAGGTACTACACTAATTAAAATCAGTGTGAGTAGAAGATTGTTAAATTAGATGCATCCTATTACAGGCTTCCAATAAAAGAAAGCTAAAAAGTACTTCAAAGGTTGAAACTAAGAAAGAGAAAATGCAGTCAATCTGTCAGGAAAAACTAAGAATAAATACATAGAAACATAAATAATTACAGAGATCAAGTCTGGGTCTCCATGAGGTTACTCATAGTTAAACATTAACAACTGGGAAAGCTAGTTGTTTTCATGTTAGACATTTTTTAAAAAAATAAAAAATTACCCAAAACACATTGAAAAAAGTCAACTTTGTTTTCCTAAACTTAGTTTTTGTGCACATCTGTACTTTGATGTTGTCCAGAATCAAACATAGCATAAAAGAGCAGTGTCTTATGGCTTAGTTTCAACAATAATCAGTGTATTATATACTTGTATAAGAAGCTCTGCTGGGATTTTTCAAAAGTGTTTAACTGAGTTGATGCCTAACTCCTTTGAATCTAAAATCATTAGGATCGTTTGAAAGTCCTTCACATAAGTTTTGCCCAAATGTCTATGGTATTCTGACTTCGAGAGAGAGATTCAAATACCACAATACTTAGATATAGATATAGATAGATATATAGAGAGATATGCATCTATCTATACATATATTAATAGAAGACATAGGGAGTGGATTGGCAGTTTTGCTCTATACTTGTCAAAGGAGCAATAAGCTCCCTCACTCCCCTGCACAGCACGTTACTGGTATCACAACTTGAGTGACATTATATCCAACCCACAATGCTATTGTGTCCCTGAGAATAGTGTGTGTGTGTGAGATAAGTTTTGAATATTATTGACAGTGGGTCAGACGCTGAGCTGGTGTAAATCAGCAGAAATCCATTGAAGTCAATGCCGATTTACACCAACTGGGTATTTAGGGGAGAATATATGATTATAATTAATTAATGTAATTACAGCTATAGAGAGGTGACAGGTGGACCATTTATTTTATTAAAAAACCCACACATGGGCAATAAGAACATCATATACTATATGGGAAACATAAAGCAGAATCTCAGAACTGAGAAAGCAGTGCCTGTCAGATATAATAAAATTTAAAAAAAATGAAGCAAGCAAAGGCACAGGAATCATAACTTGGTACCTGCCGTGACTCAGAGTATGCAAAGATGGTCTATACCATATACACTGGTGCAAAGTCATTTGAAGCCAGTGGATGATCAACTAGAACTCAGAATTTTGTATATTTTTCATGGGTTCTGCATGCCTTCTTTTCCAGAAAGACAACTCCTTGTAAATCATTGTCACTGGCAAACTGATATGAATGGTGCCACTGCTAGTGGGGAGTTGACATAATGATATAACCTGTGCCATGAAGTTCATTTTTTATATACTAGAAATTATGCAAAAACCAAAATATTCTGAAGTGTACAATAAAGAAAAAAAAACATTTGCAAAAATTTGAAAACTGTATTATACATTTATCTGATTGGCATAGACCAGTGATATGGTAAGATACTGAATATGGAACAGTGAAACAGAATTGTAAAATACAGTAAATCTGGATTAGCGATGTTGTATTTTTGGATTTCTGCTCCTAAAATTACCACAAAATAAAAAAGCATTGGCATTACAATACACCATGTTTCTTAGACAATTCCATCACTATTTGTAATTCATTCTGAGATATTCATTTGTCTAAAAGCAATTAAAGTTTAATTGCTGCATAACCTGAATAATTTAGAAATGCAAATTAGTATAGCAGGCAAACAAGTATGTGTTCATTAATTTCTTTGTTATCACCATCTGCTTAATTAAAAAAAGAGTTTTACTGAATGACAGCTTGCTAACTATATAAACGTTTTTCTTAATTGAAAATGTCTTCTGGAATTGAGGTCAACATCTAACAAAATTTGTGTGAGCTTGTACATAAACATTTCATCTAAAAAAATTCCAGTATTTTCTAATTCTCAGGAAAAAAATATTGTGAACATATGTAAATGTGTGTCAAGATGTATCTTTACATCTTAAGATAAACCAATAATGTTATATTGTTCTTTAGGAAAGTTCTATGCTTTGGATAGATTATGGTTATTACAATAGACATGTAAGTAATCCTTTCTCACTTTTAGTCTATCTTATTTGTTTGTCAGCCTTGTAGATTTTGAAATCATTTATGAAATGACATGGGAGATTTTTTTTTTAATTTGTTGCTTCAAAATAGGGCATACTTGAGAAAACATGCACTATAATTAAATAAATATTTAGGTTACCATCCACATCACTTCACTATGGGAGAGCTTGTATCAGAGTTTCCAGCCAGGATAAAAATTAGCAATACACAAATTTCCAAGAGTTCAGGATGGTTAAGCTACTAAGAGACTGAGGATAAAGTCTTGGCCCTATTGATGACCATGTGAGTTTTGCCACTTCACTAGTGCAGAGATTTTAGCATAGATGCTTATAGGAAGATTATCCAGACCAATTGAATATGTGGATCTGACCTAAGAATTTTCAAGAGGACAAGCTTTCTTGTGAGAATTCTAGTAATTGTGCCATCCAGAATAGAAATGCTAAAAAAAAAAAAAAAAAAAATGCAATATGTGAAACCCAGCAGTGCAATGAGTTATAAAAAAGGAAAGTGGGTGAAATACAGTTAATCAGACCTCAACTAGAAAGGAGGAAAAAGTATGTTCAAAATTGGGGGTTTATTCAAGTTGCTTTGTCCATTTCTAGTTCAACCAGGGGCAGCAAAGGACAAAACACTGCTTTACTATTCTGTAAGTTTGTGTAACTGTAACTGTGTTGAATATTTGTTTGATTGTTCATTTCATGCTGTATAATCATATTGCTGTGTTACAGTTTAGCCACTACTACTTCTCTTGCAGACTACATTGAAAATGGGTTTTATGTGGGGGCCTTTGCATCTCAAAATAAACTTGTTTCTAGAACATTGAGTGGTCTCTTTCATTTGGAGGCTATAGTGAATAGTACTGTGGCTTGTGACAAAGATGTCAAAACTACAGTGATTGCGACTAAAAAGTCAGCATTTGTCAAGAGTTATGTGTGTCCCAAGTTGCTCCTGGGCTAGGGACAAACCACTACTACAACTTGATTTGAGTGTAATGGGGGAAAAAAAGGGATATATTTGTCTGTCACCTCCTTCAGGCATAGCACCATTTGCACAATCTTATCAAGCATCAACAAGCAAGGTACAAGTAGTAAACCAATGGTTTTCAAACCTTTTTTCATTTGCGAACCATTAAGAAGTTTCAAAATGGAGGTGCGGACCCCTTTGAAAATCAAGGATCTGCAGACCACAGGTTGAAAACTATTGTCGTTAACAATAGTATCTCATCCAGTCTACCTTCCCTCAGCCAGGCTCTGACAAGCAGCAGTCCCTCAAGCAACTCTCAGGTAGCATGTTGACTGCAGTCTCATGTCAGGCCTTCTTACTCTCAAGTAGTTCTTGTTCCCAGATAGACTTTTCTCAGAGTGAGAGCTAGAGATCCGGCTCTCCCTCCCAGTCAGCCCCCAACTGAGCCATGTTTCCCTTTTAACGCCTCCCTCCAAGCCTGACACCTAGTGCAGGTATAGAGGGCTGGGCTGAATTAACCCTCAGCAGCTGGTTAATCCTGTCCTGCTCCTTTGGGGTTTGTATACTCCATCACATCACCACACTGCGATATCTGAGATAATGCAACTTTCCCCTATACTTAGAATAGTAAACAAGTGTGGTAAATGTGCTATTTGTTGCCTTTTCAGTATCTACCACTGTTTAATCCTACCTTTACCCCTCTGATAGAGTTAAGTTTGTAGCCTAGAAAAATGGGGTTCACATTGACTGAGGTTATAGGGTGATAATACAATAATAAGTAATAAGGTCAGACTGTGCGCAGTTTCTCAGATGTGTAGTCCCTTTGAAGTCAAATACATCAGGCTTTAAAATTTCAAAATGTTGTATAAACATCAACACTCACAAAATCCCTGTGATGTAATAAAATAAACATTACTCATTTGACAAGTAGGGTAACTGAGACCAAAATCAATTGACTTTCTAAGTGCCATGGAAATTGTTTTCAAACATGGAACTCAGTAGTCCCTAACTTCCAGTCCTGCACTCAGTATACCTGCCTAGATATATCAGTAATGGAAAAAAATACCTTTAAAGTGTTTGGATATTTGGATTCGTTAGGATAAGGTTTGTGGGCTAGTTCCTAAAGTTCTTATATAGGAAAATCTCTGGCGAAGTCAACATAAATTTTGCCTGAGTAAAAATTTCAGGAGCAAGGCACAAATAGTTATCAAAAATCTTGAGGCAAACCTCTTGAATTTGAAAAAACAAAAAAACCAAAAACCAAACACCTCCCCCCCATGGTTACAAAGTCTTATGAACCCCATGAGATTCCTGGTACCACTTGCTTGAGACAGGAGAAGAATGTCCTTTTTGTGGTATTTTGGCACAGCTCTTCCTCATTCGCTGTGTCTTCAAATAGAAAGAGGCAGACTTGCACAGAAAAGGGTAAATAATTTGATAGGATGGAAAAAAGAGGAGTGGAAGACTTTTCCAGCAGTTGGGACACTAGCTTAGTACTTGGGATACCTGGGTTCAATTTCCTGCTTTACCACAGACTCTCTGTGTGACCTTGAAGAAGTCACTTAGGCCCAGATCCTCAAAGGTATTTAGGTGCTTAACTCCCATTGAAATCAGTGGAAGTTAGGCCCCTAAATACTTTTGAGGAGCTGGACCTTAGTATCTCTGTGCCTCTGTTGTTCATCTGTAAAATGGGGATGTAGTACTTTCCTACCAGACAGAAGTGTTGCAAGGCTAAATAGATGAAAGAGGTGAGACACTCAGATACTATGTTAATGGAGGCCATATAAGTACCTAAGATATATAAGGGAGGAGTTGTTCACTTTGAGTTTGTGACATACATTTTATTTCATTTTTAAATCCAAACTGCTTCATTACAATTAGCTGAATGTTTTGAAAAAAATAAATAAATAAAACAGTGCCCTTAAAAACTCAATGTGCTATATGTAACCTACAAGAAACTACAACTTAAGATAAAACCATAATGCAGAAAGTTTCCCATTGCCTGGTCCATAACTCACTGCAGTCAATGGGAGACCTGATAAATTACAACTGCTAGTTATTAACAAAATTAACAACTGTGACCTGATTTGCCTTACATATATGAAAAGAATCAGCAGAATATTAAAAATAGCCCTCTTCGTATGACTACCTCTCATGATTATCTGAGACACTACTTACTAGTTTATGGCACTATTAGGATTTTTCATTCCTATTGTACTGGCTGGTACAAAAAAAAATCTATAAATAGAATATAACTTGGCATACTTATACAGCTCAGTTCTGTGAGATGGTATAATTGCTAAGAATTGTTTATATGATTGTAGTTGATGGCATTTAGTAGCATGTAGGACTGAATCTGTACTGAATGTCGTTACTGTATTTGAAACTTGAACATCTGCTTTTTTTCTAGTTCTCAGCTACTGGTATCATTTTCACAAAATATATAAAATGAATATATGGTAAGAAGCTATTTAAAAATATAAAAGATAATCATGTTTCTCTTTCTATTTTGGTTTATCATTTTTATATCTGCTGAGGCTCTCTTAATCACACATGTCATTTAAAATGTTTGGGCTCCATGATGAGTCAAATTCACTACCTTTGTTTTATCAGAGATTAGTTGGTGACAAGTTTTCTTTTGTCTCTTCACTAGATGGCAATATTGTATTACATTATATTATATATAAGCAACCATGTTCAAATGTTCAAGTTACAAACTGAGAAAGACCCAAGAAATTCAATTAAAGGACTTTTGTGCTTGAAGAAAGGTGACCAGCGATTATTCAAATAAAAAAAAATTACTACTAATATTTTCTATTCCCCTGGCTTTTGTTGCAAGAGAATTGAGGGTTTTTTTAATTTATTATTATTATTCTAATAAAATTAAATGTTTTCCCCTTCATAAACAGGGCTCCTCTTGCTTCATTTCACAGAGAAGTCATAATCCTACATTTAAAAAGTAATAAAAAATTTCCCCTAGAAATTATGTTGATGTTTCAGATTCACTTACCTCTTCTATTGGGAAAGCTGGTCACTTCTTAAATCTTTTGAACTGCATACATAAAGAGATATAAACCCTGTTTGACTTTTTTTTTTATAAGAAACTCACCAAGGAATCCTCTTATCATGTAATGATGGCCTTCCTGGTCTGACATCTGGCAACAAGTGTAATTCACAGCATATGTAGCCTGCTGCATTACCAGTAGTATGGATCTGTGCATCACTTTGAAATGCATCTTTTTGACCATCAGTTCACACTTTTTTTCTTATGCCTTGAAAAAGTAGACATAATAGAAAGTGTAATGATTGGAGATGTGAAAGAAAGGCAGGAGAATGAATCAGTGAGTAAGGGCAGGGAGATTGCACATGCAAGATTAGAGTGGTAAGGCACACTTACTATACACTAAAGTAATAAACACTATATTACAGCACAATAAAAGTTATTCCTATTAATTTGTTATTATACTGGAAGATTAGTAGGTGCTTTTAAAAGGTGATAAGATGTAAGATCATCACAAAAGTAATTTGAACCTTTTGTACATATCTTTTGTAGATAAATTCAGAAAGTGTAAGTATAAGTGTAAGTACTTTCTACATTTCACTGTCTTAATTCACTTTCTGCTTAAAACATTTTAAATTACGTTTTAACCCCTGAGGTTCTTCCTCTAACGATAACTGTATTTTTGCAATAGTATTTTAGCCGGGATCTGCAGTACACACTAATGACTTGTAGCATGGATAATGAACTTCAGTTTAACAAATTTATCTTTGCTAACCAACTGGAAAATGCCACTTATTCACTGTTTACCATTGTCTTTAACTTTATTTAACTTTATTTTAAGAAAGATTAGCAAGCTATCTTGAGAGATCTACTGGAAATTTCAGTTGACTTCTTTACCATGGTTTTAAATGGAACTGGATCCTTAAAATGCAGATATAGTTTGATTTGGCTGAATTGTTGCTATAGCAAATGTCTTCAGTTTATGATATAAATATATTTTTTTCCAACTACCAGCTTTGCAAACTTCTCTAGTTCCCTCCTTCCCTGCCATCAGCACCTCCAGTTATACTTGTGCTGCCCCATACCCATCAGTTCATGGTTTGCACAGGTGTAACTTATTGGAATGAATTAAACAGTTTTCAGAGTAAACTGAACTTAAAATATAATTATTTGAGGCTGATATAACTATTATAAGTTGTTGTACAGTTACATGCAGACAGGCTGTGTCTAAATATGATATCATGGGATAACTACACAACATAAGAATGGTAAGGTAACAAGAACTCTTAGCACAATAAGTGGTTTAGGCCTTAATTAAGATGAAATAGGACCCCTGTCACCTAAACTAGGCTCCCTAAAATGAAGCATTTTGTTTGTTTTTATTTTAAACCAATGCCTATTTGTTAAGGTCTATTAGGAATGGGTCTCCTGTAATTTTTCTGATATGTGTGGGAGGAGGGGGAGAAAGAGGCACGTGCTTAAGTAGAAAATATTATTTCAGAAGACCACAGGCTTTCTTTTTCCAAATTTCCAAATCAGTGGTGTCAAGTTCTGCCATTTTTGTAAGAAAAGTTGGCAATAATTGTAAAATTTCCACCAGTTTTCCAAATTTTATTTTAAAAAAAATCACGGAAAGGAAAAGATGAGCACAAAACATTTTTAAAAGACAAATGAACCCTCATGGTGAATGAATAAATTTGGACACTATGGAAGAAGACATCCGTTTTGCTATTTTTCATATAAATACCTTTATAGATGTTAAACAGCTGATCTGTAGATGTTGTGACAGTACTGACCAAAAAGCTGAATAAAAACAATTATGCCTCTTATCCTCAAATTTATTTGAAAGTAATAGGAGATCATCTTTTAAAGATAATTAACTTATTTTTTATTATACGGGCTATAAACTAAAGAAATGTACATTTTCTTGGTGCTATTTGCCCACAAATCAAAAATTACCACAAGGTACCAATCGGTGTCTTTTTTGACTGTGTTAGCAGAGGTACCAAGATGATTCTTCTCCTGGTCAAATTGGAAACACATTTGTGGGGCAGCAGTAAAAACTCCCTGAAATTTCAAAAGAAAATTCATCTAATAGGATCAATTTATTTTACTCCACAGTGTATTATCCTGATTCCAGTGAAATAAATGGCAAAATTCCCATGTATGTCCATACTGCAATTAAACAGAACAGGCCTGTTTCAGCTGACTTAGGCTCACAGGGCTGTAAAATTTTGGTGTAGATGTTCCGGCTCAGGCCCTTCACTCTCATGGGGTCCCAGAGCTCAGTCTCCAGCCCAAGCTTGAATGTCTATGCCACAATTTTACAGCCTCATCAACAGTCTGATGAGGCTGAGTCAGCTGATGGGCCAGCTGCAAGTTTTTAATTGCAATATTGACCTGTGCTCAGAGTCAAGTGAAAACTAGGTGTGAAATATCCTTTGCAAAGCCATGCACAGCTGAGGAGAGTATTCTTAAGAAAGGTGCAAAGTTGGTATTGAATCACAGATTCCCAGAAACACAGAATTCCTGGAATTGAATATGCTATCCCAGATTCCTGAATTCAAGTATTGAAATAAAATGTTGAATGAATGTCACTAAAAACTAGCATATAAAACCACTGCTACTTGAAATCAAACAAATTAAAAACATACAGAAAAAAATCAATATAGACCACTCAAACTGAATAAGTCAATGCCATAGCTGCTATTGACAGATGCAATTACTGTAACACAGGGACTAAATAAAGAAGAGTTTTCCTATGGCACTTATGCAGAGAATCATTGTAAATATGTAAACAGTAGTGTAACTAAATACATTACTATTAAATTAAACAGAGCTGGTAAGCAAAGACATGTCACAGCAAAGGGAAGAGAGGTCTGCCTAGCTTATTGACAAAGTCTCCTGACTCAATAAACCACATACTGATGACATTTATGACTAGCTTTTTAAGCAGAAAGTTGCAATATATGACTGCCATCATTAGCCTGCCAAACATTTTGAAAAATGATCATGGAAACTTTACAATAACCAAACAGTAAGGAGTTCTGCTGCTTTTACAGATCCAGACTAACACGGCTACCCCTCTGATACTTGACAAATAGTAAGGCTATTTTCTTTTAGGAACAACAGCTCATCTTTCCAGTGTCACTAATATACTCCCTCTGTATTCATGAGCTTATGAAACATACCATATTAAGAAGACTAAAGTTTTGCCTGGAAGCAGCACAATGCCATGTAGAGGAAGTGCAAGTTTCTTGTCAGAACACAACATTGGGACTAAGGATCCTTGGGAGCTATTTCTTATTCTGCCACACAGATTCTCTTGTGATGTCTATAGTGCAGCTTAGTGAGCATCTAGTGTGCTAAAAGCAGCAGTGTGGACAGCTTGAGTGGCAGCACAGGCTCTCAAGATCATCTGACCCCCCGGGGATGAGCTTGGGTAGCTAACCCGAGTCTCTGCTGGAGACAAAATGACTGCACCACCCAGAAGTGGTGGGAGGGGACATTGTCCAGGCTTTCTGAAGTAAGGCAGCAGTGCTTTATGGCAGGGGATGGGGGGTGGGGGGAGGAAGAAGGTTTGAAACTACTGCTAAAAGGTGGGTGATGGTCAGATTTGTGGCAATGACTCATCCCCAGGTAATGTGAGGGACTTTAAAGGTGTAAGCCCTGGGCATTAGAATCCCTTTCTCCTTGCAGCAGGCAAGGGATTCAGGTACTCCACAAGGAGGGCATCCAGTGGGGAAGGACTTAAAAGGAGGTGCTGGTTAAAGGAATGGAATGGTGGGGAGTTCAGGTCTCCTATGCAGAGAGCCAACCCCCCTTTCTTATAGCCCACCATAACCTTCATATGAGGGGGAGTGGATGGTACGGTCCCAGTCCTGGGTTGACTTAGGGAACCTAGATGGAAAATGAAGGAGGCTGGTTGAAGCCCCGGGTAGTTATCTGAATAAACATAGCGTTGCCTGCACTGTATAGTTTTATCGGCTGGGTAGTCCCAGACATCTAATAATAAAGTTGCAGCCCGATTAAATCCATATCAAGTGTTTCCTGTTCTTCTTTATAGCTGGACAACATCCACACTGCTATTTTTAGGGCACTAGGTAGAGTGACACTAACAAAAGTTTGTCTACCCAGGCTTGGAGGCTTGCTACAAGCTGCAGTATAGAGATACCCTCTGTGACTCTGAGCACACTACTTTGGACTAGACTGAGGGTTTGCCATAAGCACCAAAGGGCAGCATGTAGTTGGACTGCCCAAGGAACAGACCAAGGACCATACTGTGACTCAGAATCATAAGGGATCATCACATCAGCCTTCAAGCCTCTGAGGTTATTCAGCCAAGAATGGTTATTATATTATAAAAAGTGCATAATTTTTCCTCATAATAAATAAATCTAACGGCTGAAAAAGTCTTCTGTATTTTCTGGGGAGGATAGATGAAGGTGAGGTTAAAAATAAGCTGTATTCATTCATTTCTACTGTTTTATATATATAAAATTTAAATTAGATGAGGTGCGTATTACAGTATTCTCAAAGATCAATATGTAGCTTTGTTGTGAAATCCCTACTTTCGTGCTAAATTGGTAATAGAAAAACAGTGGACAAAATGTGATCTCTTTTAAAATCTTATTTAGTATGCAAATTACTAATAAGTAGGTTTTGGGAAACTCTGATACAAAATTTGTATATCATCTTGAAAGTTATAATAATCAGAGGAAATATAGGTTTGGGTTTTTAAAAGTACTTTAAAACCTTTTATCAAACTAGACATGCTATTTATTACAACTATATAACATCATCTTTATGCCTAGAGGTGCTTTTAGCAAATATTGAAAATGTTTTCTGCACATCAAACATGCCCATATCAAATGCAAATGGGCACTGCAGTTTGTTGCTTACATCAGTAAAGCATTGTTAAAATCCTAAAGCAGACACATTATTTTAGAATTGTGACTAGTTGCTCAAAAGACACAAGGAATTGGCAATGCATCTGACATCTCATAGTGTTATATATGGATATTTGGTTTTAGTAAATTTCAGTAATTCAAATAAGGCTTTAAGTAGAGCTTTCAACTGTGACCAGTTGTTCGTAAAATAAGTGGAAGGTAATATGCCAGATAACACAGTAACTAGCTGGTGTTTATGCAGCTATGGAAATGTGAAAATATGGTCATGAAAGTCTTGACAAAATGGCAGTGGTAAAAATGAAAGCAATTGCTAGCGTGCCTCCATCATAGTAATGAAAATAAAGGAATACTCCCTGATCTACCTTGACAGTACTACCAGTGACCACACCTCAAAGACTAGTTTTAACTCACCATTACAGATACCACACATCAATAATAAGAAAGAAATGAACCAAAAATGGAAACATCAATTCTGAAACCCTGTACATTTCATGGTGGGTGAGGGAAGGGTGGTCTTAGACCTAAATCTGCTTGTGTGGCTTCAAAAAACCAGGAGATACCTAAAAAAACAACAAGGAGTTCTTTGTGTTTTTGTGGATACAGACTAACGCTGGTACCCCCTGATACTTGACATCATGCAAGAAGATACCTAATTCAGCCAAAAATATAGAAAGTGTGATAAAGTTCCTCCTTTACCTTGGTGGGTCCTGCGCTTATTGGTGGATTTTGCTAGTCTCAGAGATCTTCCTGTGTTGGATCAGGAGTTGGGAGGTTTTGGTGGGAACTTGGGCCCATCCTCTACCCCAGGTTCCAGCCCAGGGCCCTGTGGACTGCAGCTGGCTAGAGTTCCTTCTGGAACAGCTACAATTCCCTGGGCTACTTCCCCATGCCCTCCTCCCAACACCTTCTTTGTCTTCACCACAGGACTTTCCTCCTGATGTCTGTTAACGCTTGTACTCCTCAGTCCTCCAGCAGCACATCCTCTCATTCCCAGCTCCTTACGCACACCTTCCTAACTTCAGTGAGAGCCCTTATATACCAGGTGTCTTGATTAGCCTTAATTAATTCTAGTAACTTCCCAATTGGCTACAGGTGTCCTAATTTGCCTGCCTGCCTTAATTAGTTCTAGAAAGTTCCTGAGTGTTCTGGAATAGTCACTGTTGTCTTACCCAGGGAAAAGTGACCTGCTTAGCCTGGACCTAAAGTATCTACCTTCGACCATTCTCTTATAGCCATCTGGCCTGATCCTGTCACAAAAGTTACATGAGGTCAGTTGATCTCACAAAATTTGTGCCACTGGGCCAAAACCTCATGTGGGTTTAGTATAATGAAATCTGAACCTCAGTACTAGCTTTGATTCATCCTCAAACCCAGCCTTCAGACAACAGCAAAAGTGACACCACAACCAAATACTGTTTCCTTAACCAAACTCTAGGAAATATACTTTAGTTATGCTATTACCGTGAATGATTTTCAAGTTGTCATTTCAGCACAATTTCAGCATTGATTATGTTGGATTCTGAAGAACTAAACCCTGGCCACTTAAATATAGAATTTTTTATGTCATCAAACACCAGGGACTACCCTCTAATGACCAGTGGCAATGTTGGTAAGTCCTATTCACAAATTTACAAGTTTATTGCAACCACTGAAGTTTCAGAAATACTGCAAATCACAAAATATTGTATTATAACTATTTCTAGTTAAAGGAAAGTAAAAATTACACATTTCCAATAAGTCATATTATCTTAAGAAAGTCATATAAACAAGCTTAGGGAGGCTCACCATACACTTTCATTAAAGACAATGATTTTTGTTTAAAGTGACTGTTAGCTATGGAATTAGGTCTATTTACTTATTCCTTCATTAATCTACCCAGCATGTAAACCTCCCAATTTGTCACTAAGAATGGGCAACATAGATAAAAAAAGAGAGAAAAATGAGGGAATCTACTATTTCCACAAAACAGGTGATAAATATTCCTAATTATGAATAAATCCTATCATACTTCCTGCAAGTTCAATGATTAGTTTATACTTTATTCACCTGTCTGTAATAGCAATGAAGACCTAGTGTTCCCAGTTCCTCTCTTTTTCCTTATGACCAGCTGTTCTTAGAAGACAGGCCCAGATTAAGAGACAAGAAAAGCTTCTGGCAATGTCAGTCTGAACACTGAGAGACTGAACACCAGCCAGATGGTTAAGTGGCAAAATGAATACTAAAATTATTTTTCATTGTGGCTTGGGAAAGATCCCAATGTTCAAAAGGATCTTCCGGAACTCTTCAGGGGCTACTTGTGAAACACCTACCTTATTTATTAGAAGAAATCTGACAGTGCTATCTTTAAAAAAGCGGGGAGCTGAGGGGGGGAGGTGGAGGGCACTCCCACAGCACTGTCAGTCAGAATTTGCATACTTCTCTATAGAGACATCCTCTCACATTTGAATTCCAATTATGTGCTGTGAGAAGGTGCCTGCAGACGTTTCAAAGCATTTATTCACAAAAGTATATTCAGATCATACTTCAAATGATATAAGGGACGATTTCATACGTGATGGCAGTGGCTCCTCCTTTCTGACATAGTGTCCCCCCCACCAAGAGTTTTAGGAAGAAGGGAAGGAGGACTGGGTAATGGTGGTATGTTTAAACATAAATAGTAGGGATGTTCCTAAATCCTGGGCTTACAGTGGGTCTGCTACAGATTGGGGTTTTAAAACACTTTACTCACAACCTCTAAATAAGCCCCTGACTCTCTTCAGAAGGAGTCTCAAAAACAACAGTCTCCCCATGCCTCAGACCATCCTCTCCTCATCCCTACATACTGACTTTATACATGATGGATCAAGTCATAGAGTTCATGGCTGCTTCTATTCATTCCATGCTTTCTGGAAAGGCTTCAGAAATCATTATGGTCTTCAGCTTCTGAGTAAAAATGGAGAATGGACACTGTGTGGGGATAGAAACCAAAATCAATCAAGGATGCATGAACTTCATTTCTGTCACATGTTTTCCAATCAGTAAGTTGTTGAACAGAAATTATAAGTTTTAGTTTTATTTGTACAGATTTTCAATAGACAAAAGGCAAGTGTCCTTTTCCCTCCCTTATAAAACATTTAAATTTTGTAGATTGGGCCATTAGCCACCACTGCCATCTTTGAAACTGATGGGTGTTGTGGTCATCTGGGAACCACAGGTTTAAACCACATTTTAAAATCATGGCAAGGTAGCTCTCGTCATGCATTAAATATTACTAGCAGCATGTAAATTATCCAGATGGAAAGCTGATGGTACAAAACCAAGAGGGAACACCATTTGTCTCCCTGATTTTCTGTTTTAAACTCTTAGGCAAAATATGTTATGAATTGAACAACTTATTTTATTAGCATATGTCACCTACATGAGTTGGCACTGCTGGTTAGATGTTGATTCACCAGCTGTTCTATAATTTTATTTACAACTTTATCTGCTCCTTTTATGCTTCTGGATCGTTGCAAAGACATTATTTAATAAACGTTATGCCTAAATAAAGTCAACCAACATGAAAAGCACTAAAAACACGAGAATAGAAACAGAAGGATCCCTGTGTTCATATATGGGACCCAGTAGTGGAAATCCTTACTCTTTGAATTAGTCCTTACATAT
This sequence comes from Gopherus flavomarginatus, assembly GCF_025201925.1. Classification (NCBI taxonomy): domain Eukaryota; kingdom Metazoa; phylum Chordata; order Testudines; family Testudinidae; genus Gopherus; species Gopherus flavomarginatus. Next base: position 31,333,429 of record NC_066624.1, read on the forward strand.
GCATTTACTTTCTATAGTCTTGTCTGTGGGAGATTTGTCAAGACTCCATTATAATGAATGTAAAGGAATTATCTAATGAGATTACAGGACACAGTATCTTGAAGTACTCCCTGAATGTTTAGCTCCTTAATTATCACATAACTTGGCCTGCCTAGTGTTACCTTAGTCTAAGACCCCAAGTCAGCAGTCAACCCCTATTGAGCAAAACAAGATTGTGCTTAAGCGCTTTGCTTAATAGAGATTGACTTAAGTACATGTTTAAAAAAATAGAAAGGGGTAAATGGTGTTTGGTAAATGTATTTAGTCCTACTGACATGTATGGTAAAACTTGCATGAACAGTGGTCTGAGGATTGGGTCCCTGACTATTTTTGTTATCTAATTTAGTCAGCTTGCTGTGACTGTATTTGCAACTTCCTCCTGTGAAGAATTCTTCCCTTCCCTCCCTCAATCTCCAGATACTGGGCCTCTATATGTTGCCCACCCAGAGGAACATTACTAGCAAAGTCATGTCTGTTAATTGCCAGGACATTTTAAAAGCAGCCAGAGCCATGTCATATACTTGGTATGGTAGGCCAAACACAGAAACAATTTTAAAACTTTGGGGGAGGGGGGGAAGGAAGCTAAACTTCTAATGCTGACTACTTGTCTAGCTATTTAAAAACAAAACAAGCAAGCAAAAGATATTTCTATCTGGTATCATCTTTGTTTTTTTAATTGAAACTCAGTGTAAATATGGCAGAGGCTAATGGTTTTAAAGGTGCATTGAGTAACAATATACATCTATATTTTGAGATATACATTGATAAAAATATCCAGAATATCATAAAAATGTACTTCAAGTCTATTGTATAATTACATAGCCACGATGATCCCACTAATGTTTGAATGGCATTTCTAGTCAGGCCTTTAATAACTTTTGGAGGAAAGACGTATGTTGTATAGCTTGTAAATGATTCCATATGCTAGTGTTATTTTGACAGTAATAGGATATCATTATAGGACTCAACTTTTTCATACAGTAAGCTGAATTTTGTACTCTTATTCTAAGTTGCATTATGCATTCATCAGCTTGCTGACATCCTTCTGCTTTGAATTAAGTATATCCTCCCATGTAGCCCAGCTGAAGTGAAAATTGCAACAGAAACAATTTCCTTAGAAAAAGTTTTTTTAAAATTCATGAATGTTGAAAATTAAAGCTTTTTGGAGGAAAAGGAGCTGTAGGATACTACAATGAATTTTTATTTGCCAATTTTTTTTGTGGGGGGGAGGGATTACAATTTTTTTGGTGGACTCATGAAGTTGACAGATTAAGGCCCTGGAGAATGAAGTTCTCTCTTTATCGACACTACAGATAAGTACATCATGAGCATCAGCATGGCTAGTTTCCTCACTGCCTGGAGGTCACCCTGAAAGGCTGTGTTCAGTAACTTGCTCTCCATGCCCACTCAGTCTTTAACATCTTTGCTGAGAATACACTCAGTCTTGTAAATTGGCACACACGTGCATGCATAGGCTGGGTCAGTTTTCTTAGGATTACTACTTTTTTCACAGTTAAAGCATTTTAAAGAGGGTTTATTTTGGGAGCTTTATGTTTTGTTGAGAAAACCAGTAGTAAATAGAACATTGACTGGTGTGGTTGATTCCATGTTTCTTCCTTCGCACTTATAATACTTGGTCAACTTTTACAACTTTTCAGAAAAATGTCTGATTACCCAGACCTCACATTGCCATTACTCACCATAACCCAAGACAGATTTTGTCATGTATTCTCAAATAAAGTATTCAGGCAGGACTAAATTGCCAGCTGTTGAAGTTAATCCAGCTCATCTGATTCACATTAGCTGAGGAGCTGGCCCAATATATACTTTTTGGTGTCTATGCTGGGATAACATTTGTTTTAATGTTAGATAGGATAACTATTTATATTTCTTTGTATAATACAGAAAAAAGTATATAATACATAGATTATTCTATCTTATTTAAAAGCTTGGAAAGTGCTCATATAAAAACTAATACCAATTAACTAACTCAAGATGAGTTCCATTCTAACTGGGGACTAATTAATAGTGTGATTTATGCACACTTTAAGTATCTTGACACTTTCAAAGCAGTGTGAAGGAACTTTAGTGTAAATGAGAATCAAGCCCTTAAGAAAGAATTGCAACATATCATTCAAGAATCTCTATATTACATTTTTTCACACTTTTTAGCTTTGTCCACTGAACTTTAGGAGAGAAACTTTATTATCTCTTACACCACGAATAGATTTCCAGGAAAAGAATGTGAAATGGTAACGAGAAGATAACAGGACTACAGCATCAAACAAATGCCAAAGTCTGAGTTTCATGAACTTTGCACTGCAACATATATAAGCAAATTAATAAAAGATAGTCCATATGTCTTCACAGTGATGGAAGATGATGTGTCTGATAAAACTATAAGAGCAGGAAAGCTACGTCTATGAGGAAATGAGAAGTTGCTATTTTAAGTTTTAGTACAATTTGCTATTCTTCACCTGGCATGCATTACAGCCCATTGAGCAGTTTTTTTAACGTGAGGTCAATTTCAGTAGTGCAGATGCTATATCATTGTTATAGACCAAAGACTCATACTCAGATTGGATTTTCAGTATCTCACTTTAATAGCTGCTAAAATAGGATACATTTTCCTCTCATGGTAATAATAATTTGGATTTTTGTTAAATTTAAGTTATTTCAGCACAGATTCATGTTTCATGAGAAAAGTCCAGCTTTGCTCAGCTAAAACATTAAAATAAAACCAACTTTATGGAAGAATAATTTATTTTTTGGGGACTGCGGGGGAGATTGGGCATGTCATGACTGAGAAAGTTAAGCAAGACAGTAGTGGAAGTTATGCCCCATATTCTAAAATTATATGTGTTTTGTACACACATTGTGTTTAAAAAACAATACCTTTTATAACTTATGACTTAGTCAATTAATACATATAGCAATAACAGGCTGGAGCAGGAGTAGTCTGTCAGACCTGCCAGCTAGCATCAACAAGGTAGCGACGTTGAGCAGACTGGACCAGCTGCTTTTGTTAGGTGCCTATATACCTGTCTTGGGGTGACCAGGTTAGACCCTGGCTTGTGGATTGGCTGGACCCTTTGTATTCACAGGTAATCATCTCAAATGACTTACAGACTCAGTGTTCAGGCTCAGGGACATGATGAACACTTATCACAATCACTTAATTTTTTATCTGGGTTGAGTTTTTGCCTGCTAGCCCTCATATCTGCCCCATTCTCAATCAACATTGTAGGCACTGAAATGTGCTGGCAGAACCAGATGACATGCACATAGAGAGCAGAGTGTCATTAGCCTACCAAAACCACTGCAGCCCATGCCTCTGTGATAATCCTCCTGAATAAGTAGGATTACTCTCATGAGTAAAGCTACTCATGTGCTTGTCTCTCTGAAATATTATTCCATATTTTTTCTAATGAAGGGTATCATTGTGTCAAGCTCCAAAGTCCAGACATTTTGAATTCTAGGTGAAAAGTGTAGCAATTTCTTTTAAATAATAATAAAAAAATTCTTCTTTTATGCTTACAGACCTTCACGACAGCCAACTGGATGCTAGTCAAACAAACAAAATCATTCACTTTGACAAAGAACAAGCATTAAAAATAATTTCCAAGGTTGTTTTTGTTTGTTTTTGCAAATGATCCGTGTGTGAAAATGCTATATTTTAAATTAAATGGTTTTGATCCTTAACTGCTGTAGAGTGATCACTTCCAACAAACTGAAATAATATATTAATGCCAGTCAGTAAATAGCTTGTTTTTCTAATAAAGAATCACATCCAGGTCAGCACTGGACCATCATGAGCAGTTTCCAGACAGAAGGATTATCTGTAGGATGTGGGTGCAGTTCACTCATCATATTTATTCAGTGGCAAAAACAGAAGAACAGGACCTTTTTGGCAATTAATGGTCCTATACCATCTTAGGGATGAAATTTAACTTTTTGTCCTTATGAGAAATGGAGGCTTTCAGAAACCTCTTTCTAGAATTACTGCTGTCTTTCTGTACACCGTGATTAGGAAGTAACAGTACTAAATGCAAGCAGAATATCATGTTTCCTCATTTGAACACCATTTTTGGTACACATTTATTTTCCATTGCTGGAGATACATACATCATAATAAAGGTGATTATTAAGATGTGGTTTGTCAATACTTGGTGCCAAAAATCATAATAGGAAAAGCAATGATATGTGTATACTACTCATTCAACAACAACAAAAAATAAACTTTGAATATACAGTCCATCAATGTGCTAACCCATCATCCTTCCCTTATGCCCACAATTCTGAATCCAGATTTGTTCTAATACATAAATTAAAGAAGAGGCCATTCCCTTAGTGAATATCACTTTGTTTTTGTAATCAACTGGGGCCCATGTGTGCTCTGTGTCCCAGTGTGTGCCTAATCCACAAAAGTGGAAATTATGTTATAGACACTAGCTACAGGAAATTGGCTTTTCAGCTCAAACATAGAGAACAGGTCCCCACTTCAATCCTTGGTGTGTCAGCCAAGATGGTGGATGTCACATTAAGATTAAACAACCCAAGGCACTAAATTACAGAAACACAGATATAATGCTCAAAGAAATGTCCAACTTAATTTTAAAATAATGAAATGAATCTGTCAAGACAACATCTCCAGCAGCAGCATTTAACCAGAAAGAGACTAGGAGAACATGTGATGTTACAAGAGTTTCAACTGGATACTAGAGCATTTGTAAAGATGTCTTCATAGCATCTTAAACACACCAGTCTTGCAAATTATAGGGTAATTGAATAAGGCGGTAACAGTTGCAGCTTGACACTATGTAAGAAGTTGAGTATCACAATAATGTTTCTTTTGTATTTATACTACCTGTAAAAAGACAAAGGTGAGTGCAGGACGCTCCTCTAGCTGAAGAGATCTTTGGGATGATCCAAAAGTCTGTTGGCAATATATTTTAATAGCACTGATAGATTAAATGAAGGAGCAGTAAATTATTTATCTTATAAAAAGGTTTTTCTCTTGTATATTAAACATGCCTTTCCTTCTATAAAATTTGCATGACTGCATATGGTTATCCTGATTATCCCCAAATGTTGCTGTTGCTTTTAGGCCATACCTTTTAACAATAACCTGTTAATGTAATAAACATCAAAATATGAGCTATGGGTGGCAATGTAAACAAACTGAGGCTTACCCTCTAGAACTACCTATGATTTGTTCCCTTGTTACAGTTGTTATTTGGGTCAGGAAGAACCAAGACTGGCAGATTAATCATGTGGTACTAAGAAATGGAAGAGGCAATTAACCAGAGAACAAAGATGGGCAAACCAGAAATATATCAGATTTGGTTAGGTAAAGTATTCTACAGCCTAGATGTTTATCCAAAGTTTACAGGAGTCCCTTGGCCTGGAAAGTGCACAAGCACAAGCCTTGCTCTCTTGGCTAGAACTAAGAGAACACTCTAAATGTAATTGGTGGCAGACCCAAAGCAAAACCCTGGAAATCAACCACCACCTCATTTCAGCAAGTTAAGGATTGGCTTTGGATCTGCAATTTACAGCTTGGGACCATCTGTAATATATTGGGAATCTGCTGCAGTGTGCCATTAGAAAATGGTAGTAAAAAACATGCATCATAATATTTCTGCATGTCAGAAAGGTTTAACTGGAATATAGAGCTGAGTTGATCCTGAGCTGGTATAAATTGTCATAATGTCATTGATTTCAAACGAGCTATAACAAATTTACACAAGTCAAGGATCTGCCCAATTATACTGGAAAATGTTTAAAAGATGGTGGTGGAGGGGGGTTAATGGAATTATTAACTGTCTGACCATCCCTTGTGAACATTTAAATTATATTAAATTATGGGAACATAGCATTCTGTGTAGAATAGGTAGCACCTGTATCAACTTAATAAAGTGATGTGAGAACATTAATAACTGATAAAACATGCTTCTTTGGATGCTAAATACAATGCAACATAAAATAGATGAATTTAGCAGCACTTGCATGTATCAAAAATGTCTCTAAGGTTTCAATTTAAGATAGAGCTATGCATAAATTCTCAGACAATTTTTTTCATTTCAAGATACACTAAAGATGGCATAAGGGCACTAATTATCCAGATAAATAGTTTCACTGCAGCTATAGTACATCATATTCTGTACATGCTAAACTAACTTGTGGAGAACACATGGCATCACTTACTTGACTTTCAGAGCAATGACTAGCTATTTCAACACAAATTCTAAGTAATGAGGTGTTACTCTGATATAGGCATGTTATTCATAGACAAAAATATTCTATGTCATCCCGATTAGATATATGGGAAACATTTTAGCAGCATTATGAAAAACAAGTTTTGACTGCTTCACTCATTGTTAGATTAGCAGAAATATTTGAAATGCCAGCTGCACAAGTTAAGATTTTCCTAATACTTCCATTATGCAACTGAAATAAATTGTGCACAGAAATATTTCAAAACTGAATGAATGCAATCACATCATTCAGGAGAAGATAACTATCAAGAAATTAAGATGATTTTCACCAAATAAGTAGACATAAAAATGCAATACCTTGAGGCACTTCTTTACTGCACAGAAGTATTTCAGTATCAGCTGTAGCTTAGAGTGTGATACATTTGTAGTAATGGGACCACTACACCATCTCTTCAAATGTCAGTATTGATATTCAGCATGATTTCCTATGTATGATGGCTCAAGTCAATTATAATGACAGATAGCATCCTACTGGCTTATCTGATTACCTCTGACCTTTTAACAGCTGCAGAAAGCCAAAACAGCCTAAAAGAAGAATTCATGCATATATGACACAAAGCTGGAATTTCATATCTGAGCCACAGTCAAGAACACATTGAATGTCAGCAGATTTCTGACAAAGCCGATAGCAAATAATTTCTTGGATGGTTTGGCACCACAGCAGCCTGTCATTTATTATAGCTGAGCACTGACAGGAGACATAAACTTGATTAATTTTATATCAATACACCATGTAAGAGTCATTACAAAACATGGTTCATTTCAAAATTTGGGAGCCACTGTCCAAAGTCGCCATTCTTTTGACTTCTCTTCTCTTTAGCCAGAAGATTTAAAAGTAAATGTACTGCATGGAGGGAAGGCAGCGAATCAACATTCTATACATTTGTAATTCTTAGTATAGAGAAAATAATAAAACATACATTTTCAGTACAGTAGGTCATTGAACAATAAGTCAAACATATAGGGAAATCTCAGATTTCCCCCCTCATTTCACATAGGTGTCAACATCTGAAATAAGTGTCATACTAAGTGCATACAAGGACAAGAGTTATTTGCAATATGTGGTTAAGCTTTGGATTTATGGGTCACTCATTCCAAATAATGGATTATTGGAGAGTTCTGACTCAAAACAATAAACAACAAAAGAAGCCCCATATAGTTCAGTTACACTGTCTCATAAAACCATGTAATAATGAAAGGTCAGAAAATTAATACAATGTTTGTTCTGATTTTATATTTCAAAATTTATATATTTAAGTAGTCTCTTTCCTGCCCTTTCCTGAGCTCCATACCCCAGACTATAGCACTAGCTACAGTATATTGAGGGATATTATCTTTTATTCTGATGTACAGTATAATAATCTCTTTAGCAGGGCATCAGGCTACTATTAATCAAATTATCCTGGTATCAAGACCAGTAGTGCTCACTGGCTTTTTTTTTTTAAATATATAATTTCATTTTAGCAACTCTATTGATTTCCTTACATACAATTTTTTAAATTTTGAATCATAACATTTCCATAGCCCCACAATTAGGGTGAAATTTTGACAGAACTCTCATTGACTTCATTTTGACTAGGATTTCCCCCTAAGAACTTTGTGAGGGCAGATATATTCTACCCTCACAGAAAGTAACTGTGGAGAATGGATGTTATATTACAACTCAATTGTTACTCTTATGTCATTGACAAATTGGAGGAAGTTTGAAGAAGAGCAACAAAAATGATCAGGGACTTATGGGAAAAAATGAAGAGCTGCATTTGTATAACTGGCTAAGTGAGAACTATAAAGGGACAAAATAGCTGCCTACTAACATATGAATGAGAATGTTTTCTGTATTCTACTTCTTTTCTCTAAAACAAGTAAGATGACAAAACACAAATGATTACAAAGGTTATACCTTACAATATGGAGAACAGAATCTATTTTAATGAAATGGACACATTTTCCCCACAGGATAACTGAACATACAAAGTGCAAGGCCAGAATTAGGATAACAAAAAGATGCTAATATAAAGCATAAACAAAGAGCTAATAATTTATTCCTGCTAGAATAAAACTAATATTAATCATATTAAGGTGAAAAGATGTTTGCTACTGCTGCTCAGAAAAATAATAAAAAGCATGAGCAGAATGGTTTGGCATCTGCACAAATAATCCCCTTAATTTATCATTCAGCCTGTAGTAGTGTAATATGCTTTTCCTAGCGATATTTACCCGGCATATCCACCATTCTAAAATCCATAGAAAAAATATCAGATTTCTGCATATGCATATGCAGAAGGTTCTTTTCCCACAGATATTCCATAGATTTGTGCATTATCATAGAATCATAGAATATCAGGGTTGGAAGGGACCTCAGGAGATCATCTAGTCCAACCCTCTGCTCAAAGCAGGACTAATTCCCAACTAAATCATCCCAGCCAGGGCTTTGTCAAGCCTGACCTTAAAAACCTCTAAGGAAGGAGATTCTACCACCTCCCTAGGTAACCCATTCCAATGCTTCACCACCCTCCTAATGAAAAAGTTTTTTCCTAATATTCAATCTAAACCTCTCCCACTGCAACTTGAGACCATTACTCCTTGTTCTGTCATCAGGTACCACTGAGAACCATCTAGATCCATCCTCTTTGGAACTCCCTTTCAGGTAGTTGAAAGTAGCTATCAAATCCCCCCTCATTCTTCTCTTCTGCAGACTGAACAATCCCAGTTCCCTCAGCCTCTCCTCATAAGTCATGTGCTCCAGCCCCCTAATCATTTTTTTTTGCCCTCTGCTGGACTCTTTCCAATTTTTCCACATCCTTCTTGTAGTGTGGGGTCCAAAACTGGACACAGTACTCCAGATGAGACCTCACCAATGTCAAATAGAGGGGAATGATCACATCCCTCAATCTGATGGCAATGACCCTACTTATACAACCCCAAATGCCATTAGCCTTCTTGGCAACAAGGGCACACTGTTGACTCATATCCAGCTTTTTATCCACTGTAACCCCTAGGTCCTTTTCTGCAGAACTGCTTCCTAGCCATTCGGTCCCTAGTCTGTAACAGTGAATGGGATTCTTCCATCCTAAGTGCAGGACTCCGCACTTGTCCTTGTTGAACCTCATCAGGTTTCCTTTGGTCCAGTCCTCTAATTTGTCTAGGTCCCTGTGTATCCTATCCCTACTCTCCAGCGTATCTACCACTCCTTCCAGTTTAGTGTCATCTGCAAACTTGCTGAGAGTTCAGTCCACACCATCCTCCAGATCATTAATGAAGATATTGAACAAAACCTGCCCCAGGACCGACCCTTGGGGCACTCCACTTGAAACCGGCTGCCAACTAGACAGGGAGCCATTGATCACTACCTGTTGAGCCTGACGATCTAGCCAGCTTTCTATCCACCTTATAGTCCATTAATCCAGCCCATACTACTACAGCACTGCAATATTAAACACATTCGTTAATCAGATACAAATTCAGGAAGTCAAATTAAATTTCTGAAATCAATTTTGTTTATTGGAAAACATCCAAAGCAGCATGGCTGGTTCCAGGGAGAATTTATGATGGATTCAGGTACTAGAGTTACAGTAGTGATTGAAGAACTCATGCAAAGAATGTGTCTGAGTCTATGACTGTGATCCTCCAATGAACAACATGAGGATGGGTGCCCAGAGCTCCAATGACATCAGAGCAACTTCCTATGGTTGCAGCAATCCATCTGCATATTGTAAACAGCAGGATGGAGCTTGTAATTGTAACGCTCTAAAAGTATTTACAGCAAGATGAAGGCTGTTACTGCATGGGGAAGAGATTAATGAGGGTATGATCAATAGTAGGCATCCCATCCTTCCCCAACAGCTAATAGGATATAGATTTACCATACAGGAAGATAGTAAAGCAGTCACAAGACTTACAGAGGAGAACAGGATGGTTGTTGTGTTCTCATGAAACCTGTGGGAAATATCAGCTTGAATAAGGGAACTGCCTTCTGACTGGCTGGCTGCAAGATGGTCAGCCTTATAGAACACTGCAAAAGTTAGTTAGGGTGAGACTCAGGGAGCAGAGGGTCAGACCTTTTATGATGAGGTCCTGATTCATACAGCTGCATCCTAGAATAAAGGGCATTTGGGAAGCTGGTAAAAAACAGTTGAAGCTATTAACATGTCATATGTTTCTGGATATATGCCTCCTTGCTTCATCAAAAAACCGCTTATGTTTATGACGAAAATTTCTTAGTTTGCTGATTCTTTTAAACCAAGACTCATGAGCCCATTATAATGACCATCGCGGCTTTCTGAAAAAAATATTGTTAGTTGCTTTTTAAACTAGGTGAAACTTTACAGTAAGTGGACTTTATTTAATGGTCAATTAAAATCTAATTGCTCACTGACACTATTAATAATCATCAAACTAATGTTTATTACTTGCCATTCTGATTGAGTATAGTGCTTCAGATCTCTATGAATTCAATAAGGCAAAATAAATTTGATAAAATTGCCTGCTGAACAGTTACTTTAAAGGTATTTCCTCCATTTAAATACTCAGGTGGCATTAAAATATTTGAGATTTTCAAACTAAAATGATTTGGAGCTTGTTTTTGCCTCCGTCCTTGCAGTGCATATGTCCAAAACTTGGAATAATTTACTGTATATGTTAGAAAGCCTGTTAGGGGCCCAGGCTGAGATATTGCTATCTTATAAAAACGCATTCATCATCAGATCTGCAGCAACTTCACATCTGCAATGGCGGATCCCCTAAGGGGGAAATAGTGTAACCAAAGGCCATTGCAGGTTATTTATAGGAGATTATCTGAAACACAGATATGAACCATGAACAGAATCAATAGTGAACTTAAGTTGTTGCCATCTATAACTGGGAGACTGGGCTCTTTTTTTGATGCTCCTTGTCAGCAAGTGTTAGAACCCTGAATAAAGCTGTCACAGTTCTGTGGAGTAATTGTGGCAGACACAACTCAATAACTCTATACAAGATGTAAGTGAGATGGGGGTGGCTCTCTGGAGGGATGGAGCTAGTACTCAAGTGGTCCATCAGGAAAATCCTATAAAAACTAAACTCATGGATTAGTCTGTGGATTAATTTTAGTCTGGTCACTAACTCAAGACTAGGGAATGATGCTTAAAATTGAATTACTGCCAGGTTTTTTACTGCCAAATGCAGCCAGATTCACCATGGCTCTTTCTTCTTTTACAGCTTTCCTTCTCTACTATTCATAGAATCATAGAATATCAGGGTTGGAAGGGACCTCAGGAGGTCAACTAGTCCAACACCCTGCTTAAAGCCTTTAGTCATGAGCCTTTAGTTTCTGGTTATACAGAAGCCAGATTTCTGATTACTTTTGTTTGATTCTTCCAGACTCTTCCCTTCAAGGATAACTATCAGAGAATCATACAAGATTAGGGTTGGAAGAGACCTCAGGAGGGCATCTAGTCCAATCCCCTGCTCAAAGCAGGACCAACATCAACTAAATCATCCCAGCCAGGGCTTTGTCAAGCCAGGCCTTAAAAACCTCTAAGGGTGCAATTCCACCACTTCCCTAGATAACCCATTCCAGTGCTTCACCACCTTCCTAGTGAAATAGTGTTTCTAAATATCCAGCCTAAACCTCCCTCTCTGCAACTTGAGACCATTGCTCCTTATTCTGTCATCTGCCACCAATGAGAAAAGCCTAGCTCCATCCTCTTTGGAACCCCCAGTCAGATAGTTGAAGGCTGCTACCAATTCCCCCCCTCACTCTTCTCTTCTGCAGACTAAATAAGCTGTCTTTAAGGACACACAGTAAACATCTTTGTTGCCAAATTCTGATGAGCCAGTTATTCAAAACGTCACTTTAGCCATAAGTATCTAATACATCCACTTTTTGTGAGCCCATCCAGACAGCTGTACAGAACAAGAGAAAGCATCTCATACCATAGTCCTTAGAAAACCAGCACAAGTATACTTGTCCTCAGAATCCTGCACCATGATATTGAGACAGAAGCAATACATCTTCCTCAAAACCACCACAATAGGAACTCTTCTGCTCCCACAACTCATCTTTCTTTCCCCTTTTTTTCAATAGATGCTGACTTACGTCTGGCTCTTCCCCCACAGTCCACTATGTATGTGCCGAGAACAGTCTCTCTCTCCAGTTTCAATTACTAGAGCTTTAAGTCACTTGCAAAAGGCACCAGAATAAATGACACTGAAATTGTTGTTTTAATAATAGTACTTTCCTTGTAAACCCATTCCTACCTTTACACATATACAACACACACAGACGTCATTCCATTTATTTGATTAATTTCACTTTTTTTTGTTAGTTTAACTATTTATTTTCTGAAATGCATTAGTTAATCAGAATTATTTACCAAAATATATTGGCAAATAATTATTTTTATGAAAATTCTAAGCGGTTCATTTTCACTGAAGTCATTTGAAATTTAAGCTATGTTGGTTACTTTGAATTGGACACTTACACCCTAATGCTGCAAAGACTTATGCACGTGCCTAATTTTACACAGCTGAGTAGTCCCAATGTAATCATTGAGACTATTCATGTATGTCTAATTAAGTGTGTATGTAAGTTTTTTCAGGGTCAAGGCAAACTTGTGGAAAACTCTAATTTAAATTTCCTTGCTCAAAGTAAATATTTTCATTGCTTTTTATGTATTAATTCTCCAAAATGTGATGAAAAGGTACATCTATCTATATATCCAAGGAAAAGTGAGATCACCTGTTTCTTTGCTATACCATGTCCTTTAAAAAGGGCCATTATTTTTCCTGAAACACTAACACTCTAGTACAAAATATTAATATCCCCATATTTCATGTATGCAAATATGTAACATGCATTTAAATTATTTAACACATGTACAGTCCAGTAGCAGTATTAAAAGCTAAAGCTGCAACAGAGCTGTAAGATGTTCGATGTATGGCATACTTCCATAGAGATAAGTAACATTGCCAGAGATGGACCTACTGGTATGCAGGAAGAGTTATCTCCTAGGTTTGCTCCATTTAAAAAGATATTACCTCCCTTTTGAGTAACTGTTTCAAAGGGGAAGTCTAGCTATCAAATTTTTACCTTTATAAGAATGTCTTTGCAATGAATGAAAGAAATCATACAGCCTTCTTTACGCATCACACAGATTAATCCCAGCTGTACATTCCTTGTTGAAATGTATAACTGAAAATCAGAGCATCTGTTAAGCATTAATTACTCATCATGATCAACATTCTAATTGTTAGGAAACAAACAATGCATTAAGCATTTATATAGCCTCAAAAAGGCAACTTAGTTTTTGTCAAAAGTTTTGTATCAAATATTATGAGGGATATATTCTGAACAAGTCATGAAAATATACATTATTTTTGACCCTGCCACATTAGTTTCAAACACATCCTGTTACTGACATTTGATGACTTATGAAAATAAAGTTTTGGTTTTTTAAAAATAACAAAGATTAAAACCTGTAGGTGGCACTGCTGCTCTTTCAAAAAATATGAAACAGCCTCCCAAATGAAATCAAGAGCCCATCAAATGCATCCTGTTGAAATTGCTGGTTTTGTGTTGAATGTACTGAAACATTCCAGCTCTATTTTACTTAATTAAAAATACACTTCTTTAAAGAAAAATGTATAGCCAATCAACTTAGGGACATATGCAGATTTGTGCATGCATATTATATACAGCCTATGCTTTATAAAGATAATCATATTGTACAGTAACGCATGTAGCTGCCGTCTAGACTGCAAGTGATCTTAGACCATCATGAGTTCTGATGTTTATTCTTTTCAATATTGACATGCCACAAGGATACATTCCAGTTTAATACATTACTGAATTTAACTACCTTACTTAAACAGTTTCCATTACACAAGAGGTAGCAGAAGTTCAGTGAATGATATGCATGCATATTTTACAGGTTCACATATGTATGTACCTCATATGGGCTACTCTATACAATACAGCATATATCAATTTTGTTATTGTAAACCATCAGCAGTACAACTTTATTCCATGTTCACACACAGCTTTTGAATAGCCAATTAGAAGCTTAACATCTCTGACTGAGGCTATTACATAATTTTGTAAAGAAGAATTCAATCAACTTAATATATATAATATTTACTTTCAAATATCTACAGTAATGTGCTCCAGGTTTTATGCTGTCTTACCCACTGGTTAAAACATGGGACTAGGTATAAGGGCTGGCAGGTTCCAGTCTCAGCTCTACCATTCATCTGCAGTATGACTATAAGCAAGGAACTAAACCTCCCTGTTCACTGATCTGTGAACTGGGCATGTATCCCTTTTTACCCACAGATATTGGGAGGCTTCCCTAACTGTTTGTAAAGCACTTCGATATCTTTAGGTGAAACATGCTAGACAGGTGCAAAATAATAATAGTAGTAATGATAAAGAAACTTCTAAAATAAATGCTCAAAACACTTCTCATTATTTACTAACTGCTAATTACACTGTAGGACAAAATATAAGACAAATGTACAAATCTTTCACTCCTATCTTTCAGCACTGAACCAGGAGGTAAGAAGTAAACCAAACTGAACTCTCAGAAACAACAGCATCAGTCTCCCAAACTTCTACACTCATTACTTTCCCATTCTGCACTTCACCCACCAAATCAGTAAAACCAAACACAACCTGGCATTAAAACAAAACAAGTTTCCAAAATAAGCTTTTATCTAAGCATGCAACTTACTGTAAATGTTTGAACACTTTACAGTTCTTCACAGGAAGTAGATAGATAAGTACAAAATATATTGTTACTGCTTGTATGTGTGTGCAGTCCTGAAAGAATTTCCTAGAAGTTAGTTATGAAATCTTCATTTCAGAACTAGATGTGATAGCATTTGCTGGCATGTAAATGTCATTCTCAGAAGCGTTTGACTTGATGGGAGAGGGCTTAGTAATGTGGACTACGTATGGCATTAGACACAAAGAAATGGGTGCCATTCATTACTAATGATTTTCTTTCATTCAAGTAAATTAAAAAAAAAAGTATGTTAGTATAACGTTATGGACTTGCATATCTTTTTATGGAGAATCTCAAGGTGTTATATAATACATCAATGGAATCTTACTCACTCATGTGAGCTATTAGAAATCTAATTTAACCGGGTGAGGTAATATATCTATATATAATATATTTCTTGGATCATGTTCTATTGGTGGAAAGGACAAGCTTTTGAGCTTTGCAGAGCTCTTCCATCAAGCTTACATCAATGGAGATGTTCTCCTCCACAAGTGAAATTCTCTGCTGGCCTTTTTAACAGCTAGAATCTGTCCCATTTGAGATGCTTGGGTGCAAAGTGGCTGCACTGTACAAAAGAAACTTGTCCACTGTAGTAGCAGGATAACATGCTGTCATAAACAGATAGTTAAGAGTTAATGGAACAGAAGTACTTCATATCTCTTTTGCCTGTAAAGGGTTAACAAGAGGACCATTCAAGGGACAGGATACTTTCAAATCTGGAGGGAGGGAAGTTTTGTGTGTGCTGTTAGTTTTTTGGTTGTTGTTCACTCTGGGGGCTCAGAGGGATCAGACGTGCAACCAGGTTTCTCTTCAATCTCTCCGATACATGCTCTTATAAGTTCAGAATAGTGAGAACTAGGTAGATAAAGCGAGTTAGGCTTATGTTTGTTTTCTTTATTTGTGAATGTGTATTTGGCTGGAAGGAGTTCAAATCAAATCTGAAAGGATTTTAATTTGTACTTGTATACGTAGGCTGGGAGGGTATTCCCAGTGTCTATAGCTGAAAGACCCTGTAACATATTCCATCTTAAATTTACAAAGATTTTTTTTACTGTTTTTCTTTCTTTAATTAAAAGCTTTTCTTGTTTAAGAACCTGATTTTTTTTTATTCTGGTGAGACCCCAGGGGACTGGGTCTGGATTCACCAGGGAATTGGTGGGGAGAAAGGAGAGAAGGGGGAGAAAGAGGCTAATTTCTCTTTGTGTTAGGATTACTGTCTCTCTCAGGGAGAATCTGGGAGAGGAAGAGAGAAGGAGGGGGGAAGGTGAATTTTCCTCTCTGTTTTAAGATTCAAGGAGTTTGAATCACAGGGATCTTCCAGGGTAACCCAGGGAGGGGAAGCCTGGGAGAGGCAATGGTGGGGGAAAGGGTTTACTTTCCTTGTGGTAAGATCCAGAGGGTCTGGGTCTTGGGGTTCCCCGGGCAAGGTTTTGGGAGGACCAGAGTGTACCAGGCACTGGAATTCCTGGTTGGTGGCAGCGCTACAGGTTCTAAGCTGGTAATTGAGCTTAGAGGAATTCATGCTGGTACCCCATCTTTTGGACGCTAAGGTTCAGAGTGGGGAATTATACCATGACACATGCTAACCCAAGAAGTTATTGGGCAAAACAACAGGGCCGCCCAGAGGGTGGGCAAGTCGGACAATTTGCCCCAGGCCCTGGGCCCTGCAGGGGCCCCCACGAGAATATAGTATTCTCTAGTATTGCAACTTTTTTTTATGGAAGGAGCCCTTGAAGTTGCTTTACCCCAGGCCTCCTGAATCCTCTGGGCAGCCTTGAAAAACAAAACAAGTAATCTCTTTTCATAGGTGTTAAGGGAGGGATTTTTATGGGAGTTTTTGGTATGGTGTGCAAATATTATGCCTTATACAGACTGTTTTTAATCAAGGGTTCATGTCTTTTGAATTTTCAAGTCTCAGATTGAAAAAATAGCCATGAGCACGCTTCATTATTGCAGTGCTTCAGTATGAAAGATCTCAAAACATTCTTAAGAGTTGTTTCAGCTGAGGAACTGGTTTTTTTGACACAGTTTGTTGAGCAATCTTTTTCTGAGAGCTTTAAATGAAGATTTATTTGTCTTTTTGCTGATCATGAATCAACCTACTTTTAGAACAATTAACTAAATCACTTTGGAGCCAGGTTGGTGCATCCTTTATGGATGAAATCTTTGTACTTTATTGCCCATAAAATCTCTCCACCCCAATAAATACGATTAATCTACTTGCTCCGTAGAGTTTGTAACTTTCAAATGTTTATCAGCAATGATCAATTTCTTGTAACTTGCTAACAAAAATAGAAGTGAGTAAAACGTGAATATTAATATCTGATTACATTCAACTGTCTGTTCTTTGAAATGTATCTTGTTAGTACAAACAACTTTAATGAAATCATGCATGGCATTATAAAAACTAAATGATTAAGAACAAACTTATTTCAAGCTGAGATAGGCTACTCCTAAATATGCATTCAAAGTTAATTCAGCATGAATTTGTATCTAGAAATTAAAAAGAAATCCTGATGTTTCCGTGATTTGTGGAATTCTGGAACAGGAATTTTTTAATTACAATATTTATGTCAGATATGTAGCCAGGACCATTTACTCCTTACTTGCAATGGGCAGATGCCTGTGATACATTTGCATATATTTTTAACAAGTGTGGCAATACCTAAATTCCTAGTTTTGCTAAAATTCATCCTGAGAGAATAATTATGCTAGCTGGGGGCAAGAGATGTAATAACAGCTGAGACAAGCCAATGACTGCCAAGAGTTTGACTCTTCTGCTCAGTATGTATGTGTGTCCAGTGAAATAGGCTGGAGGGGTTCTCTAAGTTCATTTTTTTCTGTACTAACTATCTTACAACAGTATCCAATGGCACTATTTAGCTGGAGAAGCTCTATGCCTGCCATCCTTTTAAGGTAAATGCATATCAGAGACCTCCTATAACTTTGTTGCATGTGTGCCAGACAAGAAATATAGGAAAGCTATCTGTCTAGGCAACAGATTAAAATAAATTGGAAGCTGACTCAAATTCACCAACCAACCAACCATGTTTCTTACCCAGAAGAAACACATGTCCATGTGTACACCCACAAACATTATTTCCGTGTAAGGTGTCCATATAGTAGTATGGAGCCACAGGTGAAAGAGACATACATAATTATGCATACGCCCAATATCAGTGGAAGTGATATCCATGTGATGAATTACTGAACTTTATGAAAAAATAAAATTATACACTATTGAATACTTCACCTGCACTCTACCATCTCCTCTGGGACTATCATACATCCCAATCAGCCTGCAATAAAAATGTTTCCTATTTTTCCCACTAGAATTATATGAACATAATGTGGAATGTCTTTACACATTACCCTGGCCCAAGGCTTAGTACAAAGATTATTCAGTTGTGCAAGAGTGTCTTGTTGAAGATCTAATAAATCACAACACAGAAGAGCAAGAAATGGGAGCTGTGTGTGTTTAGAACGGGAATTTTCCAGATACTTAATGTGACACACAACATGTGCTTCTATCCTGGCAAGTTCCCAAAATACTAGACATTAAAACCCACACATTTTTATACATAGAAAATAGAACTGTCAATTAATCACAGTTAAGTCACGTGATTATCGTGATTAATCGCGCTTATAACAATAGAATACCAGTTGGAATGTAATAAATATTTTGGATGTTTTTCTAAATTTCAATATTGATTTCAATTACAACATAGAATACAAAGTGCACACTTTCTATTATTTTTATTAGAAATATATGCACTGTAAAAATAATAAACAAAAGAAATATTATTTTTCAATTCACCTCCTCCAAGTACTGAAATGCAATCTCTTTATTGTGAAAGTTTAACTTAAAAATGCAGATTTTTTTTTGGTTACATAACTGCACTGAAAAATAAAACAATGGTAAAACTTTACAGCCTAAAAGTCCACTCAGTCCTACTTCTTATTCTGCCAATCACTAAGACAAACAAGTTTGTTTACATTGATGGGAGATACTGCTGCCTGCTTCTTATTTACAATGTCACCTGAAACTGAGAACAGGCATTCACATGGCACTTTTGTGGCCAGCATTACAAGGAATTTACATGCTAGATATGCTAAACATTTGCATGCCTCTTCATGCTTCCATGCTGATAATGTTCGTTAGTGTAAATTTGTGACCTTACTCCTTGGGGAGAGAATTGTATGTCTCCTGCTCTGTTTTACCTGCATTCTGCATATATTTCATGTTATAGCAGTGTCAGATGATGACGCAGCACGTGTTTATTTTAAGAACACTTTCACAATAGATTTGACAAAACGCAGAAAAGGTACCAATGGGAGATTTCTAAAAATAGCTACAGCACTCAATCCAAGGTTTAAGAATCTGAAGTGCTGTCCAAAATCTGAGAGCGACGAGATGTGGAGCATGCTTTTAGAAGTCTAAAACAACAACACTCTGATGTGGAAACTAAAGAAACCAAACCATCCAAAAAGAAAATCAACCTTCTGTTGGTGGCATCTGACTCAGATCATGAAAATGAACATCCATCAGTGCACACTGGTTTGGATCGTCATCAAGCAGAACCCATCATCAGCATGGGATCATGTCCTCTGAAATGGTGGTTGAAGCATAAAGGGACATATGAATCTTTAGCGCATCTGGCACGTAAATATCTTGCAACACCAGCTACAACAGTCAATGTGAACACATGTTCAGATGACTTTGTAAACAAGAAGCAAGCAGCATTATCTACCGCAAATTGTAACCAATCTTGTTTGTCTGAGCGTATGGCTGACCAAGAAGTAGGAATGAGTGGACTCATGGGCTCTAAAGTTTCACATTGTTTTATTTTTGAATGTAGTTTTTTGTACATAATTCTACATTTGTAAATTCAACTTTCATGATAAAGATATTGCACTACAGTACTTGTATGAGGTGAATTGAAAATATACAATTCTTTTGGTTTTAAAGTGCAAATATTTGTAGTAAAAATAAATACAAAGTGAGCATTGTACACTTTGTATTCTGTCTTGTAATTGTAATTCATATATTTGAAAATGTAGTAAATATCCAAAAGATATTTAAAATAAATGGTATTCTGTTGCTGTTTAACAGCATGATTAATCACATGATTAATCAAGATTAATTTTTTTAATCACTTGACAGCCCTTATAGCAAAGCTATTTTAGATCTTTTTAGAGGTATTTTAAATTACTCAACTGGACTCCTGGTGACTTAAGGTGCAGAGCTTTATGTGTTGAAAGTAGCAAAAATAGTCAATGCATTTAAAAAATATCTAAAATATTTGTAAGATTGTTTACTTTCCCTAAACTTATGCCTTTAAACCTTTTATATCACACTATCATTTTTGTTTAAATACTTCAGTGTTAAAAACACTTTCTTCATCCAAAGTAAAATGACTTTAATTAAAGTGGAAGCCTATTCCACTGTTTTTTATGAGTAAAACAAATTATTTCCTTCTCAAACTTACACGATTTACCAAACAGGCCCAGTTTAATTTTTGTGAGTTTTTCAATCTGAAATGGTTGCCGCTTTAATTGCTGGGATTCCAACCCAGTAGGTTTGCACATTTTTAATTGATTTTTTTGATTTTTTTTCACTTGTTTCATAACGTCTATTTGGGACTCTTTAGGTTACTATCCTCAATAGACTGGTTTTTATATTTCAGTAACAAAAAAACTTTCATGAACATGCATTCAGAATGTTTGTCAAATCCTATTTTCCCATTAAAAATCTGCTGGAGGAATCAGCACGGAGGAGGAGACAACAGCAAAAGATAATGGAGGATTTTGATTGGAATGGTAAATAGCTGTTTGAAAGGGACATTGACCCAGGACAGAAGGGCATCCACCCGGAGTGAAAGATCTAGACTCTGTGATTAAGCTAAGTTGCACTTAGGACAGGATTCAAAGGGCTGCAAAACAGATAGTTATCCCTAAATGAAACTAACAATTTAAAAACAGAGAACACATGGGTTGTTTTTTTTTCCCAAAATTTAGAAATCACCTTTTCTTCCATAATTATATGAATTATTGAATACAACATTGCTGCAAGGAGCCATTTGTAACTTTTAAAGAGCCTTATCTCAGGATTTCCTCTGTTTTTAGTGAGTGTATATTTTAGGAATGCATGAAACACCAACTTTAACTTCACAGAATTTTATTACTGGGCATTTCTCCTCCCCCTCTCCCCCAACCCCATACTTACTATTAATTGAAAATTCACTCTTTAGATGAATATTCCTGTGTAGTGCCTCAGAGATATACTAGAATTGAGCTCCCGTAAAATACATTTTTTTCACATCCTTGGTAACCTTGCAGTCAGGTTCTGAGACCTACTTCAGCCACTCCAGAATTTTGGCGACCAAATTGGTTTCAACTGAAAAATCAGAAAAGAAAAGTGATTCTGAAAAGTGAATACAACGGATCAAGCAACCTTTGCTTTATCAGTCGTTAAGATTACCCCAAACTGAAATTCAACTTGTATCTAATGTTTCTTTGAGTTTCAAAAATAGTTTGTTTCTATCACCTCAAACTTTCTATTTAGGTGGATTCCTTGTGTAATTCCTGTTTTAAGGGAACAGGCTATAATTAAACAAGGTAATTAATTATTTTGTTCTAGGTGTAGTGATTACAGGGTGAATATGGTAGTTTGCTCGCCGCTGGCTGGTTGCAGTTTGCGGACCGTATAAGTGTCCTTCCATGGTTCCCTATTGTTTTCCCTTATCTTAAGAGAGAAAGGCTTGTGAGGATAGAACTAAAGGGAGATGGTTCTTGTCCCTGCTTTGGGTGTTCATTTAGAAATTCTGTTTGTACTACTGAGTAGGTTATAGACTGGGATCTAAAACATTTTTCTGTAAAGTGAGAAGAAAATTTTCAAGGTACAGCTCATTCAAAATAACCTTGAATATGGAGTCACTAGCAGCTCCATAGTTAAGGTTGCAACCAAAGTTCAATTGTAAGCTATATATTTGCTCCTTTCTACACTAATAATATTTATTGGGATTGTTTCATTAGCATTTCTGTAAAGTTTAAAGGCAGTTGGTCAGATCATGTTTAAGGCTAGGTGAGTCTCCATCCTGAGCTGGGGTGTGATTCCTCTGTTTGCATATAGATTCTCATGCTAGCTCTCATAAAGTTAGCATGAGTATAAATAGCAGTGTCTCGCAGTAGCATGAGTAACGGCAGTGAGAGCTGGCATGAGTATGTATATGCAAACATGGGAATGGCTTAGCCGTGCTGAGTACATACCCACCCGTTTCAGGTGGGTGTCTGCAAGCAGGGAATTCACACCCCTAGCTTGTAGGGTACACATATACTCAATTACGGATGCTTAAAACTGAAATTTTAACAAAAACATTACCTAATATTTAACCTTTCTGATTTCAAACTTTACATTCAGTTAAGCGTCCTTAGAATCTAGAACACATAGTAACTAAAAACAAATAAAAACAATAATAACCAAATCAGACCCGCCATTAGTTCACAAAAATCAGCTTGTTAGATTGATGAATACGGTATGCATGACCTGATTGTTATTGGTAAAGTCTATGCAGGACCAAGAGAAGTGCAGGCCAGATGTAAATCCTGCAGATAGCTCTTAAGTTCCAGGGAGCAATGCTAGGGGAGATGGGGAAAATTCCAGAGGACTGCAGGGAAAGGAGTGGTATGGAGGAATTCCTAATTTAATCTCCTAAATAAAAGCACATATAAAACATCACAAACATGAGAAGTCCATGTATAACCTTAGGAATATTTTATTTTAAATAATAGCATAGAATCACGCATGTCCCTTAATCTGAACAGTTTTGATACATGTAGGACCAGATTGGGAGTGGCCTTTGTGTGGGTACATGGAAAAGAGCAGGGTATAAGAAACATCCCTCCCCCACACGGTTACTTCATGTAAGGGCCATTCACCATTGCAGTCTCTGCTCAGGGAACACAGAGACTCCTCCCTTGGTGCATCTCTAGAGATGCACATCACCACAAAGTGTGGGGAGACCATGCAGGGGGTCAGGCCAGCCTAAATAGTGGGTAGAGTATTCAAGGTGATGAACAGGCTACAGCACCCAACCTCCTTCTCATTGCTACTGCTTTAAGCTACCATTAGGGTGGTCCTGCTCTGCAACATCCTGAACATAAACCAATGGCTCAGTTCCAGATACAAGGTAGATGAGGTAATATTCTTTATTGGACTACCTTTAGAAGTTAGTCCAAGAAAAGATATTACCTTGCCCACCTTGTCTATGTAGTTCCCCAATTTAATTCTGGGTTTTAACTTCAGTAGTTTTGGAAACAAAAATGGAGTTCTCTGATTGGCTCCCAGTGATAGTATCCCTAGGTTAATAGCAAATAAGATAATGTTGTACCTGTAAAAATTTGACTTTTTGCATTGGATTTCAATGGGAATTTTGCCTGAATAAGGACTGGAGGACCAAACTTCAACCCCATTGCTTAATAACTCTAGGGTCTCTTTCTAGCAGACTATTACCTTCTCCAAGTGATTAAAGGTGTGCATCCTCCATGTCCAAAAAGTCAAATGTTACACTATCACTTACCTCTCGCATCATAGACTTGTTGGTTTAACTTCTCTATTTCAATGTTTCACCCTTTTAAAAATACTCTTAGCTATCACATTGCTAAAATGTTATCTGCTTTGTATGTGAAATATCAGATAGACACACAATGTCACTGTCACTAATGTCACTATTTAGGAGCAAGAAAATTTGTCTCACTCAAATTTCATTCTGGGTATGGGGATGGATCTATAAATTCAGAAGTGATTGGGTTCTTCAATCTTCATTTTATAAGAGGCAGAATCGGGTGTTTTGATTTCCTGGGCTGACTCTCCAGATAACCACCCTCCCACTGAAGATCCTCTCCAGAGAGTCGCTTCTAAAGCTGATAACTGTCATTTCTGAATAAAACATTCTTCCAAAACCACATTAACAATAGGAGATAAATCTGCCCAACAACTAAGTAGAAGAATTGTCCAACCCAACAACAAAAACCAAAAAAACCCCATATAAACTGTAGTCATAGGATTTTTGAAACAGTATCCTCCCCAAACCTATTGCTACTGATTTTTGGGCGGGCTAAGGGTGACCCAGGAGTTGCAGAACAGTACTGCAGAAAGCTGCTTTAACTCAACTGAAGTTTATGAATCTTATAAATTTCTTTGAATGCAGAGAACCCCTAGTTGCTGCCCCACAAAAACTAGTCATATGGTGCACTGGACCTCTCAGTCCATAAAGTTGGCATTGCCTTTGTGGAACAGGTTTTAAATCTTGAATGGACGAGTTTCCCATTGTCTTTATATGCCTTGGAAATAGTTCCCCCCAATATATATGTTACTAGCTCTTTCTATGATTCTACCAAAATAAAGGGCTTTGTACTGAATGTACAAAGTGCTGTAAGCAAATCGCTAGTACTGTCTGTAAACCGAAAGAATGAAAATGCAGAGATACATCTCCGTCAGGTCCATACATATTAGAAAATCCCCCTGAGTGATAGCTTCTATGTTGGGCATGCACAGGGTCCATACTGAACTTGTGGAAGTGGATCAACTTGTTCAATCCAGTCCAGTCCATTCCTCCCGGTTTATTTAGAACAAATAATAGTATGGAGTATAAGCTCCAGTACTGATCCTGGTCTAGGACAGTCTCAATTGCCCTGATTTTGAAAAGGTGGCCACTTTGCCTAAGCATAGCCTTCCTCATGGATGAGTTGAGGGGAGTTCTTCTGAATTCTATGGTGTAACAGTTGGAAATGATGTCTCAACCATTTCTGCATGGTAGTGGCAAAGCATGTGGAAACATAGAGACAGGTCCCCTCTCACCCAGATGAATGTTAGTGTGAGAAAGGTAGTCACTGACTGATCTTAGGGTCATTCCTGAAGAAGGAATCATCTATGGGGTTTTCTCCCATCTATTCTTAGATAATCTGTTGTGTCCACTGTATCTACATGAAACACCATGGCCCTGAAAAAGGGCTGCCTAGAACAGAAAAATGGGTTACAAATCTCTCATCTGAGCTTTATCATCATCAACAGAGGAGAGAGAATTTGTTTTTGTCCTACATTTCAGATGAGTCTTTTTCTATGGGTTCACTGACAAGTTTCTCTCACAAGTACAGGTATGCTACCAATAAATAAAGAAGTAAATAAAACAAACCACCAAAAAAACCCAGCTGTTGGGTGAAAACTTATACCTTGTATGTCCGTATCCATAGATGCCTTCTTGCCACTACATTGGATGTCATCAAGCTGGTGGAGAACCTGAAGGCAGCAAGTGAGGAGTTTAACTAGAGCAGTGTTAGGGAAATCCTCTTTAAGGAGGATCTCAACACCTTGGCAATGGTCACTGTTTTGGGAATGTCAGAGAATAGGGAATCAGTATAAGCCACTACTGTTCTGGAAAAGAATGGCCATAGCTGAGTCTCTAAGGGCTGCCCACACTGCTTCAGAATCCCTGTGGACAGCTGATTCCACCCTCCTATAAGTGAAATCTTTGGGTATGAGGTCCCCTTCAGTTGTGGGACAGAGTTCTTCATGAGGGGTGACAAGATTGGGTTTCTGTGTTCTAGATGCCTTTTTCAGTGCCTTGCCTTACTGGGCCCCTTGTTTGCCTGTAGCCACTCCTCTGAACTGTGGGATGAGCCAGTGGACTGCTTTGTAATCGTGGTAGCACCAAGGTTGAGGAAGAAAAATGAACTTTTTTCCTTCAGTACACTCAACCATGTGTGCTGAACACAGGGTACAGACCCTGCTCTCACCCTTCTTTTATGCTTTTCCAGCCACTATCAGGGCTAATTTGGAGGACGAGCTTGGCAAAAGCCCCACAAATGCCTAGTGCTCCGCAGAGTAAATTTAAAAAGGGCATTAGCTCTCAAATAAAAGAGTGGAGAGCTGAGGAAAAAAAGAACGCATGAAAATTACACCAAGAAGAAAAAGAATTAACTGGTTTATGGACAGTCAGTCAACATGGGACCTGACCTGTTTCACTTTTGGAAGCAGAGAAAATTCAGCCCTGCCACTCAAAACATCTAACTCTGCATCCTATAGCATGAAGGCTGAAGAACCCATTGCTCCTGAATTTATGGACCCATTTCCATGACACGAGGAAAACAATTGAGTCAATACATATCTGAGGTAGCTGTTTCTCTCACACACAGCTCCAATACAATTCCATTGATTTTTTTTTTAATTTGCAACAGTACCTAAAAAGAGTCAGCTACCAAAAGATAACCCACTCAAGGCAACTATTTTACTTTAATATACTCTGAATAGGGGATACAATAGCAAGGTAAAGTAGTCATATTTCTCATATTTCAATTTGATGCTATTTTTATTTTTTTTCCAGTAGTGTTTGACCTGATACTGGAATATATCTCTTTATTCAGATCATTTTCGAAGTGACTACAAAGAATCATTTTTAGTTTAGACTTATTTTAGTGTCTTATTTTCATTTTAAAACCATAATTTGTTTTTTATGCATCTGTGCAGTTAATTTTGCTGGTTCTAGTCAAGTAGTTAATACTCTAGCACAGAGGTCGGCAACCTTTTAGAAGTCGTGTGCCGAGTCTTCATTTATTCACTCTAATTTAAGGTTTTGTGTGCTAGTAATGAATTTTAACATTTTTAGAAGATTTCTTTCTATAAGTCTAGAATATATTACTAAACAATTGTTGTCTATAAAGTAAATAAGGTTTTTAAAATGTTTAAGAAACTTCATTTAAAATTAAATAAAAATGCAGAGCCCCCCCAGACCAGTGGCCAGAACCTGGGCAGTGTGAGTGCCATTGAAAATCAGCTCACATGCCGCCTTCGGCACACATACCATAGGTTACCTACCCCTGCTCTAGCAGAAGGTCAATTGTTGCACCACTATAAACGGGCACAGGATAACGTATGCTCTTTTTAGGACACCATATTGCTCGAGTTATTTATTCCAAACATGAACAATGTTGAAAAGAGATATTGGAAAATAGAACACTCATGTGACTGTTTTACCGCTTTGTCTAAATAAAAAAGAAATAAATATCAAAGACTAATTAGATGGAATTCAAAGTGTTTGTGCTGATATGAAAGTTCAGTACTATTCTGGAAGCTTTTAAGATGGCTCTGGGGCACTATTGCAGAACAAAGATAAAAGAAAAGATGATTATTTCTTCTCCTCAAAGAATGCAGTAGCTGTAAGATGTCAAAAGGTTTGTGACCAAGATCAGGATTTTATAGCTTAGATGCCTATCGACATTGGTAAAGGTTTTTGTTTTGTTTTTCTTTATTTTTAATTCTATGTATTGTAAACATACTATAATTGATAGGGTACTTGCATTTAGCAGACACTCATTATTTCTTTAAAGGCTCTATCAGAAGCATTCCTTATTTGTCCAGCTATACAACCAAGGGCAATAATCCAATGTCTATTTTCCTATTCCTAGGTCATTTCCTATTCGGAAACATCATCTCTAAGATATGATGCAAGTATCTGAGCACACATTACACTGAATAAATTGGATGGTAGCTAAGTAAGCATAAGCTTTTATGAATGAACAATGAAAAGTGGGCTTATCTGGGAGTGTGCTATCATATGGGGAAATCTATATTGAACGCTTAGCTCCCTCCAAAATTCCCAGGCTTGCAGGGCCTGGGCATGTTGAAAAGGCAATGTTCTTAGCATATAGGGGAGGTTGTATTGTACTCTCAAAGAGCCCCTTCTTGTCAGCCAGTCATTTCCTATCCCTCTTGCTGGGAAACTTGTCTCTTTATGGCTGCCAATTGCCTGCTTCACACAAAGCAGTAGCAACAGCAGCAGCAGGAGGGAGCAAGGATTCAGCAGAAACCAGGGGTGTGGACTTATTGGCACAGACTCAAGAAAGGGCACCACACTCAGAGGTGAAAGTAATTTACAGGACTTACCAGTACTGCCCGAGTCCTGAGGGGGAGTGGCCTCATCTGGAAGAGGTGGGGCCTCTCAAGATTTAAAGGCCCTGAGGAACCAGCTGTGGCTGGAAGACCCAGAGCCTTTAAATCAACCAGGGGCTCCCAGCTGCAGAGGTGGCTGGGAGCCCCCTAGGGCTCAGCGGCAAATTAAAGGGCCCGGGGCTCTGGCTGCGAGGGGGAACCCCGAAATTTGAGGGGCTGGGGCAGGGATTTAAAGGGCCCAGAGCTCCTGCCACTGAGGGAAGCCCGAAGCCCTTTAAATCCTGGCCCCAGCCCAGCTTCCAGAGCCATGGCTAGGATTCAAAGAGCTCTGGGCTGCCTGCAGCCATGGGGAGCTCTGAATCCTTTAAATCTCAGCCGCGGCCAGGATTTAAAGGGCTCTGGGCTGCCCACAACCACGGGGAGCTTTGAGCCCTTTAAATCCCTGCCCCAGCCCAGCCATCAGATCCGCAGCCGGGATTTAAAGGGCTCTGGGCTGCCCGCAGTGTCGGGGAACTCTGAGCCTTTTAAATCCCCACCATGGAAGTCGATGCAGTCCAGCATGGCGTACTGGCTCTTGTTGGTACGCTGGACCGGACTGGCTTACTTTCAACTCTGACTGTATATATGTGTATGAATGTGTCACAAACAATGCAGCTGCAGCCTGCCACCGACCAGCAGCGACCCCAGCAACCGGCCTCTGTGGGCTGCTGCCTGCAGAGAGCCAGCAGGTGCCGCTGGGCTGGGTCTGCCGAGGAGCAAGTAACCAAGGCAAAAACAGCAACATTTAAACAGTAACATTTCAAAGAGGATCTGTAAGCAGTTTGGACATCACAACCATGATCCTCTGCTGGGGAGCGAATGGGTAGATTTGAACTTGGAAATGGTTCCTGATTTTGATTGTGTTTAGGAGATCCCCTCATCTAGGGGGGGGGGGGGAGGGTAGAAAAGAACTGCCCCTGCCATAGTCACACACACCCAACAACAACTAGTAGTGAAATTAACAAGGATGCCAGAAACAGCTCCTAACTCTGGGCACTGAACTACACAGGGAACAGTTGAGTTTAAACTGTTCTTTTGCAGGCAGCAGCAGCAGGCATCTCAGCCAGTGTCCCTACTGCAAGCTAGAGCCTAGAGGAAAACCCCTGCTGCAGGGAGGGGGAGAGGGGAATGGGGAGGAATTCAGAGCCTTGTCTGCAGCCTGGCTGGAGGAGAGGTAGGGAGGAGACGAGAAACCAATGTGACAGTGAGTTTTCCCCTTCCACTTGCTTTTATTAGCTCTGGATTTAAGCTGTGCAGCCAAATGCTTGTATTTGTTGTATATATTAGTATTGGAGAGATCCCCTCATCCCGGGGGCAGAAAAGGACTGCCCCTGCCATGGTCAAACACACCTTCCCCTCTACCCCCTCCCCCAGTTACTGTGAGTGAAATTAACAAGGATGCCAAAAACCTAGCCCTGGGGGCTGAACCATCAGGGAACACCTGAGTTTAAACTATTCTTATGCAGGGAGCAGGCTTCTCTCTCCCTCCCTCAGTTAGTCTCCTTTTCTTACCCGTCCTCCGTACTGGCCCGTACCCGCTTACTTTCACCTCTGACCACACTGAAAGCCAGCCAGAGGGGCTGGTTAAAACAGAGGCTACTGTTCTCTGAGGGAAGCACTCTTAGAACTTTTGAATGTTGAGGGGAGGATTCTTATTGTGCAGTTTGGAGGAGAAAGTAGTGGGGAGAGGAGGGACAATTTAATCATTCTTACAGCTGGGAGCATTGTTAGAGTCACTGACAGAAGAAACTGTATACTTTACTCAATTAATAAATGAAATAACATATCACAGTGGGATGGTATAACTGATTTCTTAAACCATCACCGATACCATATATTAGCTATTCACAAGGAAAGTAGCTTTAGATTATTATGAACCATTAGCTCTTCTGCTAAAGCCAGCTGCTAAGAGTAAATCAGTGCCAAATGCATACAAGGGCTAAGTTCTGATCTCACAACCTGAAGGAAGGCAAAATTTGATGATTATACACATTGGATAAAATTCTGGCCCTGCTGAAGTCAATGCAATTTTTGCAAGGGTTTCACCTATTATATTCAATATTTTCTTTTCACTTCTACACAATGACATTTCTATCATGTAACAAAAGCCTTCTTATCTCAGTTACTGAAGGATGAGACCCTCCACTGTTTAAGTAAATAATCTGTAAATACAACTATATTATCTAGATGATTTCCTCATTCTGTTTGTTTTCCCCTGCCTTAATGGATGTATTTACTTTGTTCCTATTTTTGAAACTAACCAGAAAGTTTGAAAAAGTTGCATGCCATCAACTACAAGAGACATTTCCAAACATTTATATTTTAATGTTCCATTAGGGAACCAAGCACAGGAGCATTAGGTGAGTGTATATATATTCTTTTCACAATTAAACAGCTTGCTCTGCCAAATCAGCAATTACAAGATATCTGATACCTGCAATTTTATTGTCATTCATCCACTGTTTTCCTGCTCTTGGAGGTCTCTTGGCTTTGACACTAATAAATACCACAGAACAAACTGTTTCTATATTTAAATCTATAAACACTATATTCCTAGCAATAACTGTTACAAGCACTGATTTTATCTTTCTTCGTTCAAGACTGTAATTCCAATTTCTGAGGCAACTTTGTTCAAACATTAAATCAGAAGTTGTAGAAAAGCAACTTATTTCTGAAAAAGTCAATTTGCGTAAGTCTAATAGGCAATATGAATTTGATTTGATATTAGCAGTCTGACAACTTCTTGGTTAGTGCTTGTTTTAAACGTGCAGCAGCACTGAAAAATGAAATCATGCTTCTGTCATGAAAATGGAAGACAGATGAGGATGAGGCAGTACTTCTGTTAGCCATCCAGTTAGCTGAAATTCTGTATTTGTGGGTTCCATTTCCACTTTTGCCATTAACATGCTGTATGACCTTGTACAAGCCACTTAATTTCTGTGCCTTAACTTCTGTGCCTTAATTTCCCCACCTCTAAAATAGGTATTTTACTGCCTGCCTGCTGTGAAAGGGTGCTCTGTAATTGTTTTACAAACAATTGGAGAACCTTGGGTAAGGCCAAAATCTCTATCCATGAGCCATTACAATAGGTACCTCACGTGGATATAGCCTTATGCCTTCAACTAATTGTAATAGATTAATTTGGAAATATTTATGGTAATCAGAAGCAGCATGCTGCTAATTCCCACTTCATAGGTATGTGCAGACAATATTTTTAGCTTAAGTACCATATGCCATACATTCATACATACTCCTAAAATGACAAAGAGCAATCCAGGAGCTGATTACCCTGCAGCAGCATTTTAGTGATGCCTTTAATTCTAGTAATAATATAATTCTGACATCCCTGACCTTATAAATAATATTGATGATATCATTTTAAATATTATTTGAATGTCATAATCTTAATGGCGGATTAGTGGGATTCACATTGAATATAACCCAATAAGTTTTCCTGTTTTACAGATCTCTGAAGTGAACAGTGTGTACTCCCAAGCAGTTTAAAAAGTGAGGATAGTGTCTTCCTTCACCCCAACTTCACATCATTCTAAAACCAACTGATTAGTTTTGGACACTGTTTCAGTACTGTATTGCACACTTATTCCTTCTCCATAAGTAATAGGGGAAGAAAACAGAAACTTTCTATATTGTGAATCCTGATTGCGTTCTGCTAAGGAATTAGCTTTCGTTCCCCTTGACTTCGGTGGTGTACGATCAAACCCTAGGTGAGTCATATAACACATCTGTTTTTAAGAACCACCACAGCTAACAATATATTGGCTCTATTGCATTAAGAACCATTGCCTGCTCACTCAAACACAACGTTTATAAAAACCTTTAGCTGAAATTACTTTTTTCCCAGTGTAAACTTGAATTTGCTCCTCTCTCTGGCTAACCATGTATCTTCTTTGCTTCACCAAGAAGTGTATTTATTGAGGAAGTTTTCTGAATTTGGATAAACAGATAAGATAGAAAAAAGGACTCCATGGACTCTCACTCTCATGATAAATTTGTATACAGATTATACAAGTCAACTTTTTTGGCAACCAGGCCCTAGATACTATGAACAATTGTAACAACAATACTGTTCAGAGATAAAAAGATGGCTCTGACACGTTTGATAGGCTGCACAAAACTACACACTGGCCTTTACATTTACTAAGCAATCTGATTTGACTTCTCTGTTAGGGTACAGCTGGAAGGAAAGAAAAAGAGAAAACAAATTAGATTTTTCTATTCCTTAAAATATAGCTACTCATATTACATTTTCAAACCCAGAAATATTACCAGATGGGGAAAAGTGATATGGTTCTGTGCAGTATATTGTAGCAAAAAATGCTGCAGTGGATTAAGAAAGTGGTTTTGTGATGTATGGTACATTCCTGGTGCTGAAGGGCTAGACAATGAAATGCCAAATGTAAAGGGTATATGGTAAATGTTGGCATGGATTGAAAGGACTGCACTTTAGGAGTAAAATGATAATGAAGATGAAATGTTACATATCTGATTAATTTTCTCCTTTTAGGGTGTGTTTGTATGTCAGTGTAGCACAGGGTGTGATTGTATGTCAGTGTAGCACAGGACGGGTTGGCAGTGTAGCACAGGGTGTGATTGTATGTCAGTGTAGCACAGAGTGTGATTGGCAATGTAGCACAAGGGGTTGGTACTTGGGTGCCTTGAAAGCCACCCTATGATTCTGGTTTTCTTTGGGGTTAGTATGCCCCATCACAATCTAAGTGGCCCTGGGTCCCTGTACAGGTTATGGCAGCCTGTCTGTGGCTGCCTATGGCTGCCAGCAATGCCAAGAATCTCTGCAGTGTTTTGAACTTTGGCCCTGCTTCTCACACACCGCACTTGCTCTTGAGCCTATTCCCCAGCATGCCTCTACATCAGGGCTTGTAAAAGTTCCTGTAACTACACTTGAGGGCAACTGCATCTGTATTCCTCCTCCATGGTCTACCAAGGACACCTACTCTAGACTCCCAGCTCCTCAGCCATTGTCTCTTGGACAGAAACCCACATCTCTCTCCCTTCTGACCTGTTCCAGTCTTCACAGTTTCTTGCCTACACTGTGATGTCCCCAGAAAACCAGATAGTGACCAACATCTGCACTTTGCTTTTTGTTTGAAGGCTATGAGCAGCTGAAATTGCCAGTGGTCACAAGTTATCCCACAGCTCTTTCTAAGAAAGCACATTTATTCTTAAGGTAAAAGC
The DNA here is from genome assembly GCF_025201925.1 of Gopherus flavomarginatus. Lineage (NCBI taxonomy): Eukaryota > Metazoa > Chordata > Testudines > Testudinidae > Gopherus > Gopherus flavomarginatus. The sequence continues at coordinate 31,366,707 of NC_066624.1, forward strand.
ATTACAGAGAAAATATTAAAAACAATAAAAGTTCCTATAAACACACAAAAATCTTACCAGAAGTCACCCATCAGTCTTATGGGGCCTGAGTAGGCCCTTCCAATGCTTCCTAGGAAGGACTGGGCCCCTTTTTTGGGCAGAAAGTCTTGATCACACAAATGGACATAAAGAAGGCCATGAGTCAGTTTAAACTCAGGCTTTTCATGCGAAAATACTTTGTCTATTGATTTATGGAGAATCCAGTTTGAACTAGTATATGCAAGCCTTTTCAGATGGTGCCTCATCACCACCCACAGTTCTTAGACTCATAGACTTTAAGGTCAGAAGGGACCATTATGATCCTCTAGTCTGACCCCCTGCACAATGCAGGCCACAGAATCTCACTCACCCACTCCTGTAACAAACTTAATTCTTCCTTAATTCTTAATTCCTGTAGGTGCTGTTGTCACCCTCCCTCATGAAATGACATACAATGCTTGACCTACAATATACATAAACTTAATACAATAAGATTCCCCCAGAAATATTGCAGGAAACTGCCATATTTGTCATGCCCGGCAAATGTATTCAGTACCTCTGTAAAGCAAATCCCTCCTGTTTTGTCTAAGGGGCTTTTCCAATCCCTGCAGCACTGTACAATGGCTGGGATAGAGGGAGGGATCCTTCCCAAAGTTTTTTAACCCATATACACATAATGAACAATTAAAATATAATGAAGGTCAGAAAATGAAAAGAGGTCATTTCGCTTTCACATCTGCATTTATGTGGCTTTTTACACCGTGCTGAAATAAATAAATAAATAAATAAATATTTTATACCCTTCTGTTCAGCCTTATTGTGTCAAGTGCTAAGCACTCAGCACTTAACAGAAGGAGACTAATAGCAGGCAGAAAATCTTAATATTGCCTTGTGAATAGTTTATGAGGGAAAATATTTACTTTCATTTATATGTATATATTTAACAAGTCATAGACAGTACAGCTCTGTAGGGCATTATCACTTCTCTCCATATCAATTATCCTTGTGATTTCATTCTCCCATCATGTAACAGAATACATATAAAACTTTGCTTTCCTTGAGGACTTGTTACTTTAAATATAAGGATCTGAACATTAGCCATAACACCCTCTTACTTATCCTTTCCTATTTATACTGGTAAATACCACATAATTCTTTTACAATTGTTACTGAATTCACTGTGGTTTATAGCAAGACTTTGAAAGACCCAATTGTATATTGAACCCAAAGTCTTAGTCTAAATACAGCATGTTCCAGAGTTTCATGTAGCTAAGAAGACATACATTTATTTTCTAATCAAAGTTGCACTGTACCTAAGCTAACTCTTGGATCTTTTAAAATAACATGGCTGCCATGATAAACACTGGGAAGGAGGAAAGCATCCTTTTCTTTGATCTCAGTAACAATGAGTGTTCAAGACTGCTCATATCTTATAAGTTGCTAAGACATTTGAAATAGTTGCTTTTTCCACATAGTGTTAAGAGCTACACTGGTAAAGTGAAGATGTTTTAGCTCTTTCATGTAGACTCAAATTCAGGTTCATTCACTTTTCCATATAAAATTTAGAAATCCATTCAACCAGCACCATGACACCACACCCCCTAACCACCACCACATTTATAAAGAGGCTTTATTTGAAAAGATAACAAAGCATTTTACAGATAGACTGAGGGGGAAGGACAGGGGATGCTCATGCAATATTCTGTTTAAATTATATACTCTGTCTTCTTGCACCTCATCTTAACTCTTTGCTGAAGCATAGGCCACAGATCTGTCTCTTCAGAAAGCATTACACACAATTAAACCTGAGGGCTATTGTATGTAAAGCCCTGATAAAGGGATGGTAACAGTCCCCAGTCAATTTTAAACAGACAGCACAACACTCTTTTAGTGAAACTAATATACACAGGACACATTGTAGATAGTATAAAATACAGTAAACAGTGTTTGGAATACTATGAACAACATTTAAACAAAAGCTATTAGACAGTAAATATACTGTTGTTCTTTATGTTGACTTTCCCCATTTTGTTTCTGTTATAAACATTCAAATGTAAGGTTTCAGCATAATATTCTTTATACTTCACTACATAGCTCAAAATACCCCCATGATCTTTTCTCAGAGATGATTTCTCAGTCTTTATAGAGTGACCATAGCATGCAATGTGTGTCACCTGGACTCTTCAGAGCTTGAGAAATGGCAGCATCTCGATCCTTTTAAATACTTTGTAACGCTGATAGGAAACAGTCTGGGGATCTCCACAGCTAGCAGCATTGCAGAACTTGGGTTAATAGATGACTGTTGCTGGTGAAACAGAAGCCCATAGCCTGTATCCAAAGTGATACAGGCATTGGGATCAGCATATAAAATATCCATTTCCTCCATCTCTGTGAGGCTCTCACTTCTATAGGGCACCATCTTCTGCCCATAAGCCCAGCTAAGTGCAGCAAGAATTTCACAACCTTCACCTCATTAAGTGCTGCCCCATTCATGCTCTTTAACTGAGATGGAATCCCATCACAGAGCAGTTAGATAATAGCTAAATGCAAGTTCCACAGGCTCTATAGCTGCTAATGCTAATAAAAACTCTGTGCCTCCCCATCCTCTACTCTCCATAAAACACACTGGGGCGGGCCTAACATTATCCTAGTGGAAGGCTCCCTATATACAAGCTGGAAAAACATTGATCTGTATTCAGCATGGTTCAGGGATTGGGGTCCAGCCCTCACAGCAGGCACAGCTCTTGATCCCACATCAATTAGCTGTTAAGTCTTCAGGTCTGCCTTTAACAGCTATATTTCCTGTTTTCCACACCCCACCCCCAGTCTGATTGGCTCAATCCTCAGAAAGTAATTAGGGAGTGTCATGGTATAATTCCCCACTTTGAACCTTAGCGTCCAAAAGATGGGGTACCAGCAAGAATTCTTCTAAGCTCAATTACCAGCTTAGAACCTGTAGCGCTGCCACCAACCAGGAATTCCAGTGCTTGGTACACTCTGGTCCCCCTCAAGACCTTGCCCGGGGAACTCTCTGGATCTTAACACAAGGAAAGTAAACCTTTTCCCCCACCGTTGCCTCTCCCAGGCTTCCCCTCCCAGGGTTACCCTGGAAGATCACTGTGATTCAAACTCCTTGAATCTTAAACAGAGAGGAAAATGCACCTTCCCCCTCCCAGATTCTCCCTGAGAGAGAAAGTAATCCTAACAGAGAGAAAATTAACCTTTCTCTCCCCCTTTCCTCCTTTCTTCCCACCAATTCCCTGGTGAATCCAGATCCCATCCCCTGGGGTCTCACACCAGAATAAAAAAACAATCAGGTTCTTAAATAAGAAACTTTTAATTAAAAAGAGAAAAACATTAAAAATTATCTTTGTAAATTTAAAATGGAATAGGTACAGGGTCTTTCAGCTATAGACACTGGGAATACCCTCCCAGCCTAAGTATACAAGTACAAAGTAAAATCCTTCCAGCCAAATACACATTTGAACTCCTCCCAGCCAAATATACATTTGCAAATAAAGAAAACAAACATAAGCCTAACTCGCTTTATCTACCTAGTACTCACTATTCTGAACTTATAAAAGCCTGTACCGGAGAGATTGGAGAGAAACCTGGTTGCACATCTGGTCCCTCTGAGCCCCCAGAGTGAACAACAACAAAAATCTAACAGCACACACAAAAACTTCCCTCCTTCAAGATTTGAAAGTATCCTGTTCCCTGATTGGTCCTCTGGTCAGGTGACAGCCAGGCTCACTGATTTTGTTAACCCTTTACAGGCAAAAGAGATATGAAGTACTTCTGTTCTATTAACTCTTACTTATCTGTTTATGACAGGCGGTCACAAGTCAGGGTGATTATCCACAGTGAAAACTTCCTATACAGCCTCAGAAACAGCTATTGATACATGTAGTCCAGTGGTTCCCAAACTTTAACAACCTGTGAACCCCTTTCACCAAAATGTTAAGTCTCACGAACCCCCTCCTGAAAATGAATATTTCCAGGTGATTTTCTCCTTTACCTGAGTATAACTTATAAAAGCAGTGATCTTGGAATATAAAATTTGTTTTTATGACATGCTTATTACTCACTATTTATTAGTTATTATTTATCAGGACAACATTTTTATTACATTATGAAAACAGCAACACTCTTCCAAGATCTCACTTTCATAGCTTGTATCACCTTGAATAAGCCTGTTACAAGACAAGGCTCCTATTTTTCATCAAGGAGTTTCAGATGTGAAACAGCATGAAGGTATTTAAGAAACCAACTCAAAGCGTTCCTCCTACATAAGCATTCAGGTCTTCGGCAGTGCAGGCAAACAATGTATGTAAAAACAAAGCTTAAAGTTGTTCTTCATCATAATTTTTAAAACAACATTAGCTACCAATTTAATTTAAAAAACAGCAAAAAATATCCACCCCCCTTTCCATTTCTTATAAGGAGTCTTGAAGTTGAAATCTTCTCAGTGTGATAGATATGCTTGCTTTGATCTGCTTACCTCTTGGAAGTCCAGGGGCTCCAGGCTGCCGGCCCCATGCTGCCGGGGTCCCTAGGGACAGCTCTGTTTGCCATTAGGGATTTTTTTCCGAGAATCCCCTGTAACATTTTGTGAACCCCCAGGGGTTCCCAGATCCCAGTTTGGGAACCACTGGTCTAGTCACTGTCATATGTAACCCCCCATTTCCTCCCTGGGTGACTTGGAAGCAGGCAACACTCACCTCTGTGTCTGGGTGCCGGATGTTGTTGACATTGAAAAGAGATTCTGAATATCCTAGTGGTGATGTTAGATAGGTGGGAATCCTCTATTCACCCCTCTGCTGCAGTCCTATAGTCTGCTTTCTTTTGAGTTACACATTTTATCTTGGATTCACCTGACTTTGCTTTATAAAATTAATTCTAAAAATGTTAAAAAAATAAGTGTAAAGGAATTTTTCTCTTAAGTGCATCAATAGATAGGGAGTATGCTGTATTTTGATACCAATGGTTTTAAGCCATGCGTAACTACTGAGGACCACTTTACAACTATGTATTTGGGAGTGCTAGAGGTGAGAGAGGGGGCATGGAGACCCTTTCCTCAAGTGCACCATGTAAGAGGCAAAGACGAATTTATTTAGTCTGGTTTTCAAATCAGAAATGGAACTACCCAAAGACCTGGCTGACCTACCATCACTTAGTCACACACAAAATTGTATTAGTCCAATAATCAAAGCACCCCAGTCAGTCTGTATCCTTAAACAAACAAACTAGCTAGTATCCCATCTGCTTCAAAACCTCTTACCTCAATTCTCCCGAAGGATTTTGTGTTACCAGATTTGCCTGTTACTTTGGGGTATGATGCTGGGGGTGGGGTTTCTGTAATTCTATCAATGTACTGCTTGTGTCACTTGTGTTACCATATGGAGCGCTACTTCTCCCTTATCCAAGTCCCCTCCCAATGGAGCTATCCTGCAGAACCTAGTGGGATTGTTATACCTGAGATAGCCCCAGAACCAGATGAACGAACGAATGAACGCACGCATACACACAGAGTCTGAGTGGACTGGGTCAATCAGCACTCTCAAGCTGACCCCTTATATGTCCCTGGACTCAGCAGATTGGGTCAACCTGCCCTTCCAAGCTGCCACCCTTATATGCCCATGGGCTCAGTAGGCTGGGCCAAGCAGCACTTCCAAGCTGCCACCCTTATATGCCACAGGTATCACACCAGAATAGAGTAAGCCTGAGCAGGCTGGGTGGAACAGCACTTTCAGCCTGCCACCCTTATATGCCCCTGGACTCAGTAGTCTGGGTCGAGCAGCACTTCCAAGTTGCCATCCTCGTATTCAAAGGTTCAGCACGTCCTGATCCCCACTTTCATGTTACAATTGTACTGGTAGTAACCCACTTGATGAGAAAACCCCACAGTTCTTTTGGGTACTACATGGATCTTTAGCTTAGGTAAGAGGAGCATTGCTGCAGAGCAAATGGGGAAGCAAAAAACACAAAAGAGTAAAGTTCAAAGAAAGAGATGGGGAAGCAACCAGCTAACCATAAAAGTTATTTATTGAATAATAGTGATAACCACACAAGGAGAGCCTAAACAAACATAATAGTTACATTATTAAAGATCACAAAAGTCACATATAGACAACTATACCTGATCAATCAAGTCAGGGTTAGAAAGTTATACCTGAGACAGAAAAGAAAACAGAGAGAGAGAGAGGTGTCTCACCACTCCATGAAGCTTGAACTGGTCACAGTTCCCAGGTATTGGTGGTAGCTCAGGGTCCTGAGTGCTGGAGACAGGCAGAGCCCCCAGCACGATCAGTCAGGAGAAGATGAAATCCCAGTGGAACTGATGCAGAATTTGGATCCATGCGTCAGAACACTTACTTGAGCTTAGGTAGGGTTTTTTTTGGTAGGGAAACAACAATGGTTCAAAGGAGAACACTAGATTTGTTTATGGGTAAACTGATAACACAAGGGTTTTCTTTAGGCTAGACAATAGGAACGGATCACTCCTGGATGGTGTTCCTTCAAGGGAGCTCACAATGCAATTAGGCAGCTTCAGTATTTTGGATATCAATCCAGGATTCATTACTAGAATTGGTCTGGTAACTGCTGAGCTGGGTGTATGCAGGCATAGGTTCATTAACATCTGGAACAGAGATCCCTCATGATGCATTGCTTCCCTGCTTCTCTGGTCCCAGAGTTACATGCTGTTCTTGCCTCTGTTCTGCATTCTGTATGCTAATGGAGATGCCCCTCTGTCCCATCTTTGATGCAGATGAGGCTAGGGAAGTTGCTTTAATCCTACCTCCCCCCTACAACAAGGGTGATATGTGTCTCCTACCACTTTTCCATTGCTTTCTGTACATCTTTCCTCTGATCAGTTTTGGTCCAGGCGGAGGCCGGGAGGGTGTCCTTCATGAGTCATACAGGGTGGATACTGTGCCCTGGTTCTCCAAGAACACAGAGCTGACTGGTATCAAGTGATAAGCATGAAAAACAGATGTGCCTTGTATCATGTCATGAAGGGCACCATAATGAGGATAAAACCATTTTAGAGGGTAAAGGAGAGGGTGGCCAGTGCTCCCATTGATGTCACAAACTGTCAAGTGATCATTGTTGCACCAATTCAGGGGGAGCATGCCACACATACTCTACAGATATAACAAGTGTCACTGCACCAAGTGTGCTGCTTACTGTTTCTGGAGGCATTGTGTCCTAGCCAGGTACAATGCCTCAAGCCATGAGCACTTAAGCAGTGCACCATCACCCTTTCCCCCTACTCCAACAATGTCTAATTGCTTAGGAACCATAGCAGAGCCAGTGGGATGATTTTGGCCACATTAAATATCAGAATTAAGAAATATGTTACAAAGATCTGAATCAGATAGGAGTATACAATTGTTGTCTTTGATTGATGGCTGGACAGTTGAAACACAAGGGGAGTGGGAAAAAATGTCAACCACCTGGGGTCTTCGTTCAGTGACTGGGGTTATGGGGTCAAATTCAAGCATGCAGACACACTTTGGATGTTTTGGTGTCCTAGAAATAGTGCAGGATTTGAAGGCAGCTGTGTTCTAAGAGCTGCAGCATGATAAGCTGGAACAGGTGCCCCAAAGTGGGCCATTCAGTTGCACACCAGACAACCAGAGGTAAAGCATTCTGCTGGCAATAGCTGTACTCTATCGTTATGGTAGAACTGTGTGGAAAAGCACAATCTAGTCAGGAGACTTGCAGGATACCAGAGTACTTCTAGTGGAGGAAAGAATTCAGAGGCAATAGATCTAAGGAACCATAACCTTCATTTGGACTGAATTTGTAAGGTCCAAATCAAGGTATACTTTATTATTGTTAATAACTACTTAAACTACAGAGCCTAAGGTATTTGAAAACATTTCTGCCAAGTCTAATAAATCATTCTTTGGTCTAAGTTGTGTGCCAGTATCTCCACTGGGACCCATCAGGTCCTGGACATATAGGACCTAGCAGATGAAGTAACTTTAATACCTATCTGTGAGTGATGGTATATCTAGCACTAGTAGTGTATTTGAGAGCCATAGCACTCCAGCACTCCCACCATGGCAAGGTACAATTACAATAGGTAACCTTGGCAGGAGAAAGAGCATATGCATTTTAAGGGTTATTATATAAAATGGGAGTGTGTACTGTTCACTAAAAGTGGTAATGATTGGTCATATAATAAATAATGTCCATTACTAAGGTTGCCAGGTGTCTGGTTTTCAACTGGAATCTCTGGTTGAAAAGGGACTCTGGCAGCTCCAGTAGGCACTTGTAACGTATTTCTTAAAAGTCCAGTTGGTGGCACAGTGGGGACCCGGGGCTAAGGCAGGCTCCCTGCCTGCTCTGGCTCCACGTGGCTGCCAGGAAGCAGTCGCCACATCCCTGGGGCCCCTAGGTGCATGGGCAGCCAAGGAGGCTCCGTGGGCTGCCGCTACCCTGAGTGCCTGCTCAGCAGCTCTCATTGGCCAGGAAAATGACTAATAGGAGCTGTGGGGGCGGTGCCTGCGGGGACGAGGGCACTGTGTGGAGCCTCCCTGGCCGACCATGCGTCTAGAGGTTGCAGCAACCTGGCAGCCACTTCCTGGGAGCCGCAGTAAGCACCACCAGGACCCTGCACCCTCTCTCGCACCCAACCCCTCTGCCCCAGCCTTGAGCCCCATCCTGGCATTCCAAACCACTCATCCCCAGCCACAACCCAGAGACCACACCCCCAACTGGAGCCCTCATCCCTCTGCACTCCAACCCCCTGCCCCAGCCTGATGCCCTCTCTCGCATCCTAAACCCCTCATTTCTGGCCACATCCGAGAGCTCACACCCCAGCCAAAGCCCACACCCAAACTCCTGCCCAGTGAAAGTGAGTGAGAGTGGGGGAGAGTGAGTGACGGAGGGAGACGGGATGGAGCATGCAGGGGTGGGACCTCGGGGAAAGAGCAAGGCAGGGCTGTTCAGTTTTGTGCGATTAGAAAGTTGGCAACCCTATCTGTTACATGGTATTTATTATGACTAATTGTTACCACTTAATAAAGTATTTTCATAATAGTCTTGGTACTCTATAATTTCAGTCTTTAACCAAAAGAGTTATGTTAAATTCTACAGGAATTATCTATAAGAGAATAAGAAAGGGAAAAGATCTATACTGAATTCTACCAATAATTGTTCTCTGACAGTCTTTTCATTGACTCATATATTTTTTAAAAATTATGTAAGGTGTGCTCACCATGTATTTTGTCTGAAGTAGCATGTAGTGCATTAATCAGATGATTTCCAATCTTTTGCATTTTTGTGTCTGTTAATATCTCTCTTTTGCACAAAGAGGCTAATCCAAAGAAGAATGATCTACTGGAAAATAAAGCCGGGTTTTTTTAATTGATTTAATTCTCAGCGGAGACAACTATTAATATTTGATGATTTATTCAAAAGAAAATATTCACTGACATTTACTAACTATATGCTTGACTGAAATTATTCGTAATATTGACTTTCCAGTTTGACTTAAAATATTTGGACATTACATAAACTTGAATTCAAAGATCAATAGCTTCAACTTAGGCCAAAATGTCACCATGCCTTGAGGGGATAGCAATGTATTCCTTCAAGCATGAAAGTAAAACACTGAAAGCAAGCAATCTGTTTTATTTTGCTTTAAATATTTACTGTGTTTCTTTCAACTGTGCTAATTAGGTTAATAGTTATATAGTTAATTCTTCCATTGAAAACCACAAATGTTAATGAGACATTTAATGTAGAGTCAAAAAAAATCAATATATATTAAAATTTTCTCTTTTTATGTTTGATCTGCATACCTAGTTTATACCAACATGGACAATTCTATAAATATTGTACATTTTAATGGTCACTGAAGCATTAAGAAGGTGTTAGAGTTTAAAATAAAAATAAAGTAAAGAATTTATGAATGTGGTATTCTGTTTTTTACTAAGTTACCATATGTATCTGTTGTACTAAGCTATAATCTCTTGCCCATAAAGAAGGTCTGATAAAAAATGTGAGCTTGACTGGACATCTAAATGCAGATGTAAAATACCATTCCACCACTCGAGTCTATTTGGGAGTAGGAATACAGCAAGGGTGAGAAAAACATCAACTACATGGTGTTTTTGTTCAGTGACTGAGTACCGAGGACAAATTTAACCATGAATATTGTAGGCAATGTGCAATCTTTACCCCCACAAATACACATTTGTTATTATGCATAATTAGGTTTAAGCCAAGATTTTGAATAGTCCTAAATTCAGAGGTATTGAGATTAGGGGTTGGGTTGGGTATATTGTAGGTTCAGAAGTCATCCATTAATTTATGATTCAGATCAAGATTGCGGATCCTGAATTTCAAACCAAAGATCAAGAGTGAAAGATTTTGAAATCCAGATTTTTAGTTTGGGCTCATTTCTACTATTAAGTCAAATACATGTAAAAACAAATACCTTTAGTCTCACATGTTGACACTTTGTGCTTATTTAACATACAATTGGCTTTGATTTACAATAAATAATAATTTAGCCTTTGATTTGTCCACCAAAGAGGCCTATTTTCATTTAGTATTTTTGAAATAAAGGAAAAGTAGCTGTAGTAAAAGCAGAGTAAGAAAGATATTTAACTCAGCTAACCTGAAATTAAAAAAAAATGTATCAGTTGTTTAAAAACACTTGATCACTATCATATACTGCCAAAGGCCATGATTCTTTATTTAAGCAGGATCCTACAATGGATCCAAGTTTGGGAAATAAATAGCTAGTCCATTGGGGATCTTCATAACTCAAACAGAAATACAAATAAGTGTTTCTAGTCCAAGGATCTCAACAATTAATTAGGTATTTTTGAACTCAACAGCACTTTACAGACTTCAGAATACAATAGTACTTGAATCAATGAAATTGGCACCTCCTACAAGGATATCATGTCCTGGCAGTATGCTATCTGCTCCAGTCTATCAAAACACAAACAATGAGGAGACTTCAGGGAGTCCTGTTTTCAAATGAGCTCTGCAGTATTGAGTTCTTCTCATTCTAAAGGTAAAGATAAATTATCAGCTTATTTATCTTTAGCTCAGAAAAGCAGCAAAGTTTCCAAGCTTGCCAACTGACAAAAGCATCACAGGAAAAACTTTTCTATTTTAGACCAAAGAGAACCTTAGAGCTATTTTTAATGAAAAGAACATTTAAAATATTGTGAGGTAATTAATAGCTTTCATTGGATAGGCTTTTGAGCTGACTTGAAGAGGTCTGTGTGACTTGAAAGCTTGTCTCTCTCACCAGCAAAAGTTGGTCCAATAAAAGATATTACCTCATCCACCTTGTATCTCTAATATCCTAGGACCAACATGGCTGCAACTACACTGCATACAACAATTTAAAATATTCAGCATTGCTACACTATCTGATCATTTAGACTCAGAACAGAATAAAGATTATAACAGATGTGAAAATAATCACAGCTTTTTGACTATCTGTCCGACAGATGTAATGTGCTGTCCTTCTCCCTCCCCATTTGCTCTCTATCATCCACTTACTATGTCAAATGGCTGTATTTTCATGTAAAATGTATACAGTATTAAATGGCACCTAGTGTCATCACACACACAGTGACAAAGAACATTATCCCCTACCCTCAAAACCAGAAGGAAAAAGCTTATACAGCCTGAGGTTGCACTGGTTTTTTTTAGACCATTCTATGTGCTGTACAACCACTTAACGGTGCGTTCCCAGGGCAGCTTTTTTGACAATGCTGTCAAAAGGAGAGTGAGCGGGGCAAGAGGCATCAGAACCTATGTGGAGGTAGAGGGATCTTTGGGAGTTTGCGGCAGAACTGTGCTTCTGAAGAATGAGGCTCTGTAAGAGGGATTTTGTGGGGATCCCTGCCTCCTCTGTGGTTTTCAATTGCTATCATGCTGCCCATTTACCTAATTTTGTTGGGTCCTACAGGAGTTCCTTATTTTTCTCTAGTTTTGAATAAAACAAATAGTTGTGCAATCTGCAATTTTGCCACCTCATCATTTCTTCATTTTCTATTTCATCAATATATGAAAGATGATCCTTAGGACCTCTGTGGTTAACTTTTAACTAATTGATAATTGAACATTCATGTATGCACTTAGTTTTGTTCTGCTAGCCAGTTCCTAACCCATGACAATACGTACCTCTTGCCCCATATTGCCCCAGTTTATAAAATACCCCCTTGTGAGGGGATTTCTCAAAGACTTTTTGAAAGTCCAACTAAATTGTGTCAGCTAGTTTCCTTTCTGTCCTTCTTGGGTGACAGATCCAAAAAAAAAAGTACTCTCTAGAGAAGAATGATTTGCATTTATAAAAGCCATGATGGTTTGTGCTTATTTTACCTTACTGATCCAGGTACAATATTTTATAACTGTCTCAAGTACTATTTCAACTGATTTACATTGTACTTAATTAAGAATCACTGGCCTTTAATTCTCACAATAACGCCGAGTATCTTTTAAAGATGGATACAAAAATCGCTACTCTTCAGCCTTCCACTATATTATCCAAAAGCCCCTTCGTTTTTAGTTAAACTGATTTTTCCCAAAAAATCCCCAGGTTTTACATAAGGTTTTGTTCCTTTTTTTCTGATTTTCACTCTAGTTTTGTATCATTCAAATATATAAAAATAACTTGTTTCATTAAGAAAATACAATACATTGCATGAGATATATGTATTATGATAATACATTAACCTGTGTGTATATGCAAAGCTGCTTGTTGAACTGAAGCTATGTATTAGTCTAGAAGCTACACACAACAAACAGGCACGCATGCAGCTCTGAAGTGATTGTACATCTGATCGTACTGATGAACTCACACCTACCATGTACACATTTTAAGCTGTTAGCAGATATTTTAAAGATTTGACACTAAGATGAGAAGAAAATGAAAATCTGTGTCAGACTACATTTCAGAACGCAAGGAAGTATTCAAATGTTTAAAAAAATCAGGAGAAAAGGATGAAATTGACTGTATGCACTGCAAATGGTGTGACCCAATTATTAAATGTAAATAGTTATAGGCTAACAGTTCTAAGTCTACAACAATAAACTGTTTATTCAAATGAAAAGTTTTATCTGGGGATTCGAGATTTTTTTTTTATATTCAAAAGTGGAATTGTATTTTGAGTTCTGTTTTAGTTCTGCAGCAAACCACATTGATGAACGGAATTCAAAGCATTAAACTACCGAATACGTCTCCACTCCCCATTTTTCCATCCACCAAAATAAACCCCGATATTTACCCAGAAAAATTGTTAATAGTTTTTTGCACTGATTTTTACCTGTTTTTGTCATCATGGTAATAATCTCTGGTAAATTCCAGAGAAAAATAAAAACTGAAACTGAAGCACCCTAATTATACAATTTCATTGACAGCTTGTGGATTTTGATCAGCAACTCAACTCTTGATGTTTAAGTTCCTTCAGAACATTTTCCTTAAGAGAATTAATCTCTATAAAGGCACTCTATAAATCCAAAATGCAGAATACAGGTGAATGGAAATGTCTTGGAACAGCTAAGGACACAGTAAGTGATGCAGAATTCTGCAGGATCTTTACTATTACAGAGGAGGAAAAATGCCTGAATATACTACTGTATTTCTCCTCTGGAAATATTTTTGCTGAGAGTGCACTATAATAATTTTGTAGGACAAACTTTAATTGAAAGATCTAGTCCTCTACTGATTTTTAAAAAAGCAGTTTTCTATAAACTTGAGAGCTTTAAAGGAAGAAAAATGCATCTTTTTGAGGTTAAAATTCAAATTTTGAAATCCATTACAATATTATTTTTTCCTCCTGATTAGATTGCATTCCACAAAGAGCATTAATTTTTTGTAAGCTTACTAAAAGTAGTCTTTTCATTCTGGTCAGCACAATTCTATTAAAGTCCAAGTTCAGGACAAAAAAGAAGTTAGTCCAATTCTGGTAGAGAGTCACTGCAAATAACACTAACATACATAGGGCATAAATTGTTCTATTTGCATATATGGGACAGGTAATCTATCTTCACAGACCTTTCCTTGTATCTTCTGGGATAACTGGCCTTCTTATCACGAAAACTTTCTGAAGTATGAATGAACTTGAAGTTCTAGCTGCTTTACACTAGAGCAAGACAAGTTCTTCTAACCATATATTGTGCATCAGTCCAGTGAGGAATACTGGAACACATGCAATGCCAGAGAATTTTAATTAAGTCTCTTTTACCATATTTTTTAATTCTGTTTGCATGTATGGGTAATGTATGAAAAAGAGGCATATTCCTAAGTCTTAATCCTGAGTCTTCCTCTGGTACTAAGTAAGTCAACTTCCGTTTTAAAAAATGAGGATAATACTATTCATTTACCTATGTTGCAGGGTGTTGTGAGAATTAGGCTAGTGAATGGTCATAAAGCACTCAGATGATAAATCTAAGTCACATTTTTATGATTTTATTTATACAGAATGTTTATTTAACTGTCATTTTCAGGTTCCACAAAATACCTCAAAAGAGAAAACAAAAAGCTAAACAGATTCCCTAATTTTATCCTTTTTTTTGCTAAATGTGTTTTAGAACCTTTCTAATTTAATGGATAAGTAACCTGACTGGGTTTGCAAGCTGCTGGACATCTGTAGATTAAAGGAGAGTGCATACAGGGATAGGCCTTCTTCCCCCTGAGTGCCCTGTTGCCATTGGCAAGCCAAAGAGTTGTGAGATGGATTGGCTCTTTCTTCCTACAATCATTTATCTAAACCTTGGCCCTGTTTTTTTCAGGCATCTTGCTCCATCATTAGCTGAAATCACCATCCCTCCCTCTAGTTACATGGTACAGAAACTGTGTTTTCAGATTGTTGTGGGTCTAACTGATCAAGGGTTCTGAAAGGAAGATGTGCCATCACAACCAAATTGGCTGGGGTCTAGCGTTTTGGTTTTGGGGTTTCTGGGTGTGGGTTTTTTTTTTTTTGGCTTATAGCATCATGGAGACTCAGATTAAACAGGTAAAGGATTTAGGAATTGTACGAGTGTCAGTGCATCACAACTTGTGACTAGAGCTATCAATTAATAGCAGTTAACTCATGCTATTAACTCAAAAAAAAATAATCATGAGTTAAAAAAATGAATCATGATTAATCACACTTATAACAAAAGAATACCAACTGAAATACATTAAATATTTTGGATATTTTTCTACATTTTCAATATTGATTTCAATTACAACATAGAATATGAAGTGCACAGTACTCACTTTTAATTATTATTTTTTATTACAAATTTATGCACTGTAAAAATAAAAGATAATATTTTTCAATTCGCCTCATACAAGTACTGAAGTGCAATCTCTTTATCGTGAAAGTGTAACTTAGGAATGCAGATTTTTGTGTGTCGGGGGCGTTACATAACTGCACTCAAAAATAAAACAGTATAAAAGTTTAGAACCTACAAGTCCACTCAGTCCTACTTCTTTTTCTGCCAATCGCTAAGACAAACAAGTTTGTTTATGTTGACAGGAGATACTGCTGCCCACCTCTTATTTACAGTGTCACCTGAAAGTGAGAACAGGCATTCGCATGGCACTTTTGTAGCCGGCATTGCAAGGTATTTACATGCCAGATATGCTAAACTTTCGTATGAACCTTCATCCTTCGTCCACCATTCCAGAGGCCATGCTTCCATGCTGATGGTGCTCATTGAAAAAAATAATTCATCAATTATATTTGTGACTTTACTCCTCGCGGGGAGAATTGTACATCTTCTGCTCTGTTTTACCCGCATTCTGCCACTTAATTCATGTTATAGCAGTCTCAGATGATGACCCAGCACATGTTCATTTTAAGAACACTTTCACAGCAGATTTGACAAACGCAAAGAAGGTACCAGTCTGCACTGCTTTGGATTGTTATCAAGCAGAACCCATCATCAGAATGGAATCATGTCCTCTGGAATGGTGGTTAAAGAATTAAGGGACATATAAATCTTTAACGCATCTAGCACATAAATATCTTACAACGCCAGCTACAACTGTGCGATGTGAATGCCTGTTCTCAATTTCAAGTGACAATGTAAACAAGAAGCAGGCAGCATTATCTCCTGCAAATTGTAAGTAACCTTATTTGTCTGAGTGACTGGCTGACCAAGAAGTAGGACTGAGTGGACCTGTAGGCGCTAAAGTTTTACATTGTTTTATTTTTGAATGCAGTTTTTTTGTATATAATTCTACATTTGTAAGTTCAACTTTTATGATAAAGATATTGAACTACAGTACTTGTATGAGGTTAATTGAAAAATACAATTTTTTAAATTTTTTTACAGTGCAAATATTTGTAATAAAAAATAAATATAAAGTGAGCACTGTACACTTTGTATTCTGTGTTGCAATTGAAATTAATATATTTTAAAATGTAGCAAATATCAAAATTCATTTAAAATAAATGGTATTCTATTGTTGTTTAACAAAATGATTAATCAATTTTTTTAATCGCTTGACAGCCCTACCTGTGATCTTTGTTCACTGCGGCTAAGAGGGCCAGCAACCAGAAAATAAGAGACATGGGGTTTTGCTGGTGGAATGCAGGTCTATAGAAAAGGGAAACCTGAAGTTCTTGCAGATCAAGATCCCTCTTTGATGTCTTCTGTCCCTTTTACAAGAGAGGAAGGTGACAGGATTCAGCAGAGCAAGAGGAATCCTTGGGTAGGCAGTGGAGAATCTACCCATACTGAGGGCTATATAATGGATATCTTGTAAACCCTGCACAGGAACCATCTAAATGCCTAGTATGGTGAAATGTGGTAACAGTGTCCCTCTCCCAAGTTAAATTGTAATGAAGTTGCTTAAAATCCTTTCCTGCATCTGCCCTCATTCTTTTGTGTGTCTGTATCAAGCCAAGATGCGGTCTTGCCATGATGTGGTTCCAGGGCTTAAGCTAGGTATATTTATTTAAAACATAGGTACATGAGAAGCAAGTAGCAGCAGCAGCTAGTATGGCAAATGGAGGGGGAGAACCTTTTGGATATCTTAGACATAGTCCGCTGTCCCCTGACCACAGGATGAAAACTACTGGTTTAGAGAAACATTATGCAATATAATCATCAGGTCTCTTTATTTAACAGAGTATTACCATATTACAGAGTAAGCATCTTTCCTATATGCATGACATGCTGTTGCTACTATATTGAGGAAAATCTCTGATTACACATATTTAACAAACCAGGCATGTCTATCAAATGTTAATATTAAACAAATTGGACAGGTGTGGTGTTTGTTTTTGTGATTTGCAGGTAAGTGCACATTGTTTGAGTTTTAATAAATGATAATCACATGGAATATGAATATGGAACTCCCATATTTTTGAACCCATTCCTCAAGAGTTGGACTATTTATTTTTTCCCAGTGAGAAGTCATATCTACCCAGGCAGCTACTAGGACATGAGAGATTAAGTCCACACACAAAATGAAGCGATCATTTCTGCTAGCAAACCTCAGGAGGATTATCAAAGGATCATTTGGTAATTCATAGTGACTAGACATGTCCACAATGTATGTATAACATCTCTTCTCTCACATTTTCTCCAACACTTATCCCCATTAAATCTGTATACTCTTCAACTTGACTGGTCCGAAGCACCAATGAAAAGAAAATGTATTTGACACTGTTTATTATGCTACAGACTGAGGTTGTTGGTCCTCTTTTCCAGGTGAACTCCCATCCCTCTTAGGCAATTTGTCTATCCAAATCCTTTTGCGAGCATTTCCCATATCAATTTTTTGGCAGGTGTGAGGGGAGGTGTTAAAGTTGTCTGAAAAGACTGATATAAATTAGGGTTGCTGGGTTTTTTTGTTTGTTTGTTTCTTGATTGAACAGATGCCATCACTTTCTGTATAAAACTTTCCTAGAAAGTTGAGAAATATAATGCCTTACTTGAAAGCACCAGTACCATGGTAGAGTGGGCCAGTTAAAGTTAGTTTTGATCTCTAAATAAGTAATAAAAGTTTCTTCACAATCACATGTATTCCATAGCTCACCCAACCTTTAAAACTCTGGTTCAGGATTCTTTTTACAACTGACTTCAGAGTTTGATGTCAAACACCTCCAAGTACATGGCATTTTGGAACTGTATTTTGCTTCAGCCCATCATAAAGATAGGCTTCAGACCCAGACAGAGATTTTAATCTCCCCCACAAAGAGGTTCACGGATTTGGAAATGGAGTTTTGGTTCATCTATGTAGATGAGGGCAAATATTTAAAATAGCTTTCAAATTGGATACAAATTTGGTTGCCATGGAAGATTTAATGTAGAGGGTCAAAGAAATGTTGACTACTCTTTCATAAATCGGATATCCCCAAACCAGTTCTTTTGCTCTCAGAATATTGTGTACATAAAGCAGGCATAAAACTCAGCCTTCAATTAAACTGTCAGGACAGGCACACACAAGTTTCTCCACAAACTACTCTTTCAGGAAAAGAACTGAGAAATCTCTCCCCCAGCACCCAATATTTTCTGTCTCCAGTAACATCTGACTCCTAAAATAAATTGAGGCAATACAGTACTTCTAGGTCATGGCAACTTGTATATTCTAAGCACTTCAAGTACTTCATTTTCACACACACAATTTTACTTCTGCGCATAACTCTTAAATGTAATAAAACACCAGTATTATTTGTTATTGTCTTGCACTATTTTTGATAGTCTGGAAAAAAAATTAAACTATAGATTTAGATTGGATGAAACTGTACCATGGTAACAAAGAAAGGGAAAATCTTTTTGGTCTGTGTTTGTACAGAGCCTAGCACAATGGGGTGCTGGACCATGACTAGGGTCTTTGGTGCGATGGTAGTACAATAATAAATAATTAGGTCACCTATACACAATTAGAGAAGAATATCTAAAGAAATATAAAGCAAAACAAAAGCAGAATGAGGAAAACGTATCTGAAACAAATATTTTTTTTCAAAATATATATTATCACCAACCACATTTTGCTAAACAATACCATCACTAAGACAAAGTAGATTAGTACTCCTGACTCTAATGAAGATAATTTTGTCAAGGTCATTAGCTGTTCAATAGTGTTTAGTAAAAGCTGTAAAAGAATTCAACCTGGCTGCCTCTATAATGGTTTGTATATCAGGAAATGGGAAATGTCGTGCAGATTGGTTACAGATTATTTTAGATGATTAGTTACAGCACCTGCAGATGCTTTTCTAGGGATAATATCAGGCAGACAATTGGTTCAGAATCATCTGTTATAAATTCTAATTTTGCAACAGGAACAGGCTCATCAATTTGTGTCTAATTATATTCTTCCATGTGAGATATAAAATACCTCAGGGTTTCTATAATAAAGGTTCATTAATGTGGATAAGAAATAATTCTGAAACTCTTTCTGCGAGGGCTAATGTTAATACTGATTCTAATTGCTCCTAGCGGATATTAAAGTACAGATATTTTTATCAATTTTAAACTAATAATTCAACCGAGCCATTTTGTAACCCCATATTTCTAAATATTGGGTCTTACATTGCTGAGCCGTTTGCCTCATTAGCTGTCATGTTGAGCTGGAAAATAAAGGAAATATTAGACATAAAATATCTAGGCGATTTTGAAAAACACACAAAAAAAATTAGGTGCCCAAGTCATATTGATTTGTTTCTAATTCTCCCTTATGCCTTTGAAAATGTCTCTCCTTGAAATATACTTTAGAATACATAAGTATTTAAGAATGCTTAAATAAATGGAGAAAAAAAGTAATGAAACGTTGTGAACAAGTGTAATACTGAGAACAGATGCTATTACAGATGCTGAGAACAGATCCTATTAAAATGTATCTAAGTAACTGAGAACGCCATAGAGTACTCCATTTGAAATAAACTGATATAGGTTTGTTCGAAATCGTATTGTTGAGGAACAAAATAGTCTATTAGACGGAAATCAGTGTCACTTAGAGGACAGGATTGGGATTCCATTTCCGACTGTTGTTACTTGACCACTCTGTGCCTCAGTTTCCCATACTTATAAAGTGCCTTGAGATTTTTGGATGAAAGTGTAAAGTATTATCATCTCTTATGGCAAAAAGCAAATTCTCTTCATGCAAATTTTGAAAAAATTAGTATTTTATTTCAGCAAGTAATTGTCATTTGGAAACAACATTAAACATACAGTAAATGTTCTGTGCCGAAAGAGAACACAGCCCAGGACTTTGTGAGGTGGAAGAGAGACTTTGCAATCTCACTAGGTGTGCAGCAACGTATCACTAGTTTAGGGGCTGTGTCATAAACAGATAGCTAAGGGTTAATGTCTCTTTCACCTGAAGCACCTGACCAGAGGACCAATCAGGAAACCGGATTTTTTCAACTCTGGGTGGAGGGAAGTTTGTGTCTGAGTCTTTGTTTTCTGTCTGCCTGCTTTCTCTGAGCTTTGGAGAAGTAGTTCTGCTTTCTAGTCTTCTGTTTCTAAGTGTAAGGACAAAGAGATCAGATAGTAAGTTATATGGTTTCTTTTCTTTGGTATTTGCATGAATATAAGTGCTGGAGTGCTTTGATTTGTATTCTTTTTGAATAAGGCTGTTTATTCAATATTCTTTTAAGCAATCGACCCTGTATTTTGTCACCTTAATACAGAGAGACCATTTGTATGTATTTTTCCTTTCTTTTAAGACCTGTTGGAGTTTTTCTTTACTTCAGGGAAATTGAGTCTGTACTCACCAGGGAATTGGTGGGAGGAAGAAATCAGGGGGGGAGATCTGTGTGTGTTGGATTTGCTAGCCTGATTTTGCATTCCCTCTGGGTGAAGAGGAAAGTACTTTTTGTTTCCAGGACTGGGAACAGAGAGGGGGAGTCACTCTGTGTAGTTTCACAGAGCTTGTGTCTGTGTATCTCTCCAGGAGCACTTGGAGGGGGGAAGGGAAAAAGGATTATTTCCCTTTGTTGTGAGACTCAAGGGATTTGGGTCTTGGGGTCCCCAGGGAAGGTTTTTCAGGGGGACCAGAGTGCCCCAAAACACTCTAATTTTTTGGGTGGTGGCAGCAAGTACCAGGTCCAAGCTGGTAGCTAAGCTTGGAGGTTTTCATGCTAACCCCCATATTTTGGACGCTAAGGTCCAAATCTGGGACTAAGGTTATGACAGGCTGCTATCATTTCAATGAATGACATGGCGCATTTGTCATATTGTACACGCTATACAGTTGCCTAGATAAAATATATCATAGGTAAATAGAGTCTTTGTGTTTTAGGATTTGTCAGAAGGAGGAAAGAAACAAATATAAGGTTCTCACTGGGAATTCTAAAAAGCTAGCAGATTGGGAAGTGAAGCTGATACTTGTGGTACTTGTGATAAAACAGACAGTTCCTTCAGAAAAGAGAGCTGAACTAGCAATAAATTGATTTAAGAGTGATAAGAATGGTATGCACATTCAATAAAGTGAGAAAGGGACTTACAAATATACCAATGTTTTGATATTATGGATAAAGGATGGCAGCAGAAGCTATCCTGTTTGCTGTGTGATCAAGCACATATGCTCAGGAGTATGATAGGGAATGGACAAGTTTGTCTTTAGAGAGATTATTTCTCCTTACACACTAGTAAGCATATCTTCCTGAAATCTTGCTCTCCCACCCTTTAAGCTGATCTGGAAAAACATCACTATTAGAGCAAAGAGTGACAGTTATAAAAATTAACAGGGAGAAGTTCTGTTATGAGGCTTTACAGAAGTTATAATAATGTTTGCAGCTTCTTCCTGCAGATTACGATAATTGGTTAGTGTAGAGAGGCTAGCCGGGGCTCGTATCTCTCCAGGGCGGCGGGGAACGAGGGAAGATGTCTTGTGGGGAATTAATTTGGCCGCGGGAGTCTTCCACGGCGGCCTTTGTGAGGGCAGAAATTAACACAATAAGCCCAGGCCCTAGGTCAGGGCGGGGCAATGGTGCATCATGCACTCAGGCCGTCAGGAAGGAGCTGAGCAACAACAGTATATAATGGTAATCCCAGAACCCGGTTCCAAAGGGCCTGGGAGAGTGGGAGACTGCCATCCATGAATTTGGTGGCAAGGGGGACACAGGCCCTCCTACTCCACTGCATCCCAGCCTGGGGCCCTAGCAGCAGCAGAGGACCTGCTGCTGTCAGTACTACTGGGTGTGATGTTGCACTGTATATGATTTTATGAAAATATGGTAACGAGTGTGAATATAATGTAACTGGAATATGCTTCATGCAAAAGGTCTCTTGTAAGGTATCATTACAAAGCTTATAATCTACTGAGTGTGTTCATCCTATTTGTATGAATGTATTATTCTTGTATCTGAAACTAGAAATAGGAAATGTAACTCTGTGGCCCTATCGTAGTTATGCAAAATGTGGGCCATTAATGGTGGTTTGGAATCTTGATGGCTCCCATTAACCAGGACAATTGATGGTAGATGGCTCTGTTTTACTTGTAAGTCTTCCTGTATACATATGTGCTGGGAAGTGAGTAATGAAGTCTTACAGTGACATGTGATCATGTCACCTGAACTGGAATCCATCTTTAACCTAGTGCTTTTCCATTTAGAAGGAGGGGTAGGAACACAGAAAGGGACAAAAGATTCTCGGCTTATGCAAAAGATATATCAGTGGGGGGAATAGAACAAAGAGGGCTGCAGTCATGAGAAATCGCCTAGCTACCACTTGAACTGGAAGAAGGGCTTTACCAGGGGAAAGGATTGTGCCCAGACTAGGAAGGAGTCCAGCCTGTGAAATAAACTTACTGAAACATCTCTGAGGGTGATATTTTATCTGTATTCAGTTTTATTACTGTATTAGGCACAGCCTTGAGTGTTTTGTTTTATTTTGCTGTTTGGAACCACTTAAATCCTACTTTCTATATTTAATAAAATCACGTTTTACTTATTAATTAACCCATAGTATGTTTTAATACCTGGGGCAGGGGGTAGCTGTGCATATCTCTCTATCAGTATTATAGAGGGTGAACAATTTATGAGTTTACAGTGCATAAACTTTATACAGGGTAAAACGGATTTATTTGGGGTTTGGACCCCATTGGGAGTTGGGCATCTGAGTGTTAAAGACAAGAACACTTGTTAAGTTGCTTTCAGTTAAGTCTGCAGCTTTGGGGAATGTGGTTCAGACCCTGGGTCTGTGTTGTAGCAGACTGGCGTGTCTGGCTCAACAAGGCAGGGTGCTGGAGGTCCCAAGCTGGCAGGGAAAGCAGGGGCAGAAGTAGTCTTCGCACATCAGTTGTCAACCCAATGGGGTTTCTGTGATCCAACCCGTAATGCTGGGTATCTATTCTTGATTCACATTTAAAAGAACAAAACATCTGCTTGTGAACTGTAGTCTTGCCCTGTTTTCCCATAAAGTTCCTGGAAAGAACCTACTGGAGATGTGGGAAGGTTAGCAGTTTCTATTTGCAAAAAGTTCCTTATAGTTTCCATTCAGACACATCCAAAAATTCAGCATGAAACTTGGGCAACCTTAACTTGACCCCTTTATGCATGTCCACTATGATTCAGTCTTAAATTATATCATGTACTATGTTTTCTACCCCTCCTCATTCCGAGGACAGGATGGACCTGCTCTGAGAATGAATAAGACAAATACAAAATACTATTAGTTTTTTTTACTAATGATAATGACTTTTGCATTTCCTTTCAAACTGTCATTTTGACCTGTTCTTTAGCGCCTCGTGGTTTCAAAGGCCATAACCCATTTCTTTTATCATCTGATATACTTGCAGGGCTCTGAAAAACAAATTTTTCATTACTTAGTCCACCAATAATGATTAAAAGTGAAACTGCAGTCATTCAGTAGACTGTAGTCTTCATTTTAATAGTTCTCTAATTCTGAATGAGCAAATTTTCTGTATAACGTTGAAAATGGGCATACCTGTTGTGTAGATAATAAGGCTCCTTGAGGAACATTACTAGTCCTAAACCAAGCAACACTTTGAATACAGGTTCCAATTGTATGAAATGATCTACTGCCGTGGTCCTTGTACCTGAACCAAGTCTCACTGACGCCATAAAAATTTGGTGTGAATGTTAACGTCTGCAGCAAAGCACCTGTTCACAGGATTGGGGCCCATGTTTTCACATAAGGATAACTACATAACTAAAAGCTTGATTGTGTTGTGAATGGATTAAATTTATACTGTTTTTAATTTTCATTAAAATCTTTGTCACAAGAACAGTTTCATATGGTTATTTTCACCTCTTCTTAACTATTCTGCCCATACCACTTGTCTGGTATGGACCATATACTATAGAAAGTAATCTCTCCAAAGTAAACATCTACAAAGCAGGAATTTAAGATTCTGATTCTGTAAAGGCTTGAGCACATGGTTTACTTTATGCAATGTGCATAAATTTAAATTTATTCATAAAGTAAAGTTAAGCATGTGTGCAAGTCTTTGCAGTATCAGGAAGGCAGCATTGAGAAAGGTTCTCATTTTGCACCCCACTGCTCTGAATTAGAGGACTACAAAATCCTTCTTTTGAGTATTTCCCCGGCTTTCCTCTCTTTTCACATCATGTTCAGAGTCCTAGTCTTTATGACAAAGGTTTTGCATGGTGCTATCCCTACCAACATTGTGACTCTTGTTACAGTCACAACTTTGAGTCATATTGCTTCCTATGCTTGGAACAGCTTCCTTAGCCCAATACCCCATGAAACTTCATTTCCACCAAGTGCTTCCTCAAAGCTAATTTCTTTCAGCTATCCTTTAACCACTAATCAGCTATCCCCACTTTAACATCTCAGATTAAGCTGTCAGAATCAATTTTAATCATAGACTTCATTCAAAACAAAGATAAAAACATAATCCTTGAACTAACATGATTCAAAATGCAAAATGGAACTGATCGAGCTCTTTAACACAAAAAAGAGAGAAAGATGTACACTCTAAAATCTTCTCTTCATATCTGTGCAGTACCATGCGCACCTATTATGCTATAACTAATATAACCATTCAGAGGGCTAGTAGTATGGCTTTAGATCAATGATGTTTGTCAGTGTCAAGGGGAGACACAATCATCATCACATGCTAGGAGAATAGAGGAAAAGTTTTTTGTACAGTTGCCACATGGTAGCACTATCAGATGTTAACTTAGTCATATTGCATCATAGTTTTAATGCTACACATATTTTCCTCAATTTAGAATAGCGTCCCTGTTTTTTTTAATAACTTCTACATTTTCTTTATTTTGATTGGTTGGCCATTCTGCTTTCCTTCTTATAGTTTCCTTAATCTATGTGAGTTAAGTAGAATATGAAGTCAATCAAAAGACAAAACCCTCTGCTGGTATCAGAGATTAAAAAGCCTGCAATAACAACCCGGCGTGCTATTTTTCTGGCATAAATTATTACAAGAATAGAAAATGGTTCAGTGTGAATCCATTCTCATTTAAATTCTGTAACAAAAAAAAAGATACTTACAGACGCTAGATATTAAAAAACACATTTTCCATATGTTCATACTAATTACAAAAAACAGTGACAAGTGGGTTATTTTTTTAAACACAATTCATGAAGTATCAGACATCAGCCTCTAGGTAAAAGATCTTCTAAAGCTTTAGGCCTACATTTTCAGTAGAAAAAGATGAAAACATATAGGTTTTGGTAACAAACTGAATTCTAGAATTGTGAGAAATTTAGAAGGATTAATACAATATCACCACTCCCATAACTGCATTGGTCATTGGGGCACCATCACTGATGAGCAATCAACGAATTGTCTCCAGCCCTGACAATTGTGTGTCAGTGCTTGAGTCTCTGCGAAGTCCATTCCTGTCCACTCTTTTATGTTGTCAATCCATCTCTTCTTCTGTCTACCTCTTCTTCTCTTCTCCTGTACTTTCCCTTGTAGGATGATCTTGGATAGGCCAGATAATCTTGTTACATGGCCATACCACTTCAGCTTGCACTTCTTTATGGTTGTCAGGAGGTCTTCATATGACCCAGCACATTGGGCGATGATGTTGCGGACTTCTTCATTAGTGATGTCGTCAAAGTAGGAAATGCCCAGGATTTTACAGAAGTATCTCATCTCTACTATCTATATTTTCCATTCAAGTTCTGCCATAAGAGTTCATGCACGCATACAGAAAAATGGAGATCACCAATGCATGCAGAAGTTTCAGTATGGATTCCAGGGACAAGTTCTTATTCCTCCAAATTGGCTTTAGCTTTGCCACTGCTGCTGCTGTTTGTGCAGTTCTTGCCCGAATTTCTGCCTTGGATCCTTCATCAGTGATGACTGCCCCCAAGTACTTGAACTGTTTCACTGTCTCCAGCTCTTGTCCACTGACAGTGATATATGAGCTGATCCCATCACATTGGTTTGTCATCAGCTTGGTTTTCTCTGCACTGATTTCCATTCTATATTTTGTGGAGGTTTCATCCAACTGTTTCACAAGGTTGGCAAGTTCATCTTCACTGCCTGCCATGCCATCAATGTAATCAGCTAATTAAAGATTTGAGATTGTCCCCCCCCCACCCATGCTGACTGTGCATATGTGATCTCCTAGGGCATCAGTCATTATGTGCTCCAAGTAGATGTTGAACAGTGTGGGTGAAAGAAGGCAGCCTTGCTGAACTCCAACAGTGGTGCGAAACCATTCTCCCATTGTGCCATTGATGAGAACTGCACTGCTGGCCTTGGCATACAGTTATTTCATGGTAAGAATAAGCTTATGACCAACATTGTACTTCTTCATGGTTGCCCAGAAAGCTTCATACTCTGTCAAATGCCTTCCTGATGTCAACAAAGATGTGGTAGATGTCCTACTGGTGTTGTAAGTACTTCTCATGTAGAACATGAAGGTTGAAAATCTGTTTTGTGGTACTTCTTCCAGCACGAAAGCCTGCCTGTCCTTCAACAATGATATTCTCGGCTTGCAGCTTCAGTCTGTTCAATATGACTTTCAACATCACTTTACTGGGATGGCTAATTAAGCTTATGGTCTGGTAATTTTGACACAATTGCAGGTTGCCGTTCTTTGGGAGAGTGATGTGCCCACATGGAGGTCCACTCACCAGTCTGCCAGACCTTGTTGTAGATCTTAGTGAGTACATCTATTACTATTTCTCCTCTGAATTAATCAGTTCTGCTGGGATGTTGTCAATACCTGCAGCATCGTCCTATAATATACCAAAAGCTAAAATAATATTGGAGTTGGCAAATGATAATTGCGTATTGCATATGCTCATGCATTCATATAAATGGTCGTTCAACATAGTTCCAATGGTAAATATGTTTTTTAAAAAAAGATACTTAAGCCATTCCTAACTTTAATATAATGTCAATTGTTGATATTTTTATAAGATGGTTTCACTAGTACTATAAAACTACCCACTAAATAAAGCTTGACTCCCCTAATAAATAATTTTAGGGTAACAAGAAATTTCTTTTGTTTTAATCTGATTTTTCTCTCTCAAATATGATTTATTTATAATTACACCATTTAGGTCTCAGGCCCCAAGCCTGAAGAGACCTATGCATGTGCTGAATTCTGCACACTTCAGATTCCTTTTCTGTGTTTACTCACAGTGCATAAAATTAAAGGCAACTTTGAAGAATTGAGGCCTTAGAGTGTTTTGAGGTGAAGTCACTGCATTACTTACTTAAAGAGAAGACACTTCTGCCATCCTGCGACAGCTAGTCAGCATCTTACTATGGAGCTTGAATTTAAAGTCAGGATATGCTTAAACCAGATGACCATGAATAATGGCATGAATCTCTCTTTATGTGATAATTCAGAGCTACAGGTGATACTGTAAGGTCAATATAGGATGGATGCTGAATCAAGCCACTTGACTAAGGTACACATTATGACACTAGCATTCATAGTCATTTTATTCTGATTATATTTCACTTGTAAAATACTCCAAAACGGTGAGTCCTTAAAACAAATAGTGTTTATAATGTAATTGATTTCTGCTTCCCCTATCCTACTTGATATTATAAAGGATGTCTATTAAAATATAAAGTTTTAAAATTACACTGAAAACATAAAGGGCATAAGTGAATCATTTATATTTTCTTAATTCTCTGTGATGGATTCAGGTCATGTATTCTGTTATATCAAATCTGATTGCCAAATTGTCAGCTATAATGCAGCTCTGATTTTTAATCTTCCCTGAAGCCTAATTATAAAAACCTTTTGAAAGAGTTCACTAGATTCTAGTTGTATTTTTTCCTTTGGGAAGTTGATTTTCAAACTATTATGTAAAATCTACTTTATGGAGTCTCAGTGAGAGGAAACTCTACAACAAATCTTAGAAATGAAATATAAACTAGCACAAGTTTATCATCTGAAGGCAACTGTGGAGATGTAAAATGTGTATGAGAAGAAAGAGTAAACAGATCCAAACCATTGGCATTCAGACTAAAATTTGACTTAACTGGGTCAATGGAAACAAGACTAATATACCGTATTAGCATTTGGTAGTAGTGTTATTGTTAAAGATTTGTCTTACATTTAAAGTTGTCTATTCTTTCTTAAAAACATTTTCTTTTAAATCTAATTTCATCCATTTCCAGAACAGATCTATGTCAAATACTGGTCCCAATGCCAAAACATAGACTTGCTATTCTCATTTCTCTTCACCCTAAGGAGTGACAGTTCACTGTGACTTTCTTTTCTATTGTTCAACCAATTTATCCTTCCCAATGCTTTGTCTCTGTATTGTGTACACTTATTTTCCTTAAGAATGGAAATATAGCTTTTAAGGCTGTATATTACTAATTTCCTTTTTGATCAACGGTAATCAATTGTTACAGTTTAGTGGCGTTATTTTAAATACTAATACATATTTTTAAAATGCACTTTAACAAAAAAGAGACAGCAAGGTTTCAGCTTGATTAAAATGGAAATGATGAGGCAAACCCCCTGAAAAACGGTGTTTCTGATGGAAGTAACAAATACTTACCGGGGTGGCGTTACTGTTGACACCATAATATAGCTAAAGTAAAGCCCTGGGAGCAGTATTTTTCCAACTTATTGTCAGCCTGATCTCGCTTAGCTTTTTTTTTTTTTTTTTATCATCACTGATTTAGAGTTACAGAACTTAACCCAGAAAATACCTTTTCTGATTAAAATCAAAACTGAATTTTCTTGGCCCTCATTGTGAAAGTTATAATCATGTCAGTCTCAAATAGAAGTCCACAATTACTCAGTTGCAAAGCCATTGTCAGCATTTAGGAACCCTTCTTAATCTCCATTAAGCTGCATTTTTTAACGTAGTAAGCTTTCACTTCTACTAGGACATGTCTAAATAAATGCTGGACTAACTTCTTTCAGACTGAGCAAAGAAGTGTCATTTAAAGAAAGTAGAACTTATCTCAGCTGTCAAGTTTGTATCTAGCAAAATTAAAAATTCTCTTCTTGCTGCAGAATATTAAGACTTAGAAAAGCCAATCTAAACTCAAAGACCATAGATTTAATTAATATTTGTATGATACTTCTTTGTATGACTCTGCCATATCTGGAACAGCTGAAATAATGCCTCAAAAACTAGTGGTATTGCCTGTCCAGTTAGAAGCACACCATATCAAATATCTTGGGAAGAAGCATATGACAGATTTCTTTTCCAGTTTTGCTGATCCAAGAGTTTCAGATGATCATCCAAACCATCTTGGTTTATTATCTGAACTTTCTGAGATCTGCCTATCCCTTACAATAACCCTCTTGTGAAGAAGTATTTGCTAAAAGAAGTTATTTATCTTCAGCACATTCATTTAAAAAAGCATACAACAAAACTTATTAATGGTGTAACCTCACACTACATATATCCTACCTGTATGGGAGTAGAAATCTTCCTACTGGACTTCAGAGGAACAGCAGAGTCACTTCATAAGTGCTACTGCACACCTCAGATCAACTAGCCTATGCCTAGTTTGCATCCTCCTGTGATTTTTTTTCCGGGGTGGGAGGGGTTTGGGGTGGATTAGGGGGCTCATGGCAGAATATGAATAGTCGTGGTCACAGTAGCCCAGCCCTTCCCATGTCTATAGCCTTCAAAATCCTCCACAGTCACTAAGAGAGAGTCCCTCCAGAGTAGATCTCCACCTAATGCAGAACTCTTGTGTGGGTACCTCAGATCTTGCCTCCCTACTTTGCAGTTGAACACCACCAGTCTGCTGTGGACAGGATGCTCCATGTATGTGCAGGATGAGGTAGTATTTACCCCTAAGGACTTAACTTTAAGGTGCCATTTGTATTTACTGTTTTGTTATGTACAGACACTATTTTACACAACAGCAACTGAGGGTAGATGGCAACCCTAGTATCAGCAGGGAGGAGAGTCTGGCCACATGCAGACCAGAGGAGACAGCTGGAGTGACCACATCATCCCACCCCTCCTTCCACACTACCCCCCCCCATTCCTCTTAATGGGACATGACTGCCAAGCCAATATTGTGGGACAGAGGAAAATTCAAGTGTGTGCCTTACAGAACTCTTACTTTCTTCTGGTGTCTTCTAAAGTTATAAATATGGAAAAATGATTTTTAATGGGTGTATTGTCTCCATATATTTAAATATTAGAAGATTTGTGAAGATTTTACATACTATATATATTTTGATCATGTAAAAAGGTAAATAAAATACAAAGACTGACACCAAGATTGAAAGGTTGGTTGAAAATTATATTGCTATTAAATACAGTGATTTTACTGCTCTTCTCTACTTCAAAAATGAGATGTCTAATGAACAAAAATGATATATGTTTCCAAATCTTCAAAATAGTAGAAACAAATTTATCACATTTATACTTCTCAGGTGTTGTAACAATGATGAATGACATACTACTTGAGAAGTGTTGCTGAATCATCCAATAAATTGTTTGTTATACTGTAGGTCTCATCCACATATATGCTGACCTTCAATGTGCTCGACAGGCTCAGTTATCAAATTCTAGTTGTCTGGCACAGATTCTACTTGCAAAGCTGTAGCTTTGTTCATCTGTAAAAATGGTTGCTAGTAATTGTATCTGTTGATAAGTCTATTAACTATCAGTTTTTCTTGCCATATAATTCATAGGACAAGATAAGTTATCCTGAATGTCAAATCATGGGTTTAGTATAAGTAGCTCATTTTTAATGCCATAAACACATTAATAAAGTACTTTGAAATTATAGGAGCAAACATACTGTATCTGTGTTTAACATTTCAAAGGCTGATAATTAATTGAGGATAGTCAGATTGTCTTAGTGGCTAATATAACTGACTATATCAAAGCAACTAGGAACAAAAAAACTGCTATGAAAATCATGTTAAGTCTGACATGCAATATTTTTTTGTGAGGAGACTACCCAACTCCTCCTCCTTGAGAAAACAAACAAGCTCTAGAACAGCATCTATCCTAAATGCTGCACAAACATCATGGTAAAGACTTATTTCTGCAATATGCTGAGCACTCTGGGTCCAATCCAGCGAAGTAGTTAAGCATGTTTAAATTTAAGGAATGTGAGCAGTCCCACATAATTCAATGAGATTATTCATGTCCTTTATTTAAAACAGTGGTTTTCAAACTGCAGGTCACGACTCTGTGGTGATGTCCAGTTAAGGCAGGCTAGTCTCTACCTGTTCCGACATTGGTCTGTGCCCTGGAAGTGGGCAGCAGCAGGTCCAGCTCCTAGGCACAGGGGGGAACAGGGCTCTGCGTGCTGCCCCCATCCCAAGCACCAGCTCCACACTCTCTTTGTCCAGAAACCGACCAATGGGAGCTTGGCGGGGTGGGGGGGAAATCAGTGCGTGTGGGCAAGAGCCACACAGATCTGCTTGCATGCCTCTGCCTAGGAGCTGGACCTGCTGCTGGCTGCTTCCAAGGTGCAGTGTGGTCTGCGGGGACATGACAGGCAGGAAACCTGCCTTAGCATCCACACTGTGCCACTGACCAGGAGCTGCCTGAGGTAAGCCTGAACCCCAATCCTTTCATCCCCAGCCTCACCCCAAGCCTCTCCCACACCCCAAATCCCTCATCTCCAGCTCCATTAGGTCACAGGCATCAATTTTCTTCAACTGGGTCCCCGGAAAAAAAAAGCTTGAAAACTGCTTATTTAAAACATGGGCTCCCTCTTCACCACTGCAATCACAGGACCCTCTTATAACAGCGAGGACTGTAAAAAGTTCTTAAGCTGAAAGTAGGGTGTGCAGCACTAGTGCACACTATACATTCCCTGTATTCTGGAACCAACCCCCTGCTCCCTCTGATGAGGGGTTCAGGCATGACTACCCTAGGATTCCCACTGGCAAGAAGATGGGTAAAGGGAGTTAGACAACTTGAAAATAGAACAGACTCTTGAGATATTTAAAAAAAAAATGTGCTGGTAATGTAGTACTGTTTTTGACATACCAGTTTACAATAATTAAAGGTCTTTGATTTCTCATTGTCACTGCTGTGGAAATCAGACACCTTAAGGCTTGTTTACCTTACAGCAGTTAACTAACAATTTCTAAGAAATACTGAAATTTTAATTCTGTATATTTCCCAGGGGAACAGGCCATGTTACCCAGGTGGAAAGCTCTCAAAGCATGACTTAAGGCAAAGCTACACCACACTAACTCTAACCCCAAAATGGCTGAACAGCGAAGTGTAATGAATCAGATTTGCCTGACTGAAAGTTTGCAAAAACTGAGTTGTAATATCAGCGCATGCAAGCAGGGCCTTGGGACTCAGGCTAAATTAGAGGCTCTAGGGTCTGGCAGCATAGAAAATCCAGAGCAAAAAAAAAAAATAGAATTATAATCTTTATAGTAGAACCACAATGTGGAAAATACAGTAGTAAGTATAGTGAAATTATAATAGTTTTAAGATTAAATTGTAATTTTTCACCATAACAAAACTGTTGCTTTTTCTTATGATATATTACTGTAGTAAGAATGGTAATGAAATAAATGCAAATTAATGATGTTTAATTTTTGAAGTACATGCTTGCTATATTAAACTGTAGATCTTCTAATATTAGAATATAGTTTTTGTAGATTATACAGAAACTGTGAAGATACCAGAGTGTAGAGACTGCTATTCCAGCTTCTTTTCTGAACTCTGTTGTATAAATAGCTCTTGATCTTCTTCAGCCATTGCTACAAATTGAGCAAATGGGGTTCCAGCTTCATCCACTATATTCTTCCTTTTCATTTAGTTGAGTTTTCCTTTTGTTGAAGTGGTGAAGGCCCATACTTTTTTTTAGAACAGAAGGATCAGGTCACTAGGTATCTAATTTATAAATTGTGTCTTTCATTTACAGCTGATGGATTTTACAATACTGTATTAATATTCAGTTACAAGAGTAAATCATGTTTGTTATTATATCTATGCATACACAAACACTTTATATTAGAAACCTGCTCCATTAGGGGAGAGAATGCAATTAGGTAGTAAGAAGCCCAGTAAACTCCTAGCAAATGTAACCAAATCCAGAAAGCTAGGTTTCCCTTCTTAGCAAGCCAGAGTTTTCTACTCTAAGTAAAATGGATAAAATTCCACAACAGTTCAAGAGAAGTGGCATACTTTATGACAAGAGCCAGACTAGTAATTGATAGTCACCAATACATTCAATGAACATGACGACTCATCAATAGAATTGAGCTTAAAGAAGAAATTGCAACTTTCTTGCATTTATTAGTCACTGGATAATTTCTGTAGCCCACTCACACAAGCAGTTCAAGCCATTCTGATCTGACATGTAAGCCATAGTGTTTACGGGTTTGTGAAGTGTATCTTTTCAGGTCAGGTTTCTGGTGCAAACACTCATGAACACAAATTGAATATTTAACTTTCCTTTCAAGTCGAGAACTCTGCACCATCAGTCTTTCAAGTACAAAGAGTGAGTTTTCATACATTTTAACAAATGTGATTCAAGTTTAAATTTTGCTGCTGCCCTAAACATCTATTCACAACGAAACTGGGGAAAGTCTTGCATTAGGCAAAACTTAATTTTTCATAGGTGGAAATCACCATTTCATAGCTCAGTCTGATTTGTGAGGTAAAATGACAATTTTCAGCAAGCAGAAATTGGACTTCACTTTTTCATCTGCTCACAATGATTTTTGGCTACTTTACTTTTCATATAGCTATCCTGGGGCAAATTCCTCCTGTTTTGCTACATTTGCTGTATGTATAGAAAGAAGGCATGAAGGTACATCCACAAAGCAGCTAGACAGTGTCCTTACCTAGTGCACCCTTGAACAATAGTTTGAAGGAGCAGCAAACACTTTATTGCCCTACTGGTATCCTCTACTAGTTTAAGAATATGGACAGTCCCTCAGCTTTTTTCACGTATTGCTGGAAGCTAGTGAGGGTTGCACACTGACTTTTTCCAAGCAGCAGTTCTATTCTGAATCGTTCTGCTCTAAATAGACAAGAACTCTGGGATATACAGCATGCATGGCTCCACTCACTCTTCTTTGCCATGTTCTGGAGAAAGTAAAGCGCAGGCTTTTGTCTCTTAGTGGACATTGTCTGCTTTTAACTCAGCAGTGCCCCAGGCTCTTTCAGTGATATTTTGAGAGTGCCTGGCAACCTATACAAATCAGCATAGCTCTTGTGACTTCAGTGGAGCTATGCTGAAGACAGTAGCTGAGGATCTGTCCCATGGTTCTGATTATCTCTTAGTCATGAATGAGCAAAAATGGAATTTCTCTTCATATTTAAAAAAAAATCAAATCCTCCTGTCTTATTTTGATGTTTAGTGGTCGTTGCCTGTTCTCCTACTATAATCAGCATTCCGTCTTCACTGTGGCCATCTCATCCCAGTTATGGTCCTCAGTAATTTATATCTTATTGTTCCTGTAATAGGGCACATATCCCTCTTGTATGCCCCCCCCCGTCCCTCTTCATTGGGTGTGAACTTGAACACACTCTCTCTCTGCTCCTGGTACACCGTCAGTGTTAACCTTGTCAGGTGGGTCTACAATGACAGCCCTCCAGCTAAAGTCACACACTGTTTAAAATAGATGAACAAAAACCCTTCCAGGGTAAAAGGTCCAACGGGGCCTGTCCCGGTGCCCTTCCGAAAGTCTTTACCCTGTCTCTGGACTCAGTCCAGACCCCTTTCTGTGCTAGCTCTAAGACCTTGCCTGCCTGCGTATAGAGCAGTGCCCCCAGGGCTTCCTACTTGGGATATTTCACCTTTAACAGTTCTTATTGCCCCAGATCTCCAGCTAGTTCAATCCTTCGAGTCCAGTCTCCTTTGCAAGGCAACAAAGTCCAAAAAATGGTGGGTCCTCCACAGGCTCTTCAGTCCCGTCCTTGGGCCCTTTAAATTCTAAACAAGACTTGCCTACTTCTTGGCGCTTTGGCCACTCTGCCAGTGGGGAGACCCAGGCCTACTCCAGGTCTCAATGCAGGGACCCTACAAACAACAAAAACACGTGCTGCTTCCCAATCTGTCCCATCACCTTTACCCATTACTTCAGGATTATGGTCCTTGAGTTCTCTGTTCCCTGCTTCAGCAGGCTCTTCCCCCAGTATCTTTACCTGTGGAGTTTCATAGCCAACTACTCCTTCCTCACCCCCTCGGCAGCATTTCTGCGGGCAGTCTGCCAGTCCCATGGCTTTGGCGGCAATTTGGCAGTGGGTATGACAAAGGCGCGGGCAGATCACCCGCAGAGCCACTGCTGAATCCACGTGACAGGTGGACATCCTGCAAAAACGCCATCAAAGTCTCCCTGACTGCTGTGCTTGTGGCAGCAAAATATATAGACCCACCCCTGTCTGCCCCTGCTGCTCCTTTTATCTAAGCCTGCTGTGTTCTGATAGGCTGCAAAGAAGCAGCCATTTTAGGCAGGCTTGGAGGACCCACCTTCACTGCTCCTTTTCTGAGGCAGGGTATACTATGAACACAAGGCCTCCAGCAGGAAGCCTCAAATGGCCTAGTACGTCTGTCACAATTCTGGTAAAAGTTTAAGAACATGTCACTTTTCCATTTCTGGGACACAGTTAATAAGATACTATTTACAAACAGCAAGACATCAAATTCATTTTATTTTAATTAGTCATCTAGAGTAACTTTTTATTCTTGTGAAAGTTTGCAAATGTGTCCTACATGCAAATTTCAGTTATGATCTGAGAAATATTCAATATACACTTTTACTGGGAAAAAAAAGGTTATTTTCTAATCCTCACTTTTTAAGGGGATGGGCTGAATGGTAGTAAATCTACAGAGGACATCATCTGACTTATTTTCTTATGCTGAAAATAAAAAAAGATCATTTTGATCCTTCAGCTACTCAATAATTATATTAATTGTAGGAGACTTAATTGTGTTAAAATTGATTGATGTACTTATAAAAATGAAGTTAATTTTCCACTTAAAATTTTTATTAAAATAACCATAAATCTTTATATCAATAATGCTGGATATAATGATAAAATGTGCAAAATGAGAGAGGAATATTTTTAGCTCTGGAATCCCAGAAGGCTTGCATATGTCAAATCAGATATTTTGCATATGAACACCACCACCCTTTATTTGAAATACATTGAAGAATGATAAACACATTGCTTTCTTCAGTAAAAAGTTTATTTTTCAAAACACATGGATCTAGTGTAATGAAGTGTTGGAATTATTACTCTTAACTCTGCTTATTGTGAGTGCAAAATGGTACTGTATATTTTGAGAAACTTTTGTTTCCATTTTAAAGATGTGCTAATGTTCCACAAAAGAAAAAATAATAAAATGAACAGTATACATGAAAATATTTTTCAAAGGTCTATGTAAATTGAACAAACACTCGCAGTTATACACATTGCTGTAGCAAATGGCAAAGGGCATATATTCTTTAAGAGGTTGTATTGATTTTTTGAAACAGTTGTAGTTAGATAGTTGCAATTAAGAATGCATACTTCCTAACTGCAACTTACTCCAACAGTTTTAATGATAGTAAATCAATCAACATAAATTAACAATTATAGAGGCTCAAAAACAGATGATTCATTCTTAATACTTCCCTCCATTAACTAGATCATAGGAAAACTATATGGTTAAGGAATTAGTTAAAATGCACTTTTTTTTAAATAATATGGTATCAGCTAACTTGAAATAAAGAGCAGAATATCAGTAATACTTCTGTACAACTTCAAACCCCAAAAATAAATCCAAAACATTGTAAACAATTTTAGTATTTATAAATTGTATGACTAAACTGGCAATAAGGCACATAGTGTTTCAGGCATCATAAGCTTTGTTCTGGACACACAGAAAGACAGACAAAATGCAAGGAATGTGCTTTAGTTAAGGCCACAACTTCATTAACTCATGTGGGAACTCAAAGTTCAGGTCATGATTCCTTCCTTAATCATTTCTGTCCGATGGAGGGCTACTGTCAGCACCCTACCCCTCAACGCCTGATCCCAACCCATTCTTGGGATCCCAGTGCCCTTCCCCCATATGAGGATCAAGGGATTGGGGAAAAGAGAGTTGCCTCCTCACTGTACCAGACATTAGGAGCCTGCTAAGCTCTGACATCTTGAACTTAGTCTCCTGACCCATCCTACTGAGACTCTGAGGGAAAAATTCCTTCCTAGTTCCAAAAAGGTGACCTGTGTGATGGTCACAGCAGACCAAAAA
Organism: Gopherus flavomarginatus; assembly: GCF_025201925.1. Taxonomy (NCBI): domain Eukaryota; kingdom Metazoa; phylum Chordata; order Testudines; family Testudinidae; genus Gopherus; species Gopherus flavomarginatus. Next base: position 31,404,289 of record NC_066624.1, read on the forward strand.
CAACCCTAGTCCTATACCACTCCAATGGTGGGAGTGGGCCTTTCCATGTATTACTGGAATGAAAAATGAGAAATATTTCCACATCCCCTAGACAGAGCCTTGATGAAAATTATTTCAGTGTAGTTCTTCAAAAATCTAAATTCATCCAGAATTTTAAAAAATGTTCCCTCTAGCTCACAGTTACATGATATTTTTTGGGGGAAAATAATTAGTTTTACATATGAATTAGACATTTATGGTTAAAACATCTATGTACATTAGCAATTGTTAAAGTTACAAGAGCTACTTATACCAGTCACAAAAGGGGTTAAACAAACAAACAAAAAACCACACCCAAACACCTTATATACTGACTATTGTTCAACTAAATGAGTTATAATGTTTTACGCTTTCCTCTGAAATACCTGGCTTTACCACTGTTAGGGACTTGTCTATACTACAGGGATTACAATAGCAGCAATGAAATGGGTTTTACACCCCCATTGCTCTAGCAACTCCACTTCCCCCAGAGTGGGTAGCATTTTTCTGTGGACCTACTCACATCTACACTCAGGGTTACGTTAGCAGAGGTACTGTGCTCAGGCATGTTAATTTTTCATAGCCATGAGCAACATAGCTATGTCAGTCTAAATTTTTTGTGTAGACCAGGCCTTAGGAAAATAATCATGGATGAGATGTGCTTTTGATCTCTTTTGACATGGTAAGTCTTATCTACTGACTAGGACTGTGCAAGTAGATGTTTTAAAGTGATATTTCATCATAAATATTTGTAGTTTTGTTCCAGACCATTTTAACACCCTTTACTTTACCCTCCAGTCACCACTCAAAAAGAACATGCACCTCAACAGGACATTTTGTTTCAGAAAAAATAAAAACCCATCTACAATTTCACTTGAAAAATGGAACCTTTGTCACATCCAAACCATGTAATTCCACGGGCTCCATTATTAAATTGATCAAAATTCCCAATCACAATATGAAAAAGTGTATTTCTAAAGGTTTTGAATACTTCACCCAAATTTATTTCCAATCACCTTTAGTCAGTTGACTTGCACTTTGCAGTGGGCATCATCCTGAGAAGGGTTAAGGAGATGCAATAAGAAGAACTGTAGTTGCAGCTGCTCAGCAACTTCCATGTTAGACCTACTATTAGAAGAATTTTCAAATTTTCTATTGTAGCAGTAGAGTTATCTGCTGAATAAAAAGGGAAGTAGGGAAGGCAAAACAGAAAACTGTTTTTAATGGTCCCCTTCCCTGTCATTTTATGGTACCCTAAATAAATGTGCTGATCAAGTAACAATGATACCTAAACAACAGTAAACAGCTCGCATACCAGTGTTGTGCAAAATATTTACATGATCACGTTCAAAATGTAGCTAACTAGAACATTTCAAATCAAATATTCTGAGACCACTATCTATGTGCGCTGGCACTTTGAGCTTACCACTTAAAGAGTGTTACATAATGCACAGCTATGTATTTATCTTTTTTAGTATGCACTTCAGACTATTCAGTCTATGTAAGTGATTTACGAACTGTGAAGGTATTGGAACATCTGCCATTCTTTAAAAAACAATTACCATACTTTTAAATGTTTGTTGGTGGTTGGTGTGTGTATGTGCACGCGCATTAACTGCAAATTTCTTTCTGTACGTAATGTCAAACTTAATACAGTAGGCATAGCCTAGTGGGAAATACACATATTTATAGGAAGCGGATATCAATGTTTGAAAACTACAATATATAGTTTTAAGCTCTCCACAAAATGTGCATGCACAGCTAAAATGTTGGGAAGGTCCTTTGAATACCTGATGTGAAAAATACTGTAATACAGTGAGTGTTTAAGAATGGAAAGAATTTTTGAAGTACACAAGTATTTCAGTTATACTTGCTAACACGCCGACACTAGAAAGCTGACCCACTGCTTTATTAACCAGTAAGCAGAGTAAAAAGCTGTGTTGTCATTTGAAAAAATGATATAATCTAATAAAATGGATAAATGGAAGATATGAAGAAAACAATCCTGAAGACTGTATATGCTGCACATTGTTAGATGGGAGCTGCATCATGATATTATAATTTTTTTTTTCTAAGTCTATAAATTATAGAAATGTCAGAAGCTCATAAGCAGTTGATAGGTATATACATCTATTGGTAGCCTAGCAAATTTTAGGAGAAGTTCCTGCAATATCACGAAGACCACGCATATTGTCCACCCAATTTCAATGAAGATCATGATGTGTTAGCATCTAACCAACATGGTTTCTGCAAAGGAAAATCAAATCTTACTAATTTTTGAATGTATTAATTAAGAAGTAGATAAAGGCAAAACAGTTGTCATAATTATAGACTTTTAAAAGGCCTTTGACAAGGTATCTTTCAAGAAGCTACTAAAGAAACTAAGTCATGGGGTGAAAGGCAAACAGTTGTCATGGATCAAAAATGAGGCCAAATGGCAAGAAACAGACACTAGGAAGAAAAGATCAATTTTCATCAAAGCAAAAGGTGAACATTTAGGTGCCTCAATGGTACAAATTAGTTCTGATGTTCTTTACCACATTTACTAGCGATCTGGAAGGTGGTAGTTGTGGTGATGGTGAACACTGAGGTAGTAAATAAAGTTAAGATCTGCAAATTTTGCATTTGTCAAATCTAGAGATAACAGAGGAACTTCAGAGATCTATCGAGGCTAGGTGAATTGGCAACATGATGGCAAATGAAATTTAATGTTGACAAATACAAAATAATGCATAATAGAGGAAAAAAATAAAGTACTCATACACCTTAAAAGGTTCTAAATTCACCATATCGTCCCAAGAAAAAGACATGGACATCATTATAGACAGCAGAAAGAAAACCTCTTCTCAACATGCAGATGCAGGCAAAAAAGATGTTAGAATGCTTATGAACTCAATGAAAAAAATATTATAATGCCATTATATAAACCAATCATCTGGTCTCATCTTGAATATTCTGTGCAGCACTGCGAACCCTCTCTCAAAAACAATATTGCAGAATGAAAGGGGGCCCAGAGAACAGTATTTAAGATGATTACGAGCACAAGAAACTCTCATAGGTAGAGATTGAAAAGACTGGGATTATTGTCCAAGAGAAACAAACCTCTACATTCAACTAGATGGCATTACTTTGTTTGTCTATCTGTATGTAACACTAACAGAGTGGCTTGCCCCTTCATGGATAGAGGTTGCGGGCCTGAGATGCCAGTTACTAAGGGCTTGTCTTCATTAAGGGGTTAAGTCAGCGTAAATTATGCTATTCCAGCTATGTGAATAATGTAGCTGGAGTTGACATAGCTTTAGGTCGACTTACCCCGGTGTCTTCACTGCACTGCATCGATGGGAGATGCTCTCCGGTCGACTTCCATTATTCTTCTCGGAGACCTGGAGTACCAGGGTCTACCGAAGAGTGCTCTGCTGTCTATTTAGAGCAGGGGTCCCCAAAGCAATGCCCATGGACGCCATGGGGCCCGCCGGGGTGTATAAGTGCATCCATGTACTGGCCGGCAGATGAGCATCTGCTGAAATACCACTGGGTGACGCAGTTTGTCAGAGACGTCGCCGCCGAAATGCCGCTGATTGTCAGCAGTATTTTGGCAGCAACGCTTCTGGATGATGCTACTTGTCGGCAGCATTTCGGCAGCAATGCCTATTGATGTTGCCACTTGTCGGCAGAATTTCAGAGGATGCTCGTCCGCCACCACGGTCCTCTATGGCTAGTCATCTGGTGTCTGCCAGACAAAAAAGGTTGGGGACCACTGATTTAGAGGGTATTCGCTAGACTTGCTAAATTGATTGCAGCAATGTCAACCTCCCGTAGTGGAGACTAGCCCTATGTAGATACACCTGAGTAAAAAGAGCAGCATGAAGCTTCAAAGAAGGAGATACTCAGGGACAGAGAGACTACAGAGTCTGCTGGGCATGAGTAGACTCCAGCAGGGAATACTGAATTTTAGACAGGGAAGGTCTGTGAAACCACAGCGAGAAGACTGGGAGCAGGGACTTGAGAATTTTTATGTTAATAACTCTGCTAAACTTAGAAAAAATGTGTTTGTGGAGTGCTTAAAGGCTCTGAGCACAGAGAAAGAGCACTGCCGAGCCTCCCCAGCCATGAGGTGGCGCTTGCGAGGCAGCCTGCCTGAAGACAAATGTGTTAACTTTTGAATGCTGCATCTGATCAATGCTGAGTTTTCAAGGAATACTCTAAGCCAGGGGCTCTGGAACCATTTTTATATTAAGTGTGTTGAAAGTGGAAACCATGTATTTGGTTGTTATAACTACTTCAAGCTAGCTCCGGCACCCTGATCTAACCATAAAAAAGAAGAACCCTAACAATGTTGATGAACGTCAGCAGAGAAGCAGGAAATGGGGGGCACATGAAGATCCTGGCACCCTGTTAGCATACCCAGCAGCTTGAACCAGCATTGTATTTCTCTATGAAAGTGGGTTTCAACCTTCTTTTCATTTGTGGACTCCTACACATTTTTGAATGGCCATGCAGTCCCCTTTGGAAATCTTAGGCCATGTCTACATCTAAAATTTTGCAGCGCTGGTTGTTACAGCTGTATTAGTACAGCTGTATAGGGCCAGCGCTGCAGAGTGGCCACACTTACAGCAACCAGCGCTGCAAGTGGTGTTAGATGTGGCCACACTGCAGCGCTGTTGGGCGGCTTCAAGGGGTTTCGGGGAACGCGAGAGCAAACCGGGAAAGGAGACCAGCTTCGCCGCGGTTTGCTCTCGCGTTCCGCGAACCACCGTGCAAACCGCAGGGAAGGAGACCTGCTTGTTCGGGGAAGCTGGTCTCCTTCCCCGGTTTGCTCTCGCGTTCCCCGAACCCGAGCAAGCAGGTCTCCTTCCCTGCGGTTTGCAGGGTGGTTCGCGGAACGCGAGAGCAAACCGCGGCGAAGCTGGTCTCCTTCCCCGGTTTGCTCTCGCGTTCCCCGAACCCGAGCAAGCAGGTCTCCTTCCCTGCGGTTTGCAGGGTGGTTCGCGGAACGCGAGAGCAAACCGCGGCGAAGCTGGTCTCCTTCCCCGGTTTGCTCTCGCGTTCCCGGAACCACCCTGCAAACCGCAGGGAAGGAGACCTGCTTGCTCGGGGTTCGGGGAACGCGAGAGCAAGCCGGGGAAGGAGACCAGCTTGATTACCAGAGGCTTCCTCAGGTATGCTGGGATACCTGCTTATTCCACGGAGGTCAAGAAAAGCGCTGGTAAGTGTCTATACTTGATTACCAGCGCTGGATCACCAGCGCTGGATCCTCTACACCCGAGACAAAACGGGAGTACGGCCAGCGCTGCAAACAGGGAGTTGCAGCGCTGGTGGTGCCCTGCAGATGTGTACACCTCCTAAGTTGCAGCGCTGTAACTCCCTCACCAGCGCTGCAACTTTCTGATGTAGACAAGCCCTTAGGCATAGTCTACAGAACCCTAGAGGTCCTCAAACCACAGATTAAAAATAAAAATCACTGCTCTATAAAGAGCCCGTTATTTCCCACCATCTCCTCTTTGCTCATCATCCTAAAAAAGTTTAGCATGTTAAAACCCTGAATGACTTCTCTGCCACAAAGAAAGAAAATATATAAAAAGGGTGGAGATACTGTGAAGGAAGGAAGGGGGAATGGGTGTGCTCACAGAGTTCTTGGCATGATGGGGGGCAGCTCTTGTGTGCAGGGAGGAGATAAGGAGATGTGACCAGCACTCTGGTCACTGTCAGTCCAATTAGTTCCCCCAAAGTGGGCCTGATTGAGGGAAGGAATGGCTAATTACTAGCTCAGCTTGGGCTGGTGAGTGCTAATAAGCTAATTAGATCATTAACAGCAAGAGAAGGAGCACAGGAAGGAAGTGTAATGGGTGGGAGGAGATGGGCTGGCCGGGGCCAAGGCCAAGTCAGATCTCTGCATGGCAGGATCTCTTCCCTCTCTCCTTTCTGACAAAAGGGGATGATATTTCTGTGTCACTGAACAGAATAGCAGCACAGGCCTGTAAAAGGGTGGCGGCTGATACAACAAAAAATAAAGCACACAGTGGTGGTTACTAACTGGAAGTGTCAGAACCATTTGTGCAGAAAGACAGGAGTGGACGGCCACATCCTGTCACAGGACAACACAAAAAATCCCCTAGCATAGAGGAGGTGGACATCGGGACACACACACACAGCCCCTCATGTGAGGGAGAAATAAGGCACAAGAACGGTAGGACTTGGGGGTGCATAGGCCCCTTATATGGGTTGGGAGAATGGGAGACCCTAGGGCACACAAAACTCCAAGCATAGGGGAAGAGGACATGTTTGGGAGACAGCTCTTTCTCAGGAGTCAGAGTGCGTGAGATAAACACCCCCAGCTCCAGAAAGTGAGGACCTTCAAACTTCTCCACCTTCTTCTCCAAGTACGACTGTAGTTTCATTTCTTTGATCTTGCCTTCTCTAACCAACATGTATATTAAAGGAGAAAATATACACTGCAAAAACAAGATGCTCCACTGTATGCTCTTCTCCCCTGGGGAAAGGATGAGAGAACAAACCACAGTGACAGATTTTAATCATGTTGCTTAATGGGGGAAAAAAAAAGAAAAACCCACCACTGTAGCATGACTCAGAGTCCAGGTCAACTGACTCAGGCTTTACACTGCTATTTTTAGCCTCACAGTGTGACATTCCTGCTTGGGTGCAGACTGGGCTCGGACACTCACATCCATTGCCTGGTTTCAGAGCCCAAGTGGGAGCATCTACAGAGTTATTTTTAGCCTCACACTATGAGATCCCTGCCAGCCTGAGTCAGTTACCCAGGGTCTAAGACTCTCTGCTGCAGGATTTTTTTTTTTTTTTGGTAGTTTAGATCCTCAGATACTGTAGCACTGTAAGAACCTGCACTGAATAGAATAGATTACACTAGAATGAATTGGGGAGGGAACACACAGCCCCAGGCATTTGGCAGAGGGGGGGCAATAGAGCACACACACACACACACACAGTTCGTGGGGGGCATTATCTCAGCCTATAACAGCAATGTGTATGTGACCCTCTAGTTTATTGGGATTCTTTACCTTAGAATAGTGGTGCCCAACCATTTTACACAGGAGGGCCATATAAACCTAAGCACAGCCTTGTGTGGGCCAAACAGATTCTAAGCATTTTACTGAGATTTAAAGTCAGCTGTATTGATTTATATTTTAAGTGCAGTATGTTTTGTAGGTATTTAGATAGAAATAACCTCAGTACAGTATTGTCTATTTACACACTTCTGTAAACTAAAATTTTAACATTATAAAACACTAATGAATTGGCCATTAGTATATTGTGTTGAAACAGGCCATGGGCCTTATGAAATGCTCTTCTGGGCTGTGTACAGCCTGCAGGTTGGGCATCCCATCTTAGGAAGCAAATGAATAAAAGGGGACAAGAAAAGAGTACATAAAATAGATGACCTGCAGAAGGTAGATCAAGAGTTTCTGTTCTCCATATCTCATAACACAAAAATAAGGCACCATTCAGTAAATTTTAAAAGGTGGCACATTCAAAACCAAGAAAAGGAAACATTTTTATGAAATGTATAATTAAACTGTGGTACTTGTTGCCACAGAATCTTATTGAGGCCAAAAACTCAGCAAGAGTCAAAAAAAGATGGCATATATATGTATAACAAGAGTTATTAGGGTTACCAAAGATTTAATGTGTATTTCCAGTGTTATACAACTCAACACAAACCTGTCAACAAGGAAAAGTTTTTTAAAAAACCCTATCTATTAAATATCTCCAAACTGTTTTTATTGCTGTATTATCTTTGCAAGGAAAAATGCAAACATCCTAGATAAAAATAAAACACTAAGCTAACAAGTAATAATATCCTGGAAATGGTTATGAAGATTTACAAGAATTAATCCAAATAGCAGCTGATATTTTGCTTTTCTCACTAGCATTTCTCATTCTTGGCATTTGTGATCCTTTTAAGTAAAAGCACTTTACCTAAGACAGAAGGTCATTTTTTAAAACACCCCTGAGACAGTTGTCTAGAAAGGGTTAAACATCCTGCAAAATAATTAACCCACAGAAGACATGTGGGGAGCTAATGTTTGTGTGTTTACATATGTATGAGTAGGATGGACAATGTAATCAACAGTCCCTGTCTATGCTGTATTCTGATGATTCAGAGGTCAAAATAACATCCTATCATGTAAATGAATTGTAAACATGGGATATTTCAGTATTCATCTCTCTTTGAAATGTACTGTGAATGGTGGAGGAACAAGCAAATGGCCTTATGTTAATTTGTATAGCTAAGTACAGGTGATGGACTTCCTTCAAAGTCATCTTAATTACCTTTTGGTCCCTGAGGAATTCTAACTTGTCAAAAAACATGAAATTGTATAAGAGATCCTTGCTCCTGACTCTGTCATCTCAGATCTGCTTAGACTTCATTAGCGAATGGCTGAGTCACAACACTGAGGTCCCAGTTATTCTGGTATGCCCTGAATATGAGATTTGGGCATTGGACTATAACCTATGAACTGAATTCTGAATTTTCAACTACAAAGCTCACCATCTGTGCTATGAATCTGAACCTCAATGAATGGAACTCATGTCTGTCTGTATGCATGCATATTGATCTTTTAGCCATACTCGCTTTCTCTCTCTTTTGTTTCTTAATAAATTTCAGTTTAGTTAATAAGAATTGGCTGTAGCATGTATTTGGGTAAGATCTGAAACATTCATTAACCTGGGAGGTAATGTGTCCGATCCTTGGGGATTGGTAGAACATTTTCTTTTATATGATGAAATAAGATTTACAGAAATTTCCATCATATTTGACATAGGTACCTGGATAGAGGCCTGAGGCTTTAAGGGAACTGTGTTGTTTGGACTTCTGAGTAACCAGTAGGGTAATAAAGAAGCTTTTTTATGCTGGTTTAGTGAATTTCAGTACTGGAATATCCACCAACTTTACAGGGACTGTCTGCCCCATTCTTTGCAGTTCACCCTAATTGAGTGACCACAGCTGGCTCCCCACATAACCCCTCTTTACTTACGTTTCCAGCCTGAACCAAACACATCTAGTCAGTGCTCTTAATACAGATTCACTGAGGGCAGAAGATTGTATACGTAGCATACACTGACTGAGCAACAAGAAAGTTCAGTTGAGTATTTAAAAACAAAACAAAACAAAACCAACCATATTTTCCACAAATTCTTTCCCACTCTTCAAAAAATAAGTTTGTGCATTATTAGCTATTAGATACTTAAGCATGTGCTTTACATGCTTCACTTTAAGGCAGAGTTTAATCCTATTTACATTAGGTCTCAAGGACACCCCTTTGGGGTGAAGACAGACCCCTCGCTTATCTCATACATCATTCCCTAGGCAACCACAGTCCTATGGTCTGTCCTGTAGTTTAGCCCTCTGGCTGTTCCTCTAAGCAAGTCCACCCCCTTCCAAGGGGACATAAAATAGTTCCAGGACCCAGGTTGGGGCCAGGTTCCCTTCTTCACACAAAGGAGGGGAAGCAGTCTTGCAGGAAGTCTCAATTCCCACCCTCTTGTGTGTCTAAAGGCTGTGAGTTAATCTTGGGGATTATAACAAAAGAAATAAACCACCTCATCTTCTTTCCTCAAAGAAGATAGACTGGTCTTACTCTCAAGCTGTTCTGCATCAATAAGCCCACTGCCTTTGTTGGTCTGGGAACTTTAGCTCATTTCAGAATAACTTTCACCTGGCCTGAGTTTCTTTCTTTTAAGGGCCTGCCCCCAGGCTTGACAAGACACACAGGTGCCCCAGGGTTGGGGCTGATTGTGACCACAGATATTCTTTAACTCCTTTTTGACTAGTGGGAGGGTTATTTGCCACATCAAACTTCAACCCAACATAGCACATGGCTAAAAGGCTTGTTGAATCAGGGCCTATAGTACTTATGGGCAAAAGTTATGTGCAAAAAGGATTTTTCCTTCACAACAGAAACTTTGGACACGTGACAAAAATCAATTGTCAGCTGGCAAACTGAAATTCCTACTGCAAGTCAGGCTGAATTATAATAGCCAGCCATGCTCACAGATCCATTTATTTTAAACTGCTTATAGTAGCAGGATTGAACAAACACACACTCTTAGGGTATAAAATTATATAACCTTACTGCAAATCTGTTTTTTCATACTGTAGTCTCAACACATTAAAATGTTCTTTACAATGTTAAACTATTTCTGAGATCTATACATTAACCTTGCTGAAGCAGATATCCTCTTATGAAATTAAACAATAAACTTCATTCAGCAAAAGAGACTAATAAGTGAAAATTTGTGTTGAGTTTTGTAGAAACAACTCAAACAAATGAAAAATGGAATAAATCAACATTAATGATGATATAAATGAGAAAGGAATGGAAATAAACAGCTATGCATGAACTTCCATATTAAGATTCAGCTGTTGCATACTGCACAACAGCAAGTAAGTTACATGAGAGTAGTATCACACAAAACAGTTATATTGGCACTTGGAAGATTACTGCAATTATTTCTTGGCAGGTAACAAACCTACTGCATGGTGTGTATTTCCCCTTAAAAATAGTACAGTAATATAGGACAGTATTACACAATCTCTGACAGAGCATCTCTCCTAATTGAAGAACAATTATAGAGCAGAAGACAGTTATGCCCTGCAGCCTAGGAGTTTTAATTTGTATAATTTCCCTGGGCTAATCTTGTCAGGGGATGGGTTTGCCAGCTGCATGGAATAGGCAAAAATCATAGATTGTCAAGCCTCTGGATACTCAGAGGTGCAGGAATGTCCTGTGCACTGAAGTACAAGTCTCACTATATCACAAGTCTCACCTTATTTGTTGTTTTACTTAAAGATCCATCTCCTGGAGTCAAGTGATTATACGAGAATCTCAGTTTTAATATAAGTAAATTTTAAGTCCTCATGGTTGTTGAGAGAAGCTTGTCAACAATGAAAGCTAAAGGCTCAAGAATCAGAAAGCAAATAAGAACTCATAAATATGAAAATACATTTTTAAAGGAATCATTTTAAAGCCAAGTTCTTGATTTTGGGGTGCCTGACTCCTGATTTTTGTACACTAAGATTGGCAATACCCCATTTACAAAAGACTAAGGCATTTAAACAGATAGACATTGCCTTTGCACTCCTCTTCCCAAGAACCTGTAAAGGAAATAGTTTCCTGCTTACCACAGCATCAAAACTAAATTCCCTCCTGAGAGTTTCAGTGCTCTTCTTTGTAGCAAGGAAACTTATCAGGAATTACAGAAAAAATTAAAGGAATCTTTGATCTTTCACTGATCACAATTCTAAAGTCTATTAACTTGGAGCATCCAAACGGAAATGTAAACTAAATATTGGAAAATATGGAAACATAAATGATATAAATATAAGCTCAAAAACTGGATTAATTAGTTCCTTAGAATGACAGGGCAGATCTTTCAGAGCAAAGGCAGATAGACAAAAATATTTTAAAGTGCTGCTACACTTCCACATAGTGATGAGGGGATAGATTTATGAAGCATACCTGAATAAGGATAATTCATTAAAAATATGATTTCGGTTCATATTTAAGTCTTGTAAGATGGTAGAAATGAAACTAAGGATTTTGCTACAAAGATTTGCTTCAGTGACGAAGTTAAACCTTGAACTGAATGAATGAGGAAACTGGGAATAATGGAAACAACTATTAATAGTATTTCTGAGTATAGCAGAAAAGACGTCATAACAGTTAAATAAGAAGTTCAGCACTACTGTATTGTATAGAGGAAAAGACCTAATAAATTTACAACTGGTTCACATTTGAAGTTGAATAAAGATGGCAGACCCATAAAGAGTCTTTTTTCTAGTGTAACTATCACAAAAACAATCTGGGCAGTTAAAATACAATCATGCAATCCTTTGAATATTTTGTAATCTCATTCTGATTTTCTGACCATTATTTAAGAAACTAGCCAAGAATAAATAATATCTGAGCGAGACAGGAATTAAAAGAGAGTGAGTACAATGTGTAAACTGTAAGTTTTGAAAGTAGTAACAACACCACACTACACTGACCTTTAAGGCTACATTACCGCAGCTACACTACTATTTTTAGTGCAGTAGTTCAATGAGAGCTATCACAAGTATGTTTACACAAGCTTGGACTCACACCCCTAGCTCCAAGAGTAAATGTAGCATAAGAGTATGTCTACACTTTAGCTGGAAGGTGTAATATCCCGTCTGAGGAGACATATCTGTGCTCTGATCAAGCTAGTGTGCTTAAACTAGAAGTATAGATGCAGCCATACAAGTGGCATGATTGGTTAGCCACTCAACTATGTACTTAGGGTCTCAGACAGCATTGTATTTGGGTGGCTAACCCCTCCTGCTGCTCACACTGCCACAGCTACATTTCTATTTGTATTAGAGCTAGCATGGGTATATCTCCAGAAGGGAAGATGTACCCTAAAACATTATTGCAAACAATAGCAGTACTTTTTTCAGTCTTCTTTCCCTCTGAGGCCAGGCATGAAGAGAAAAGAACATTTTTCTTGTAATGTAAAATCATGAACATGGTTGTATGGAGGAGGATGCAATTAGTAGAGCTAGTTGAATATCGCAAGAACAGGTCATAAACTTTAGTTCAGATTTTAAATGGACTTTTAGTTCAATCACATTCATTCCCCCGATTACTCAGTGTCACAGTTTAGGGAAACTGCACCTACATTTCTACTTGTGGTTCAGCCAAGGCCTCCACTCTAGGCTCAGCCATCACCTCTCTTGGTGAAGATCTGCATCTCTTTTCCATCCCACCAGGGTATTTCCATACTGCCCAGCTCTCTGTGATCTCCCAAGCAAAGTCCAGTAGCCTAATAAGCCACCATTTGAGCAGTCTCACTTATACAGGCAATGGAATGGTTTATGCAAATGAGTTGTGGTGTAAGGATGGTGATTGGTTGAGTTACATCTGCTATTACAATAGTCTAAAACTCTTCATATGACATAGATACATATATTGATGTTGCATAGGTCTAATTTATAAAGTCAAAACAGTTGAGAACTTAAAAAAAAAGGACAGCAAAAGACTAAAACACAGTGATGTTTTAAACCGGTGATATTTTAAATAAAATCAGTTCTCAGCCATGCTTGTAATTGCTTCCTTTGCTTTACATTGACTCTACAGACATTTTAGGCTTCAGAGAAACATACAGGGAAGATTCCTGGAATCTTCTTATATAGACTTACTTATATTTCAGCAAATTTGAATGTGTTTTCATTCCATTATTCTCTGTAATGATATGACTCGCCTGTGATTCCCGGAGGATCTTTTCCTCAGCATCCGGGGCAGCTACACTGGAACCAGAATAGTGAGGCAGGGTGACCTGGAATCGATGTGGCGAAACAAATCATAGCCCCCAGGGAAGCCACGAGATCTGGGATCACTGCAGCTCAGTTTCCTATGGGACAAACACTCCCCCCATGTACATACAAAATGATTCTAGAGATCCTTACCAAGTCCTTCCTCCTCCACCTGCACATGTTTTGCAGGGGATGATGCTGAGTATAGGGTGACCAGATGTCCTGATTTTATAGAGAGAGTCCTGATATTTGGGGATTTTTCTTACATAGGTGCCTATTATCCCCATACTCTGTCCTGATTTTTCATACTTGCTGTCTGGTCACCCTAGCTGAGTACCTATCAGTCCCATTCACTTCAGAAGAAATGGTTGGCTTGCAGCATATCTCTGGATCACACCCTTTATTTCCTTAATCAAACTATGCCTTTCATTTGGTTACTGCTGTGCTATCCACACTTTACAGCCGAAAAATAAATGCTATTTAATACTGCACTGACTGGAAAACAAAAATAAGTATAAAACATACCAATAGATGGCAGTGTTATTCTAAAAAAAAAAAAAAAAGCTCCAGTGAGATTAAGTATAGCCACTTAAAACATTTATGATTAACAATAAATTAATATAAGCAATTATTACTATGGAAATTTTTAAAATGGCACATACTGCTCAGATTAGATCAGCCGGTAGCACTTTTAAAATGTATTTTGATCAGTTTAATCATCTCAGTGGCCATCTTTATGGTACTAGTAACATATTGCTACCTAGTTTTCCATAGATAGAACTTTTTGTTGTACAGCTCCTCTGTCTAATTTCTTTACCTAGCATTTTGCAGGACAGAAAGGCAGACCTGTGCAGGTCAGTTAACTTAAGAGGCTTTTATAAAGTTCTCAGCCCTGCAGTGCTAAGGCTAGCGGACCTCACACTGAAATAAATTTGGAATTTCCAGCGGCAAAGGGAGAAAAATAAGTAGCTGGAGCAGCTAAAGAGAGGAAGCAAAATAAGTTGACAGCTTGAAATTTAAAGCAGCAGCATATAATATTTTAACTGAAAAAGCTTCTCATTAGAATTACTGGTATTCAAAAAGTCTATATATTTGTCTTTCTGAAATACTCCTGTTTTATCTCATGATGGGCAAGTAAAGGTATAGGATATGTGCAACCATCTTGGATCTGGTCATTTTACTGAGGAGTTATATCATTTGCATAAAGTGACAAAGTTTAAAGAATCTCCAAACATATATTTATTGGAGTCATACTGTAATCCATAATGCAGTTTAAAGTGAATTAATGAAGATTACTGTATGAGAAAATATCTGACACTTGGGGATATAGCACTAGTAAGGTTTAGGGAATATTTTTACAAACATTTAATAAGCCCACCAAGTAAATCTCGGACTTTACACATTGTTTTTGGACATGAAAGAATTTTAAAATCCTATTACTTGCTTTGTGCAAGTGGTCTAGAACGACTGCTGCTAAAGTCTAATGCATTTTGCATTATCACTTATTACAGCAAAATCCTACTTGTGAAGCCAAGGGAGTTCCTAAGCACACATCTACAGGAGTTATTCTACTTCTCTTGCAATATTTTAAATCACATACATTCTCTTATTGTGAAAATGTAATGGAGTGCATGACATCTATATATCTCCTTTTTTAAATAACATACTCTCGTTCCTGTAAGACTCTGTGAAATTAACTTATTTCAAACTTCTTTTGACAATCACTCGGAATCTTTCACTAATTCAGGCTAACTTTCCTTTCCTTCTCCTCCCTTTTTGAGCATATCTCAAATCATATTTGGTTTGCTCTTTAAAAACTCCTATTCACAACATAATTTACTATTGGTAATTACAGAATTACATCTTATTTCTAATGATGCAGGCCAGTGGTTCTCAACTTTTCCATTCCAGGATTTCTTTCCCCATCCCTAACCAGCCAAGATGTATACAGGACTTCTAACCTAAAGAAACTTCCTTCTAGATGATTACACAAAGGGGAGCTTTTGTGTGTGGATCTGACCCCGCCTGGGCAGAAGCACCCTCTGCTGTGGCACTAGCCCCTCCACTAATAAGCCTGGGCTCTGTATGGTGGGAAGGGCAGGATGCGGTGGGAAATATGCAACAACCCTCTAGAATCCAGAAGGAAGTCTACTGAAAAGGTAATGTGGACCTAGGCTGTATCACCTTTTCTTTAGCCTCTCTTGAAAAAGTCCTCTTCAAAGGGTCCTTGGGGCAACTGGCCATGGAAGAAGCCCTGGTTGCACAGTCCTATTGAATTATGATGTTGGAGGAGAGCAGAGAGACAGATGTTCCTGGACTCAGTGCTGAAGCCCCAGGCTTCTGGGAGAATCAAGCCTCATGCAGATCCCGGGGTCATCTGCATTTTTGGTGGTTGAACAACTGTGCATCCTACAATAGGGAAACTGCATGCCTCCCCTTGCAAGTGAAGAATTTAGAGAAAACAATGGGAACTCCTCCTAAAGCACTTTGCAGGGGTTTCTACCACAAAAGAGCACAATCTAGCTCAGCGTTTGATGGGAACTGCCTTGGATGGGAATTATGCCTGAATAAGGAATTTGGAATTGGTGTTTTCATCATATTTGCTGTAGCCATGAGAAATTCTTGTAAACTGGAAAATATTCAGAAACTGCAAACATTTGGCTTGGGTGCCAGATTTCTTGTTTCAGAGTCATGCCTTGCTAGAGTGTAGAGGAGACAAGAGGAAACCCTTTTATTAAGCTTTTAAAAAAGAAACAAATGTATTATTTGAAGAGTGGGCTGTTGGCTTTGTCCACTCAAGAAGCCAGTAATAACAGTAAGGAAAGTCTAATTGTACCTATCTGCTGTAGATTGGTAAAATTAGACATTTATTATATGTGTGCTGAGACATTAACAATAATGCAAATTTACTTAAGCAAATAATGTGCCTTGAGTGATTTTATTTTAGAGTGTTGTGTTTTTCTTTCTTTCTTTTTCTTGTTCTTCTTTTCAGATTAGCAATTAAATCTTACATTTTAATGTCAGCAATATCAAATCCAGATTTGGAAACTGGAGTAAATTATGAAGCCTACTTTAAATGTTAAAAGCAGATTAAAGAAGAAAAGATTTAATATCAAGTTGTGAGAGGAAAACACAGCTGGAGCGTAAGCTCTTTAAAAAAAAAAAATCTATAAACTTCTGTAGCATAAGCAGAGCTTAATTAAAATGATGGCACTTTAAAATATATTTGGTCCTGCTCCAATACTGCCAGGCCCCCTCAGAGGTCCAGAGAAGCTTAGGCCACTTCCAGCTTTTGAGGTCCCTAGCCATAAAAGAATAAAAGATGATGACACATGAAAACAAAATAAGGCACACAAAAAGAGTGAGACATAATTTGAATATTTTTTTATTTAACAAATGCTTTTTCATTTAACAAATGAGATGCACATAAAAACAAGTTGCAAAATTTACCAAAT
This sequence comes from Gopherus flavomarginatus, assembly GCF_025201925.1. NCBI lineage: Eukaryota > Metazoa > Chordata > Testudines > Testudinidae > Gopherus > Gopherus flavomarginatus. The sequence continues at coordinate 31,421,077 of NC_066624.1, forward strand.
GCCAAATTAACAAGTGTCTAAATTTGAGGGCGCCTTTGAGCTTGAGGCCCAGGCCAAATGGCCCACCTGGCCCCACTTCTGATTGGCCCTGAACACTGCATCCAGCTGAGATGCCTAATCCTGGTGCTTCTTTCAGAGGATCCTGTTTTTTGGAAAGTAAATTTTGTGGCTCTGGAGATGTATTACAAAGGTTTTCAGCAACTAAGAATTCTTTAGCAAGAATCCTGGTACCTGCATCCCATGAGTGCAAGGAGTATTGTTAGCATTGCTGGTGGTGCTAGACATGGCACAGAGGGAGGGGCAGAGCAGAGTTGTAACTCTACCTCTCCTCCGTCAGTGGTTTTCTATCTAGGCCTGGTGGTGAATGAAACAAACTCCTTCAGTTAAAGAGTAGCAGTTCCCAGGGGCCAGAGAAGCATTTAGTATCATCTGCAGACACAATGCCTTTAGAAACAATTTCCTGGCTTTAAAAACAACCAGAACAGAACCCTAAATATTTAAATCTGCATCAGTGAAATACTGGAAACAACTTTCTACTGGAACACACACTGTAATGGATATAAATGATCAGTGCTTTTTTTTTTTTGTTTTAAAAAGAATTCTCTGCTAAAATGAAAATAGTTTGTTTTGCTCCAGTCCAATGACAGCAGTCAAGTGAATGAGAATCATGGAATATCAGGGTTGGAAGAGACCTTCAGGAGGTCATTTAGTCCAACCCCCTCTTGAAGCAGGACCAGTCCCCAACTAAATGGCCCCCTCAAGGTTTAAACTTACAACCCTATGGTTAGCAGATTAGTGCTCAGACCACTGAGCTATCCCTCTCCCTAACTAATCCATTTAGATTTTTCTAAGAAAACCCCTCTGATGCATGAATGGTAGTTTTAATCAAATCTAACATTTCCCAAAATTTGCTGATTTTCTAGTGCACCTTAAAAGGCACAGCTAGCCTGATCATGCCTTTCTATCTATCTTTTGAGGAAACTCTTTCTGTTCACTTGCTGATGTTACCTTTTTTTTTGTCATTTTCAAGTAGGAACCCATTGCACTCTTCTGAGTTTCTGAAAAGCTAAGAAAAATGCTTCCTCTGCCCTCCTTGCTTTTTTAACTTTATCAAAGTATGAATGCTTCATTAACACTTCCTGCGCTATAAACATCTACTGGGGGGAAAATATGAACAATTTGTGTCCCACCATTACAGAAAAAGCTCAGCCAGGAAAACTCTATGCACACCTGGGGTTTGAATCCTTTCTTTCTATACCCTAAAGCACTGCAGAAAAATCTAGTGTATGGCCTGAAAGGGAGCTACATTTTTTATCTTTGCGATCTATGAAAGATGAGGTTCAGTTGCTTGTACTGTGGCACTTAGGACACATCATCTGGGGAAGATGGGTGCTATATTGTTTAATCTACATAAATTCTAGAAAAAAAATGATGATATGTCATGTAAGGATGAAAGTTCAACAGAATAACATTAACTCTAGAATCTACAATCGGAAGCACCATATCACTATTATATTTTTGCTCTTTTACAAGGATTCAAATGGGGATAATAAGGAGAAAAAAAGAATGACGACATTTAACTTTTCTATCTGCCACTCTGTACTAATATCACCTGACAATGAAGAAAATAGCAATCTTCTGATAATTATATGGCTGATATTGGGAGTTTTCAAACAAAAAATATGCTATTGATAAACTGGAATGGTAATGCATTGCTATATCATAGTCCCCGAGCTGTGCACTTTTCCATTATAAACCCATCTTTTCAGGGATTTATATCTCATCTAGTAATAGTCAGTCTAGAAAAACTCAATATGGAAGTCCTAAGCATTAAACTCTAAAATATTGCTGAAATTGATTCACTAGTTTTTAAATCCAGTGTAAAGAGTAAAATACATTTTATACATGTAACTGATTTTAAACATTTTTTGCATGTTAAGGTTTATTATTTAAGATTCCTTTTATAGAAATGAAATCTTGCTTTATTATGTAATATATAGCTGTCATAACCTAGTCCCAGATTTGGACCTTAGCGTCTAACATATGGGGGTTAGCATGAAAACCTCCAAGCTTAGTTACCAGCTTGGACCTGGTAAAGCTGCCACCACCCAAAAATTAGAGTGTTTTGGGGCACTCTGGTCCCCCCAAAAACCTTCCCTGGGGACCCCAAGACCCAAATCCCTTGAGTCTCACAACAAAGGGAAATAAACCATTTCCCTTCCCCCCTCCAGGTGTTTCCTCCCTGGGTTCCTGGAGAGATACACAGAAGCAAGCTCCGTGAATCTAAACAGAGGGGTTCCACCCTCTCTATTTCCAGTCCTGGAAACAGAAGTACTTCCCTCTTCACCCAGAGGGTATGCAAAGTCAGGCTAGTAAATCTAATACACACAGATTTCCCCCTGACTTCTTCCTCCCACCAATTCCCTGGTGAGCACAGGCTCAATTCCCTGGAGTTCCCCACTAAAGAAAAACTCCAACAGGTCTTAAAAAGAAAGCTTTATGTAAAAAGAAAAAAAATACATAAAAATGGTCTCTCTGTATTAAGGTGACAAATACAGGGTCACTTGCTTAAAAGAAATATGAATAAACAGCCTTATTCAAAAAGAATACAATTCAAAGCACTCCAGCAACTACACACATGTAAATACAAAAAAAAAAACATATAAATCACTATCTGATCTTTTGTACTTACAACTGGGAAACAGAGGATTAGAAAGGCAGGAAACAGAGATCCTTTCATAGCCGAGAGAGAGATAGGCACAAGACCAAGAACAAAGGACTCACACACAAACTTCCCTCCACCCAGATTTGAAAAAGTCTTGTTTCCTGATTGGTCCTCTGGTCAGGTGTTTCAGGTTACTTCTTTCCAGGTGTAAGAGACATTAACCCTTAGCTATCTGTTTATGACAATAGCACAAATAAAAGGCACAGGCCTCATTTTTATTGAGACACAAACAACAGCAAATTAGTCAATATACATTTTGTAAACTTTTGAAATTTGTTGAAATCTAACAAAAACATCTGATAGTCTTTAAATGGAATTTTTTTCAGATTTTTTGTTCTGTCTTCAGTGCCCTAAAATCAGTGATTTTATCAAATATAAGATTTTAGCTCAGTGTGAACATGAGAATTAATTGTGTCAGTTTGTCACCTGTTAGATCTGTAATGTGTTTTATATAGATGTATCAACCATGTCATCCCCTTCCTCATATGTTGTTTACTTCTGGAGGAAGCCTTTCTTTATAATTGGACACATCCATTGCTATCAAAAGCTAAACAAGCATGGCTAACACTCGTTGATAAGACAAGAATGTGACATCTTAGACTGTAAGCAAGAATATTTTTTTACAGCACCTAGCACAATGGGATGCTGGTACATGGGGCTCCTAGGTGCTCCCATAACACAAATAATAAAAATTGTGAGACAATCCTCTCACTCTCTGACCACTGGCATTATCTCCACCGTAGATCCTTGTAGGGGTTTGTCAGTGCAAATGATATGGCTCAGATGTTGTCAACATTGCGTGGGGTACAAAATAGATAGAAATAAGTGACATTGCATGGTATAAGTTTGTAAGTTCTTGTTGGATTCATGAGAGCTATAAGTTCATGAGAACTTGACAATCCAGTTCATGGAAAGATAGGGTGGATAGTGGTACCAGGGTGTTCAGACATAGGATTGTGTTTTTCAGTTCTATAGCCTAGATTAACACTATTATTTTTCAGCTGTTGTTCTGACAAATTAACTGTATCTTAGATATTGGACATGGCAACATCACAAAGGGTAGCATCCTTCTAACACTGGTTTGACTGATGAACTAGAAGAAACTGCTTGTGACGATGGCATAACAGGGATAAGACAGTAAGAGTGAAACCCCTAGGAGTTGCCAACTTTCTTATTTCATTCCAGAATTTTCCTTCAGTACATGTGAGTGACAGTTTCCTACTGTGGTTTGTTTATAAATCTGAAAGGAGAGCGAGGCTTGATGTAGATCAATATTTAGACAATTTGGATTAGGTTGCAGAGATAGATCGTTGAAACAGAAAACAATTGGATCCATTCAGATGATTTCTTCAATGTGGGGAAACCTTCAGCTGCCTACAGCTCCTATGTCAACCTTGTCCCCTCCCCACCTAGTCCCAGTGAAGTGGGTAGGGCTGGGGATTTTTTAGGGGTGGAAAGAAATACCTAGATGGCACACATTCACTTAAGCAGGATTGCCAGACAGTGTCAGTGTAGCCCTGAGGCTCTCCTAACTACATTCGGCTGGCTCCAGCAACGATCCACTTTCAAAATATCCCATCCACTATACTGAGCAGAAAGCCTTTTTTAAAGCTAGACCTTACCACAATTATCCATGCCTTTCTCACTTTGAAATTGGACTCATGAAATGCATTCATAACTATTTGTAAACTGCAGCTAGTGAAAATGACTGCTGCCATTTTTTTATCAATATGCACTAAAATAATGTAATAGAATTTTTTCATATGCTGCCATAGCAGCTCTATAAAATACTCTGCATAAATTAAATTATGAAGTAGGCACAAGTATTAGCTTTATGAATTTGTGTTTCTTGCTCAGTTATTCTATTACTATGACTCATGGGCTGTAAAAGTTGTCTGAAAACTAAGAATAGTCTAATAGTTGCATAGCTAGAATGCTGAAAAGTATCAAAATTGTGGCCTTCTATATCTAAGTTATGTTATATGTGTGTGTGGGGGGGGATTTCTCAGCTTCTTTCAAAGGGGAAAAATATAATGCTATCCTCATCCTTGAATTGACAAGACCTTCAGCTGCCATGAAAGAACCCATTCCACCAAGAGGGTGAGAATGGCAATCCAGAGACAACAGAGGCAAATGGAGGAGGACTCTGGAGGACCTGCTTACCAGCATGAACAGGAAAAACCAGGAGTGGTTTGAGTTCTTTAGGGTACAGGAGGATCAGACCATTTAGCAGGAAGAGTCACTTCCTGCTAAAGGGATCATGGAGTAGGAGACATGCCCTAAGAGGAGGGAGCAAGTCCTCATGCAGAGGCTGATAGAACTGGTGGCTGAATGAGTTCAGGGTCCACTTGCTGACATGGCCACTGTACCTCTCTGTGAATCACCATCTCCTCCTACTGTGAATGTGGCCCAGATTGCTGCTGAGATGGAGGACGCAACCCCCAAGTGACCAGCAGACGCCTGTAAAATTCCTAGGACCACACTCTCCACTGGCACAAGGAAACCCCTCACAGAGGGACCTCCAGAGGCTGCAGGAGGGAAATAATGAGCCTGTGAGGGAGTCCCTGAAGCCCTAAAAGTGCCTGACCCCTAAACAGGAGGCATCCCCATTTGTTTGCAAGAACAATTTTGCCCTGTCATTCCCCCTTTGTCGAAGGGAGGGCAAAAAGTTGGATGCAGAGACATTAACATTTGGCCTGTGTTCCATGGATTCAGTCCTGTTACATTTTGTTGGTTTATATTTCTTTTAAAAAATATTTTCAAATATACATTCCATGTAGTATTTTTAATAAATGTTATAATGTCCTTAACTTGTGTGCGGACCATCCTCCCTAAGCATGATGAACGTAAGACTTGTTCAGGTTCATGATTGGACCCCACCATTCACAGTGCACAAAATGGAATGGTGTATAATTGTCTGGTGCCCACATACTGCAAACACTTTTCTGTGTGTCTCACACTCACAACCCTCCCAACCAGGTTAAGAAATATCTGAAGTTCCAGGACTACACAGGAGGGATGGGGAAAGATCAGTTACTATTACATGTTTACGGAAAACACTGCTAGCAGTTCTAAATGTATCTTAACTCACAACACAGAAAATGGGTGGATAAATGTCTTTAGGACTTGGTTCACAGGCAGAAAATCAAAACACATTTCAGTAACAATACAGGCAAAGTGGCTGTCACTAGACAATGATTAAAGCCTGGTCTACACTAGACAGTTAGATTCGCATAAGCTGCCTTGCATCAACCTACCTGTGGAAGTATCTTCACTTAAATTTGACTCCTGCCAAGGTAAGTGCCTCTCTATGCCAATTTAGTAACACCACCTCCCTGAGTGGTGCAGTGTCATGGTTGATGTAATTAGGTCAACGCACTGTCAGTACGGACACTGTTGCTTATGTTGACTTACTGGCTTTCAGGAGCTGTCCCACAATGACCCCGCTGACAATATAATCAATGCAAACATTCCTGGTGAAGATGCATATCGCTGACACAAGGAGCCAAGTGCGCGCACACACACACAAGAGATTTAATAACTGTGGTGACAGTCCGCTGATGTAAGTTAGGTCAATATAATTTTGTAGGGTAGATGCAGCCTAACTGGCTCTTCTTTCCCCATACTAAACATTGAGCAGTTGCAACCATAGTAGTGATTAATACTCCATAAAAGCCGCTAAGTGCAGTTAGCACTGCTGATAAAAAATGATTAAAGAATGGGTTCATCAACATCCCAAGCAAATGCTGAAAAAGTTGTTGAGACATTGAATGCCCTGATAACAAAGGTTTGTAAACAAGTGTGAATAGTGAAGACAAAAGCATTGCACAATAACTATGTTACAACTTCACTGACACCCTCAACAGTACAGCCCCAACCTTAAGGTGATAACTAGTGAAGGTGCCCTGTTATACTTGTCTGTAACATGTAAATTGTCACTGGAATGAATGGCTAATGACCTTTGACTACAGGGGAACAAAACTCTCTCAAAGCTATGTAGCTCCAAACTGTTCACTCAGTGCTTTTCCAGTAGCTTTTCAGAGGATGTGGAGGCATCCCTCTGCACAGGCAGATGTCACTCTCTGCCTCCCTCCTGTGCCAACCTGTGTACACATATGGCATCTCTGATATCTCTTGCCTGCTGGGAACCAGGACCAGTGTGCAAGGGAGTGAGTTCCAGCTGTCTGTAGAGAGTTTGTAAACCAAACTTGTCCTGAGCCTACTCACAAACACTCCCTTTTATCCTTGCAAACATTATGGAGTACGTAGCAGGTGAGAATTACACAAATGGCGTTGGCCAGATTGGCATCTAGATAAGTGTATAGGCAGTACCAATTAAATTTCAGCATACAAAATATGCATCTCCATTACCATTCTGCAACTACTGAGTTTGTAACTGAATTCACTTTTTCCAGACTTCAGTGTCATGGTACAGTTTCCTGAGCTAAGTTAGAAGTGAATATGTGGGGTCTCCCAAAATGATAGTTGGCACAGACACATTGTGGAGAACCACAGTTTCTGGGAAATTAACTTCCTTCTTTCCTCTTCAAGTATAATCCCCATCTTCGCAGCACACTGACATCACATACTTTTCGAGTGTTGGTATTCATGAACCTGCCTCAATGGTCCACTGAGCCTTGCAGAATGAAGGAATTGTAATCTTTTTGATTCACATACTTACTTATCCCTTTTGATAGGCAAAATATTGGCTACGGGTGCTATTTGTGTCCCCTCCACAGTTTGGAAACCCCACACTCTGAAATCCAACTCTTGTTTCTGGAATTATTCTTATGGCAACCACCCCTGGGTAGATTACAGTGTCAATTGCCTTGTAAACCTGCAGAACCATGAACCTGACAGTTGAGGTTTCAACCCTGAAGTGGTTAGCAGTGAACTTATAGCTGTCTGGTGTTGCCAACTTCTACAAGGCAATAGCCACCCACATCTGCTCTGGTATGGCTTTGCTGAATCAAGTGTTCTGGCACTGGAGGTTTGGTACAAACCCTTCACAAAACTCCATAAAGGCCTCTTTTCTCATTCAAAAGTTCTGAAGCCATCACTGGTCATTCCAGGTTTCCAAAAATGATATGATTCCACCACAGCATGTTGGCTTTCCTGCACCAGAATCAATGGGCCACCCATTGGCACACCATGGAAATACCAGTATTCACCATATCTTTACCTTGGGAGCTGAATGAATTGCCATTCAACCTCAAGGTCAGCTGTCTTCTATTTGTCAGAAAGTTCTGCCCAAATTCCATCCAGCATTTTCCTGATTGTCTACTCTGCTGCATAGACATTTGTCCCATGGTAAGGAGTTGAAGCAGAATCATATCATCTTCCCATATGTCTTCCACCCAGTTTGGGTGACATGATCAGAAACTGTCATCAGCAAACATGTGAAGCTGGGGAAGAAGGGGTTGGTACCAACGTCATACAGCAAAGTGGCTCTCTGTGCTCACAGAACCCTGGGATGCGACCCCTGAAATGGTAGTGCTAATGTCATGTAATGGTGAAAATGTGCACGTGGATGTGTGTGTATATACACAGGGATATATCTGTGTCCAGCACAGCATATAAAGACACTTTGCACAGTACAGGGGGCAAACATAAGCATGTCACGGTCAACTAACCAAGTATGTGCACATTATAGATATAATCTAAGTCACTTTTGAAAATGAATTTAGTTAGTTAGTTTTGGTGTGAAATCCTAGTGATTTTACTCACACATATAGTGCAACAGACTTCAGTTGGACTATGGACATGAGTAAAATGAACGTGTACAGGCCCAACAAGTTTAAACTTCAAATTCTTTTCTTTAAATGTGTATTTTTTATTGCGTATTAATTTATTCATTTACTGAATTCATTCAAACTGAGTATCTAGCTGTTTTTATTCATCTACATATTTGCCTTTGGGATGCAATGTCAAGTGTCATTTTTACTTTGGGGAGAGGTCTTTTGAATAGCTAGATGAAAGAATGTTTCTTCTGACTAAATCCACATTTTTACCCAGGAAGTCAATGGAAAGCTATTACTAATGATATGCATCTCATTAGTAAATGGAGCCCTTTTTTAAATTAGTCTTGATCCATTTTTATAATTATCATCACTGTCTCCATTTTCTTCCTCCTTCTCTGCAGTGCAACTTGAAATATGTGAATGCTTTTACCATAGAGATCATTATGAGGAAACTGAGGTAGAAAACACTAACTAGGGCCATTATGTTTATGCCAACTGTAGCACTACATCTAACAACTGGACATGTGATTATGGAAAGTTAGTTTCTTCACTGAATTCTCACTTTACCAGTAATTAAAAAAGGTATTATCTTATAACTATAAGTGGTATAATAAAAATGCTGTTTGCTATTGAATATACAACTCTATGGAGCTGACAAAAGCTCCACAATATTCAGGTCTTCCATTACCACAATGAAAGAATAGAGCTGTGGTTAATGATGGTCACTGTTTTTCCTCTCTTACTCTTATCCTAGTGGTTACAGATACACAAGTTAGAAATAGTGATACAGCATCACTCTCTCATGAGCTGTAAAGAGGGTTTATATTGGTGTTACTGAGGATACAATATGAAAACAGTGGACAGGTAGGGTTGTACCTGAGTTCATAAATTGGCCTGAAGAACCTCTATTACAGGTGATAATGTATGAATCAAAAAGAAGCACTAAACTATGAGAGCCTAGGGTGAAATTGCCTCATTGGCAGTTCATCTTTTCACATGCACACTGAACAGGTATGTTCAGGAAATCAGTAAGACACAATGAATATGGAATCTCACAGTGTCATTTTTACCAAATAATTTTTTAAGGAAACACTTAAGACTAATATTGCCTGTGATATATACTTATTTAGCTCCTCTTAAATTGGCACTAGCATTTATTTAGTCTTATTGGAGAGCCTTGCACACTTTGGTTTTGTAAACACAAATGTGGCACCTCAGTTACAAATACTATTAAGTATTTAAGCAGGCTTCTTTCTAGCAATTATTCAGAACACACTTCCACTACAGCCAGGTATGTTCTTACCAAATGATAAACAAGTCTAAACACGAAAAATTTATAGCACCCTGACTCTCCTGACTGGGAAATGAGTGATTAAATGGCTAAGCATGCAATGTAATTACTGACACACTGAAAGAAATCATATATTTGCTAATTTTTTTTTTTTTCCCCACACCATCAAGGACAGGAGGTTACATTTATTTTGGCTGAGTTAGAACACCTTGTTACCATACCGCTCAGACAGACACACCTTTTCATTTGTAGCAAGAATATTAAGGGGCCCAGACATGCCGTCTTTATGTGCTTCCACTCCAACTAAAGTCAGTGGGCACAGCACCTACATATCAGAAGGAAGAATTGGGCCAAAGCACTATATAAAATGAAAGTTTGTAACTATGATGTAATACCTGGGCTAAATTCTTTTTAAAAGTAGTCCAGTACAACTTTACTGAGATTGGACCAGTGTAAGTGAAAGGAGGAATATTTGGTCTACATGCAAACACTACTGGTATTGAAATGTTGTAATTTGTTTAAACAAACATATACACAGTATTTGCAGTAAGGGTAATGAATTTAAAATGTATGTTATCAGCATCCTTTAAAATCTACACATAGGAATACATACTTAATACATTTTTCCATACTTTTTAAATTGTTTATTATTTTATAAGAGTATAATTTGTAAGTTTTTCTTCCCCCATCCAATTCTCCATAGGAAATACTTGGTCATAATTTAGTAGACATTTTAACAAATGGTTAAGCAATTGTTATATAAACAACCAGTGTTTCTTGGATGTTATGTTTTAGAACTATCTATAACACCTACTGCTGCGCTTTCAGACATGACACATTTTTCATGTCTATAACATCTATTAAAAATGTATGAACCCTTTCCTCAAGTATGTATAAATATACCCTTTACATAAAGTGTGAACAAACTCCTGGTAATGACAAGTCAGAACATTTTAAATATAAATCAAAATTCATACTTGTAAAACAATATTTTTATTTAATTGTATTTGTAAGAGATAAGACAATTCCCTGTAGTATCCTGAAAAATCCTTACTGAATTACGTTTAAGTATCTTAGAAGTTCATTGCTTTTAAAAAAATCAAATACATTATGGTTCCTTAGGTGTTCCCCTACCAACTCTAAGAACTCCCACCTTTTCATGCTCTCTGTATGTATGTGTGTGTATATATCTCTATATCTATCTCCCCAATATACATTCCGTTCTATGCATCTGATGAAGTGAGCTGTAGCCCACAAAAGCTTATGCTCAAGTAAATTTGTTAGTCTCTAAGGTGCCACAAGTACTCCTGTTCTTTTTGTGGATACAGACTAACACGGCTGCTACTCTGAAACCCATTAAAAAGAAAGCTTTAATACTTTAAATTTCAAATGCTTTAACTGTTTTTCATTATTTTCTTTAATGAAAGGTAACAAGGATTTTTAATGGTGTATTTGCCATTGTACTATGCAGACTGAGGTCTCTGTATGCCAGACTAAGAGTCTTGTTTAACACGATTTAATGCTGGAGAGTGACTGGGTTATATTAACAACTTGGGCTCATTTATTTCATCTAAATCAATACAAGAGTAATCAGCACCATGCCAGTCTGAGCCTTTATTCTGTAACTAGCTTCTAATTCTGGTCCAATTAAAATGAATGGTAAAACTTAGAATAACTTCAGTATGCAGATCAGACCCTGTGAAGATCAGACACTTTTGTTTTATACTTGATATGTTGCTAAAAATCACACTCTCTAAAGTTTGGAGAACTGCATTACAATACCCTGCTTGTCAGCAGCAACATTTTTAAATCTGTAAACCAACAGATATTAATCATCCGCTTCCTAGAAGGAAGAAACATAATGCTTTTTCCAATTGGTTAGCATGATTTTTTTGGCCTACAATATTACTATTAAGATACTTACAAGATGTGGTGCATTTTTATTATATATTTAAAATAATATATAATATTATTTATAATAAAAATACACACACACATTATATAAGTGGAATAAATGAGCCCAAGTTGAAAGACAACAAGGAAGGCCATAAAATTTAAGGATTATTCCTATAGGCATGAGAGAGAGGTTCACATCAGTTACACCATTTGTGGGACACTGTGCCAGAGACTAAAACCACTTGGCCGACTCTCCCTCCTTCCACTGAATGGCCCCATTCACTTCAATTAAAGTTTTGTTTTCTTTCTAATTAGGGTATGTATTTCTTTCTAATTAGGATATTATTAAAGAACTACTCCAAACTTTGTCAGTAATGTGGATTCCTGACCAGCTATGTTAATTCCTGCCCAATCCTAAAAGCGAATTACTGCATCCAGTATGAAGGAACAGTGGTAGAATTTCTGAAAATGTCAAATCTTTTTTAGTCCAAACTTTTTTAGCACAACCATGGATGTGTAGAAATTCCCCTATGTCCTGTTAATAGTATTGATGGATTAGAAGAGTCTGTTTTGTGCTCTGTTACTTTACAGGGACCCTTAAAAATTTGAGACCAGAAGTCAGAATACACTGTGCTCATTGACCTTTTGCTTCAGTATGTCGGTTCAGTCTCTTGTGCAGAGAATGTCTGGTTTTGCTCAGAGGTTTGGGGACAAAGATTTTCCTTTGAATAGCAGCAACGACTGATTCTACAAAAGTCCTACTTTATTTGAAAAAGTCTCAGCAATTTTTTTTTCACCTTCCTTAAAATTATTGGTTCAGGTTGTTCCTGCATGATTCATGTACAGAGGAGAACCTCCCTATGAGGATCCTCTTTGTATATGGAGAAGGGATTTTAATCACTTTTATTGGCATTTCCTATCCTCTCTTCTGGACACTGGATGGACTTACAAGACCTTACAAGTCCAAGGTCTGTGGTGGGGAGAAGTATGAAAGCTGAATGAGCTGAGAGAAGAAGGCAGGGTGTAGGGCAAAGCATGCTGTCTTTGTAATGGCTCCAAGGAACTTAAGCAGGAAAGTTAAATGCTACCTGAGCCTTTATTACCTTTTGCACTGAGGTGCTCCCCTGGGGTTCTGGCACACCAGGGGCCAGTATTCATGCAAAAGTGTGGTACTTCTGTTTGGCTGGCCTGGGCTTGTCATGTATTCCTGGGGTACATGGGCTTTACAGGCAAGCACCATTGACTGTTCTACAAGTCCCATGGCCTATTCTCTATCCCTCTGATAGGATGATAAGAAGAACTCCACAAGGCGATATTCCTGAGGTGTCTGCACTGTTCAACATATTCATAAATGATCTGGAAAAAGGGGTAAACAGTGAGATGGCAAAATTTGCAAATGATACAAAACTACTCAAGATAGTTAACTCCAAAGCAGACTGTAAGGAGTTACAAAAAGACATCACAAAACTGGGTGAATGGGCAAGAAAATGGCAGATGAAATGTAATGTTGATAAATGCGAAGTAATGCATATTGGAAAACAATTCCAACTATACATATACAATGATGGGGTCTAAATTAGCTGTTACCAGCATAAGACATAAAATATCATATTGCCTCTCGTACAAGGGTTCCCCAGGACTCAACTCTCTCCGGGGGGGTGGGGAAACACACCGGCTCACTACACACAGTTGATGTGGGGGGGAATTAGTCTGGCCATGGGGTCTCCCTCGGAAGCCCTTGCTGTAACAGGAGCAAACACTGTAAGCCCAGGCCCTAGGTCAGGGCGGGCAACAAATGCTGAGTCAGGAGCTCAGACCCTCAGGCAGGGCTGAGCAGTAAGTACAGGGTTGGGAGCCCAGGCCCGGGGTCAGGGCAGGGCAACAAGGAGTCAAAGGCTCAGGAACTCAGGCAGGGCTGAGCCGTAGCAGTACAAGCAAAGGGAAGCTCAGGCCCTGGGTCAGGGAGAGGCAATAATGTGTCAGGGGCTCAGGCCCTCAGGCAGGGCTGAGCAATAGTGATAGGCCCAAGCCTCCTCCCGTCTGGGGGGAGGAGGAGACTGCCACCCAACTCGTGGGTGGCAGGGGGGACACAGGCCCTCCCACTCCACTGCATCCCAGCCCGGGGCCCTAGCAGCGGTAGAAGACTCGCTGCATAGTCAGTGGGGATCCTGGCCGAAACAAACTGACATGGGCTCTGGCAGTGCTGCAACCAGACTAGTGTTGGCTGCCCCCGGGCTACTTCCAGACTCCCTGTCGGGTAGTACCTGGGTCAGGGTGTTGTCCTCTGAGGGGTCCAGCACCATAGGTTCCTCTGGGTAGCGGGTGCAGGGCAGGCCCGGCAACTCCTCCGGGTAGCAGGTGCAGGGCAGGCCCGGCCGGTCTTGTCTGCCGCCTTGGGCCGCGGAGTTTTCCCAGTCACGAACTAGGCTGGAGGCATCTGGCCTCTCCAGCAGCTCCAGCCTTACTGAGCTCTGAGGGCGAGCCTTTATACTTCCAGGTCGCCACCTGACCCTCTGAGGGGCGGGCTCTGAGCTCCCTAGCTCTGCCCACTCCAACCTCCAGATGGGCTCTTCCCACTCCGGGGTTGCGGGAAGCCACACCGCCTCACTACACCACTATATAAATCAATCTTGAATACTGCATGCAGACGTGGTTGCTCAAAAGCATATATTGTGAATTGGAAAAGGTTCAGAAAAGGGAAACAAAAATGATTAGGGATATGGAACAGTTTCCATATGAAAAGCGATTAATAAGACTGGGAATTTCAATTTAGAAAAGAGATGACTAAGGGGTGATATGATAGAGGTCTATAAAATCATGATTGGAGAAAGTAAATAAGGAAGTGTTGTTTATTGCGTCTCATAAAACAAGAACTAGGGATCACCAAATGAAATTAATATTCAGCAGATTTAAAACAAACAGAAGGAAGTATTGACCCAATGCACAGTCAACCTGTGGAACTCTTTGCCAGAGGATGTTGTGAAGGCCAAGACTATAACAGGGTTGAAAAAAGAACTAGATAAGTTCTTGGAGGATAGGTCCATCATTGGCTATTATCCAGGATGGGCCAGGATGGTATCCCGAGCCTCTGTTTTGCTTGAAGCTGGGAATGGTGACATGGCATTGATCACTTGATGATCACTTGTTCTGTTCATTTGCTCAGAACCACCTGGCATTGACCACTGTTGGAGAACAGGATACTGGGCTAGATGGACCTTTTATCTGACTCAGTATGGCCATTCTTATATGCTTATGTTCTTAAATTATGAATATGGGGGTTGTAGGCTGCTACATTGAGGTACAGTGTATCACAACCATGTCATGGTTCCTTCTTCTACATCCCCTGTATCATAGACAATGCCTTTTTGCATACCAATCTACACCAGTGTTATAGAGTCCATATTTTTTGTGATGCATTTGGAAACCATGGATAAAGGTGGCTGTATTAGAATTAATAAAGTAAAGGTGTGTGTTTAAAAGAAATATATTCATTTGTATGCTGTATTGCTCAGAACTTTAATACTAGAGACTCAGTATTTTTGATGAATGCTCCTTTTTACCATGTCTCATTTTGTGACTAGAATTAGAAAAAAAAGAAGAAAAGAAAAAAGATTATGTGAGAAGCCTATGTTATTTCACGGTTCGGAGCAGGTGAGGCAGGAAGAGAATCTTATCTATGGCTGATTGCAAGAGATATTAGACTGAGTTGTCTTCTGCTTCAAAACAAAATCAAAAGGAAGATTTATTAGCATTAATTTAGCATTAAGTAATAGACAAGCTTCACCTATGTAAGGTAATTTCTGTTTAACTGGACACCCATAGACTTTGCTGTTTGAAGGATTATCTTTCTGCTGTGGTTTTTTGAACGTCGAGCACATTAAAGAAAAACATTATTCTGTCATTCAGTGATTGCTTTTCAGTAGCATGCTGATGCCTTCTTGATGGAATGTTACTTTGCTGGGTCCTGCTTCCTGCCTGCTGTGAGAATGTCTACAGTGGGTCTTCCTTAGTGATGGGAGACCTGGTTTGGATAAAATTAGAATTGACACAAATGTTCCATTTCCCTTCAAACCAAACAGAGTCAGACTTTGAGAGGTGAAAATAAATTTTGTTAACTTGAAAACAAGAACACAAACAAACCAACCAGACTCTGGCCTTTGTCCTGAGTTACCAGAAGCAGAGATTTGCTGAAAAAAAGCTCTACTTCTGGTATCATAAAATAAAACAAATACTCCTAACATTTTAAAATTATGTTTGAGATTTCAAAGTGCTTTACAAATACCATTTGACAGCTGGTTGCACTGAGGCACAGATTAATTGAGAGACAGAATAGATGTTTAGCCATTTTTGCCTTTGAAAAGCTTCTTTTACATGTCTTGCTCAAGGTTACAAAGTGTGTCAGAGACGGAGTGAGGAAAAGAACCCCAATCAGTCCCACTGTACTATCTTGTGGACATTGCAGCCTCTTTAGTGGGCCAAATTAAAGAAGATTTGAGAGAAGAATCCATGGTTTCTTTCATCAGGCATGCAATGAGCTCTACTAGGGAAAGGTCTTGCAACTGACGCAAAGGCATTAGGATTAGTAATGGTTAAACCTC
Organism: Gopherus flavomarginatus; assembly: GCF_025201925.1. Lineage (NCBI taxonomy): Eukaryota > Metazoa > Chordata > Testudines > Testudinidae > Gopherus > Gopherus flavomarginatus. The sequence continues at coordinate 31,437,328 of NC_066624.1, forward strand.
AAAGAGCTAGGGTGATGGTAGGGAAATGAGCTTAGATAAATAAATTAAATATCCCAATATCGGGATGTGTAATTCATCCCAACCTTTAAGGCATGAGAATAGAATTTGCAGTACTAAGACACCAGGCTGTGTTATGAGTTTTGCAATACTTCCAGATTTCAGCTGATTTTTGGTTAAACTGAGTTTAGAAAATCAGGGCTATATTGTAGTCCTTGATAGTATTAAGTCAATTTATATCCCTAGTCTGGAAGGGCCTTCTTTAGGAGGTAATTCATTCTCTAAGATAATTAATTAAAATAAATTATTCTATCTAGGTTTTTATACTGTACTCATCATCATGGTTTCTGTCACATTTACCTCTTAGCAAAGACCAAAAACAAGGGAATGCAGAGAACTGGTGGGCTTAGTGACACAGATACTAGGAACTAGCCTAAAAGCACCAATTCATTATAGATAGGTCGCTTGTAAGGAACAGACCTCACAAACAGGATAACACATAGTAATGATATCTAGGACTTAGAATGGTTAACACTAAGAAGTTAACATTTACTTACTTGTCACAATGTGCAATAGGAATATCACAGATGTTTGCACCACACAGAACAGGAAACAACTACAGCATCTCAGATACGAGAGTGTAGCAACTGTTGACTTTCCAATGACCACTGCACATTTCATCTTAAAAGTGCTTTAACAATAACGGGAAGCCTCAGCTTAGTTGCTAACAGAGAAACTGAGGTTAATGTTATCAGGTTATCTACTGGACCAATGATGTTTAGATATGAATGAATCTATTTTCTGTGTATAGTAGTATTTTCTTCCAAGCTTAGCTCTTCTTCCATCACAGAGCTAAAAAGATAAACCTAGGACAGCTGACCCACAGAGTCTAAGGAAGACAATAACAAACAGACGTGAATAGTTTGCTGGAAAGAGATAAGGAAAAGCCATCTGTGATAGAATCTTTTCAAGTTGATTCGTCTCAGTAGTTATTGCAAAGTTTTTATTTCTTTTTTTAGTAAAGTATGATGGGAAGTGGAGCAGAGTCTGGCATGTTAATATTGGTAGATTAAGCATTTGAAACCTATTAAGAGGACTGCAATTTTTGTTGTTTGTTTTTTGTGTCAATTGATTAGGATTCCCATTTGTAGGACATTGCACCCTTATAAACTGATTAAGTTATTTGTTTCTACCAATGTAGTGATTCAAGCAGTTTGAGAACAAAAACATGACTGTAGGAATTGTTATATTGGCCTGTCCAGTATGACATGGATAGGATTAATCAGCACCTACAAACAGTGACCTACTGTGCTCATTACAATGAGACGTGAACATTTCGTCTGGATTGGCGGAAGAAAGGGCAGTGGCTTCTTTAAGGGTCCTCTTCCCTTCAGGTGTTGGGAAAAGGGTGCCTGGGAGTGGTCAGCAAGCGGGGGAGGAAGGCATCATCACCTGACCCAGTAGGCCTCAGGAAAGTCATTGGCTCCTGTGCACATTGGGGAGGGTATCAACGGATACCTGCCTCTTCCCTCCAGCCCGAGCCCACTCTCATGGCAGGTGTCCAGTTAATGTACTCATTCCATAGGCATTTTGCTTCCCTGATAAATCAGAATAGGAAAAAGCATCCCCTAAATAAGTTGGGGAACAAGGTTGGGCTCCTAAGTCTGGCATAGCAGGCAGACAACCCCCTTTCTCCAACCTCTTAACCCTCACACAAGGGAAGGGCAGTGGGGTCCCAGTAACAGGCTGGAACCAGCTGAGGGGATGACGGCAGTCCTCCACCAGGAAGAAGGGATTAAGGAAGCAATCATGACTGGCACTGTATGAGTTTTTGCCAGCTAGATCCTGGATGAGTTAAATTAATAAATCTGAGGCCAAATTAAATCAAATCATTTTCATCTCATCTTTCTGTGTGTCCAAGTCAATGGTCTAGATGTTATAGAGCAGGGGTTGGCAACCTCTGGCACGCGGCTCACCAGGGTAAGTACCGTAGGGGACCGGGCCAGTTTGTTTACCTGCTGCATCCACAGGTTCGGCCGATCGCGGCGCCCACTGGCCAAGGTTTGCTGCTCCAGGCCAATGGGAGCTGCAGGAAGCCACAGCCAGCACATCTCTTAGCCCGCGCTGCTTCCCGCAGCCCCCATTGGTCTGGGACGGCAAATCACAGCCAGTGGGAGCCATGATCGGCAGGTAAACAAACTGACCCGGCCCGTCAGAGTGCTTACCCTGGCGAGCCGTGTGCCAGAGGTTGCTGACCCCTGTTATAGAATCAGAGTTTAAAGCCATCGTATCATCTAGTCTGACCTCCTGTATATCACAGGCCATCAACACCACTCAGCGCACACCTGAATTTAGACCAAAGTATTACAGTTCTTAGGAGACTAGACTATTCTGTGCTACAGGCAGAGACTGGAAGGTACCGAGGTGCACCAGCGCTCAGATAATCTTGGCAAATGACCTGCATCCAAACACTGCAGAGGAAGGCGAACAACAACAAAAATCTCAAGGTCACTGCCAATCTGACCTGGGGAATATTCCTTCTGAACCCCACATTCGATGCTCAGTTAGACCCTGAGCATGTGAGCAAGAAGCAGCACCTGAGAGAGAGAATGCTCGGTGCCACCTCAGAGCTCTGACCCTTCCTGTCCAATGTCCCATCACCAGCCGTGGCCATCCCTGATGCTTCAAAGGAAGGAAACAAAGTACATTGGGGAGGGGGAGAGGAGTCTCTTCATGACCCCTTGTCATAAACAGATAAGAAAATTTAATAGCACAGAAGTACTTTATATCTCTTTGACTGTAAAGTGTTAACTAGTTCAGTAAGCCTGGCTGTCACCTGACCAGAGGACCAATCAGAGGACAGGATACTTTCAAATCTTGAGGGAGGGAAGTTTTTGTGCTGTGCTGTTAGTTTTGGTTGTTGTTCACTCTGGGGGCTTAGAGGGAGCAGACGTGCAACCAGGTTTCCCTCCAATCTCTCCAATACAGGCTCTTATAAGTTCAGACTAGTGAGTACTAGATAGATAAGGCGAGTTAGGCTTATGGTTGTTTTCTTTATTTGCAAATGTGTATTTGGTTGGAAAGAGTTCAAATGTGTATTTGGCTGAAAGGAGTTCAAATTGGTATTTTGCTGAAAAGATTTTAATTTGTACTTGTATACTTAGACTGGGAGGGTATTCCCAGTGTCTATAGCTGAAAGACCCTGTATCTATTCCATTTTAAATTTACAAAGATAATTTTTACTGGTTTTCTCTCTTTAATTAAAAGTTTCTTGTTTAAGAACCTGATTGTTTTTTTTTTATTCTGGTGTGAGACCCCAGGGGACGGAGTCTGGATCCACCAGGGAATTGGTGGGGAGAAAGGAGGGAAGGGGGAGAGAGAGGCTAAATTCTCTCTGTGTTAGGATTACTGTCTCTCTCAGGGAGAATCTGGGAGGGGAAGAGAGAAGGGGGGGGGAGGTGCATTTTCCTCTCTGTTTCAAGATTCAAGGAGTTTGAATCACAGTGATCTTCCAGGGTAACCCAGGGAGGGGAAGGCTGGGAGAGGCAACAGTGAGGGAAAGGGTTTACTTTCCTTGTGTTAAGATCCAGAGGGTCTGGGTCTTGGGGGTCCCCGGGCAAGATTTTGGGGGGACCAGAGTGTACCAGGCACTGGAATTCCTGGTTGGTGGCAGCGCTACAGGTTCTAAGCTGGTAATTGAGCTTAGAGGAATTCATGCTGGTACCCCATCTTTTGCATGCTAAAGTTCAGAGTGGGGAATTGTACCATGACACCCCTGCAGATAGCCAGCTGAAATCCTGAAGCTTGAGTTTTTTGGAACATAAGACATAAAACAGAAGTGTGCCCCAGGCCTGCTAAGCCCTGCGCCCTACCATCACAAGCAACCCCAACATACAATCACATTCATAAATGTGTCCAGCTCTCTCTTGAAACAAATTAAGTTTTTTGCCCTCACAACTTTTATTTGGAGGTTGTTCTAAAACCTTACCTCTGTTGGTTAAAAACTTTCTAATTTCCAGCCTGAATTTGTTCATGGCCAGTTTATGTCTATTTGTTCTCATGACAACCTTGTCCCTTAGCTTAAATTGCTCCTTTACCTTCCCTGGTATTTGCCCCCTAACATATTTATAGAAAGCAATCATATACCCTTTCAGCCTTCTTTTTGCTAGACTAAACAAGGAAGGCTCTTCCAGTCTCCTCTTCTCAGATAGACCCTTCATTCTCTGATCCTCCTAATCTCTTCATTGCACATGTTCCAGTTTAAATTCATCTTTCATGAATCAGGGTGACCAGCATTGTACACCGTATTCCAAATAAGGTATTGCCAGTGCTTTGTATAATGGCATTAATACTTCTCTCTCTCCACTGGAAATGCTTCAGGTTTGTGTTTGCCTTTTCCCCAAATGCATCACTTTGGTGACTCTCAGTCATCTTGTGATCTACCCACACACCCAGGTTAGAGAACAGGAATGGAAATGTGTACATACAAGTTCTGCTCTTGGCTCTGTCACAGACTTACTATGTGACTTTGAGCAAATTATGTAACCTCTTTATGCCTAAATTTACCCATCTATAAAAGAGGATGATACTTACTAATTCACAGATGTAAAGAAACTTCACTCATGTCTATAAAGTATTTTGAGATCTTAAAAGGTGTTATAGAAGTGCAAATTGTTGATATACCACACACCCAAAGTGTGTGTGTCATATTTAAGTAGTATCTTTACTGTTTATGGTGATCTGTAGGTTCATTTTAGATGTTTAGGGGTCATTCTATATTCTAGTACTTCATAGCGTGAAGACTCACCACCAATAGGACAAAATCTAATATTTTAAAATCGGTTTTCCCCACAATTAATGAACTAAATCAAATTGATAGTCTCTTCTCTTTGTTTCATTTAAATCTATTACCAGATGGCATTTTAGGTTATACGTTTGGCTGATGGCAGCTATAGTCAAAGCGGACTATTGTTTTAGTTTGGAAATCAGACTGAAAGTCTCTTTTCCTATTTTGCTAGTGTTTCATTGACATTAAAAGAGGCTTCTAGTGTACACTAAGTTGTCAGCTGTGTAGTGGAAGAGATTTCCTCTTGAAGTGTGGAAACCTGCCCATCCACCCACTCCCATTTCTGTACTTGAAGGAAGAAGTGTCTAAAGTAGCAGTCTAAGCAGAAAATCTAAGCAGAAAATATAACAGAGGTTGATGGGTGTTTCATGTCTATCCTCTTCTCCCCTTTAAAACCAAAATCAAATTACCCACCGCCCTGCATACCATTAACAAAAGTAGGTTTTCCTCAACTCTGCACAGACTCTGTGTGAGATGCCTTGAATGGTCCCTAAGATTGTGCTAACTGAGAGGTTGGCAACCTTTTAGAAGTGGTGTGCCGAGTCTTCATTTATTCATTGTAATTTAAGGTTTTGCATGCCAGTAATACATTTTAACGTTTTTTAGAAGATCTTTCTATAAGTCTATTATATATAACTAAACTATAGTTGTCTGTAAAGTAAATAAGGTTTTTAAAATGTTTAAGAAACTTTATTTAAAATTAAATTAAAATGCAGAGTTCCCCACCCCCCCAGACTGCTGGCCAGAACCCAGGCAGTGTGAGTGCCACTGAAAATCAGCTTGCGTGCCGCCTTAGGCATGCATGCCATAGGTTGCCTACCCCTGTGCTAACTGCTTAGACTAAACTATCTGTTTGATCTTGTATTTAGCTTTGGCAATCTAAGTACCTTTCCCAGACCTGAAGAAGAGCCCTGTCTAAGCTTGAAAGCTTGTCTTTCTCAATATTACCTCACCCTCCTTGTCTCTGAGTCCTGCTCTTGGTTAAATAAATGTGCAATACAAGACGCTTCAAAATTGGCTTTTTATGGCTAGAAAACAATCCATCAACAATATTTTGCTAACTAATAATAATCTGTGGATGAACTACAGGACTTTTGCAATCACACCACAGCATCCTGGGAAGGAAACTTCTGATCTCAAGTTTCAGCTGAAATCAGTCACGTCATAATGTGCCAATATTCCATCCACATATAGCTAGACTTTCCTTAGCCTTAACCTCTAAGATCATCTCATTTTCAGAACTGCGGCCTCCCCTGCCCCCAATATTGGGGACAGACTTCCCACAGACACAGCACTGACAAGAGAAATAAAATTCTCCTGAATCCTGCTGAAATTGTATAAGCGTCACACATTGTAAATGTAAGATTCTAGTAAAGCTACTCCTTTGTACCCAACAGGCATAACTTTGGAGTGACAAGAGACACTCAAAGTCCTTAGCTATCCTTGACTGGCTCACATAAATATAAGAAAGCAAACATTCCTTCTCTGTTTTGCAGCATGGATAATATACAGTATGCTGAAGGGTGGAGGATAGACATGCACACACAGCAGAAAAGGGATTTCTATGCTTTTCCTTCCAGTTCATTGTCCTCCTTGAAAACTTTTCCCTAAAATAACCCAGCTCCCACCCCCCCAAAAAAAAACCCCAACCTTCCAAATTCCAATTTCTATTTAAGGAATTCAATTAGTTTATAGATTTGTAGAAATTTAATGAGAGAGAAAACAATTCCCATTTAAGTCTTCCTACTAAACAGCAGTAGAATAAACCCTATTTTCTAGCCAATATACAATCTGAATGCTAAGTGCATACCCTTTGCGTCCTCACATTTGTCTATACTATTTGTGCCAATCACATGCACAATTTATTTTATTTTATTTAATTTATTTCACACTCTGATATTCCTTTAAGAACTCTCCTAGATAGTTACAAACATTCTTTACTGGCTTCAGAGCATGACTTATCTATACTGAAAGTACTTCAGGGTCAAAACTGTGGGAACTTGTGCTACTGGTTCACAGTGGTTACAAAGGGTCCGTGGGCCTCCACCCATCTCTATGAATTTCATCCACCAGAGAGAGCATGCACTTTGGGCCTTCTGCACAACATTCCTCAGTACTGTGGTATTCAGAGGCAAGTGCATTACAGATGGACCAGAAGTAAGAGAGGGTGAATTAGGGGTCACAGATGCATGGTCCTGTGCCCAGGCAATTCTGCACACTTATAATGGCCCATAGGGGCCATTGCAACTGCAGTGCAAGTGAGCTGTCCTCCCAAATAAGGGAGATATAAACTGATACTCTCATGAACCCCACTTTGTGGCTTTATTCACTACCTAAAGATTATGCATATCTATGGCCTATAAAGAAATCTCATTTTCCAACTCGTGTAATCTGATAGGATTTCCCAAGACCCTGATGAGACCTTTTTTGGCTAAATTATACAACAGTTACATCTTCTCATCACCTTTTTCAAGGGAGATCACCCTGAGCTCCTGAAGCCTTTGCTTATAGAATAGCAGTTTATTGCCAGTCCAAAGAGTAAACTTGGGTTTTTAACCTAATACAGCACTGAATTATCTCAGATACATCACATGAAATATGGCAGGAAACCTGAATATTGAGGGAGCTCAGATCTTTTGTCAGCTTTCCTGCAGCTTGGCTTATGACTTACCTTAACATGACAGCAGATAGAGAGCAAATAAGAGTCTTACTCAGTAGATTTTTCAATTTAAGTTTATTACTTTAAGTTACTGTTTACACTCTCTTAATATTTCTGTTTATTTAATGTATTTAAAAGTCACTAAGTACTTTAAAAGCCAACCTTTGGACTTCCGTTTAACCCAACTGGGAAACACACACCCCTCTGTACAAAATTACCAGTTATTTTATTATTTGTTAAGGGCCACCGTGCTCATCAATTTACAAGATACAAAAAAAAATATTATCCTGGAGCTTACAATCTAAGATACAGACAAAAGTGCAGAATACTGCACTGGGAGACCTAGAGAATGGTGATAATAACATTGAAAGTATTATGCAACTTTGGTAATATAATGGCAACTGCTTTATAAGACAGGGGTTGACAGCAATATAACTATATAGGTTAGCATTTGTGGGCCTCATGGAAAAGTGGTTATTTAAGAGAGATTTAAATGAAGAAAGGGTGGGAGCCTGGAACAGTGGAATAAGTCATAAGGAACAACAGTATTTCTAGGCAGAGAAGGGAGTCTTCAGATATTGAGAAAGTCAATTTATTTGGTCTCCACTGTCCAGTAAAGTCTATTTTGATGGTGCTTCTCAGTATTGAATATCTCACTTGTCAGAAAAGCCCACTAATAGGAAAGATGTAATTGTGGTTGTTTTGTTTTGCTTTTTCAGTTAAGAGATTCATGAAAAGTGAAAACACCATAACTGAAAATATCTAAATCAATCAATGACTTTTGGTGATCTTATGGCATTGGACATTTGTCTTAATTGTTACCACAGAAAATGGTAAGATTGGCTACAGTATTCAAATAAATTCTTTCATGAAGGACACATTAATGAGCTGTCCTAGTTTGCTTCTTAACATAAGGGATTCTCCATGGGTATGAACAAAACAATCACAGGTATGGTAGAACTAAAATCTATTTTTCTTGAATGAAGTTCTCTTGTTATATCAGCATGCACTGCATGAGACCACATATCATTTTTCAACCATCTGCACATCTTACAGCATTATGGACCAAAAATACCCTAATTATCTAGACAACAACATTTTATCTGGGTGTTTTGTAATCATGAGTTCACTGGAATATCATTAATCAATCATCAGTGGATCGTTTGGCATCTGTGTAGATGCCAGTGATGCCATTTGCATGTCTATAGACATTACATTATACAAATCAATGATAGAAGTTAATGCTATGCTATGAAGATAATGCTATAAACAAATATCCAGTTGTGATCATCCCTTGTTGAATGGCTAGTGGAAAATATCAGTTATACTATGTATACCAAAGTATCAAATTGAGACTGATGGATACAAAAGCAACTGCTCAAATGAGAACCCCTAACTCTTCCAGTGACATCATCTACAATGGCACAATTTCCAGTTTAAACCCCATGCCATCGGTCCCATGACCCCACCCTTTGCCATGCCCATCCTGACACCTTTCTCCCAAAACTGCCTTCACCCTTTTCACCAAATCCTTACCTGCTTCCATGATGGACTGGAAGATCCTCTTTTAGTGGTAAGTAGCTCTACAACTGACACATAAACAGAGAGAGCTACAAGTGACCACATTGCACGTTAAAGACAATGTAATCTTCTCTTAAGAAATCTGGGAGTGTAAACCTCCTAATTCAGGTGGTTAAAATGCACCAGAAAACTTGGAGTCCACATAAGGGTACTGACTAGTTTGTTGTACAGATGCTTATAAGAGTTCATATACTACCTAGGATCTTATTTAATAACAACTACAACAAAAATGTGTCTCAGAAAAGCAATGGCAGGCTAACTTGGTAAACTGAATTCACTTTATGAAATTAATGCAACTGTTGTAAATATATTTTAACTCATAACAGTTGTCTAAATATGTCTGGGAAAAAAGGATTAAAGGCAGAGTATGAACAAGAAACAGTCTGGGGGAATAGTTTATTCTAATGAATTACAAAAAGTAAGACCAGATCTCCCACACTTCTTCCTGAGAAAGCAGATAACACTTCAATAGTATCATTTTTGAAATAAAGAGGATTCAAAACACTAGTCAATTTATTATATAAAGGGATTGTAAAACTACATCGGCAACCATGGAAAGCTCTAGGTTTTTTGTTTTAACAAAGTGCGTGAGGGGGCAGTTTTCTAAAATAATAGTCACACCAGTATTTATGAACATGAAGTTGAAGCCAGACATGCCCTCTTTTGTTATTCTTGGGCCCAAATTATGTTCAGGTACATGAAAAATGTCTCACCTTAGAGAAGAAATTATTAAAGTGCACATGAGAAACAGCTGCTAAGAATATAGCCAGAGGAGAAGGTGATCGTGTTTCCGAGCAATTTTGAATAAAGTGAGCATGCACACATGCAGGAGGGGTCTGGTCTCCATATGAGAAAATTCCTTAACCTTGCTAGTTAGCCTATCCCTTCTCTTTAAACTAGAAACAGTAAAGCAGGAGGTGATTCATCTATGAAAAAGAACAGCTAAGAGGCAGAGAAGGAGTCAGGCCCAACCAATTAAAAAGGAGTGTGCAGAGGTGCAGACTCACCCCGTGGTGCCTCCTGCTGCTGACTTCTGGGAATTAGCTCATTCCAGCTCCAGAGCATCCTCTGCAGGCCAGTGATCCACCTGTCCTCTGGCCCCTGTGTCCCTCCCTGGACCCAGTGCCCTTTTATCTGGGGTGCTGCCCCCTGGCAGTAACCCCTCAGTCTTAGGGTCTCCCCTCCCCAGGGAACCTCCACCTACTATTCCCACCTCTCCTCAGTATAAGGCTACTGCCAGTCATTGTCTAGCCCCACACCCTGGGGCAGACTGCAGTATCAGCCTACTCATCACTGGCAAGGGGGGTTTGGACCTGCAGCCTTGGCCTACCCCTGAGCTGCCCTCTGCAACCCCCAGTACCCCTTGGCCTTCTGCTAGGCCACAGCCTGGGGCTTTCCAGGCTGGAGCTCCCCAGGTCCTCTGCCTTTCCCTAGCCCTGCTTCACTCAGGTACCCTGTCTCTAGCTCCTTGCAGCTAGGCCTTTCTCCATCTACAGGCAGAGAGAGACTGCTTGGGCTTCTGGCTCACAGCCTCTTATAGGGACCAGCTGGTTCTGATTGGGGCATGGCCCCAGCTGTTACTGCCTTCCTCAATCAGCCCAGGCTTTCCTTCCCAGCCTCAGCCCTCTCCCAAGGCTGGCTTTAACCCTTTCAGGGCAGGAGCAGGGTAATCACCCTGCTACAGAGTGTATTTAAAACAGAGTATTCACCCATACCAATTTGGAAAACAACATACCAAAACCTGAGCTCAACCTGTTCACCTACCAAAACCAGTATGGAAAATAGTATTTACATCAAGGTGCTCACTTTTATCACTCTTTTCATTAGCAGAGACTTGGGTAATGCAGATCCCCTATCTTCTCCACTTCACTGCAAAATAATGTTAAAGCTGGTTATATTGAAAGCACCCTTCTTCCATCTAAGCAATAATAGATTACAAAACCTACTAAAAACAGCTTATTACAGGATTTAGGATATTACTGCCTCCACACACATTCAAGAGACTGTAACAGGAAATCAAAGTACGGGTCCTGTGTGCCAGAGCAGAGCCTACAACTCAGTTGTGGGCAACCTGTGACCCACAGCCTGTCAAGGCAAGCTGCTGGCAGGCCGCCAGATGGTTTGTTTACATGTGCACAGCCGCCCACAGCTCCCAGTGGCTGCGGTTCGTGGTTCCTGGCCAATAGGAGCTGTGGGAATCAGCGGCCAGGTCCTTGCTGCTTCCCGCAGGTTCCATTGGCCGGAAATGGCGAACTGCAGCCACTGGGAGCTTTGAGCAGCCGTGCACATGTAAACAAACTGTCTGTGGCCCGCCAGCAGCTTGCCCTGATGGGCCGTGTGTAGGTTACAGATTACCCACCACTGCTACAACTAGGCACACTGTTCATTTTTTTTAACTATTTATTAAAACCCATCACAATCTCTGGACACATGCTATATATTCATTGTAAAGCCTAATAGTAAGTATACACATTAAAGTACTATACCTTTCTTATGCAATAATTACAAACTGTGCAGTGTAGTGGACAACCAGAAGAAATGAAAGAGGCTTCACTGTAGGTGTTCAAGAAGAGGCTGGAAAGAAGGAAGATGTAAATATTAGCTTTACTACATGGATTACAGTGGATGATCAAAGTAGTGTCCTGTCATACCTCTGAGTCTATGTACTTCACAACTTGGGAGACACACTTAGTTTACTTGCGTAATCAATACATTTAAATAAATACCAATCACTTATAAGAGCCCTTTGTCACTTAAATACACACCATACAAATATATCTGCCGAGAGCCATGTGAGCTTACCTTCCTTTTGGCATATACTGATCTCAAGTGAAGGGAATTTATATTATTCCTTTATCATATCAACCAAAAACTATTTTCAAGGTTCTCCCTCCTATTTCCACTTTTCAGTTCAAGTTAAGTGCCTGAAAGCAAAAACTTTACTTTTTATAATTCTTTCTCCAGCTCACGTTCACACATTTTCTTATTCTAGCCATGAATAACGGATGGCTAGTTGCTTTATAACTTCCAAGGAAATTCCACAAAATTATAGATTGTAATAAAGCTAACATAATCTTCCCTTCACTGTCACATGACCATCTTTAATACCATTTAATTCAGCAATAATCCTTACTGATTTGTATTACAAAAATCAAAACATACTTGGTCTGAGTAAATTTACTCACACAAGCTATTCTAATGCTTTGCAGCATAAGTCCCCATACAGAACCATAACATGAAACATTTTTTCAAAAGGAAAATAAAATCCTTTTTTGTCTGCAATATGCTGCCTGTTCTACAAGCTATATGCATATTATGTGGAGGCAGTATAGTCTAGTGGTTAAAGCAGTGAATGGGAACTAGGAGACCTCTTACCTCTTCACACAGTGAGAGGGGAGGATGCTGGGATGTAATCATTTCAATGAGGAGAGCGTGGGTGTGATTAAATATTAAGTAACTGATGCACTGGCATAAGACTTCCTGCCCTTGCTCAAAGTTCCAAATCCATCAATCTTTGAGTGCAGGCACTTTTCAGCCTTGACTCCATATTTGGTGGAGTGCAAACACTAACATTCACATGCTCTCTTCCTTGATTATTTTACTTTATAAATGTGTTATTTTTATAACTTTTAACTATTCAGAATACTATTATGTAAACAAAATCTATCTACTAATAGAGGTAGTTTGTATATTATTTTTCTCCATAAAATCTGACAATTTATTTTTAAAGAAATTGTATTCTGAATTTTTCTTAAAGTTTTTGTGGAAACTAGTTTTTTGGGAATGGGCAACATTTTTTAGTTTTGGTTGACTAAAATTCAAAGGTCTTGAGTTTTTCTGATGAAACCCCCAAATTTTGACAAAACCAGACATATTTAACAAAATATTCCAGTTTGTGAAAAAGACATTTTTGTCAAAAAAAATGTTTAAGATGGAAAAAATGTTACCAGCTCTAATTACTGTATTTCCTATTGGATTGCTTTTTTGCTTTCTCTCCTGGAGCATCAATATTTCAAACAAAAATCACCCTGCCTTCTTTTATAAAAATGTGTACAGCTATAATCTTTCTATAACCATGATCGTAGTTCAAATCATTCGACCAAACGTCTAAAAATTACTAATTGGAGAAATGGAATGTTCATTGACCAACTTGTTGAATATTCTAGTTGCCTGTTTAACATAAATAATCAACATATGTGATTTAACGCACTTATTATAGGGATGGACTATCCTAGATGTCTTCTATAGGCACCACCACAACTCTTCAGTCCCACAGAGGGGGAGTGTGGCTGGTAGGCCTACCACATGCATCTACACTGATGCACAAACATGCTTGGAAGGAGTGGTCACCCCAAACATTACTTCTGCTAAGTATTTTCAACTTTTATAGAGGATACTGCAAGTTATATCTGAAGACTAAGACACATCTCTGTGAGGCTATGGGTGAGCACACAATCTGATTATTTGGGTTTTATTTTATTTTCAAGAATTTCATAATTGTTGAACGACAAATGCTAAATTTAATAATCATTGAATAACAAGAGGCATTTTATCAGGGGAAAAATCCTATTACACCAACTTGGAAATTAAAAATTGAATTTGAGACCCAGTAAGATTCTTGGCTGGAGATCAATTGTTTACATCAATGATTTTTTGCTTTAAAGTAAAATAATCAGAAATAGATTCTACAGCAATGTTTTAGCCATCAGAAGCCAACATGTTAATTAGCTCATTTATACTGAAATTAGATCATTACTGTTAATATTCACTGCCTTCTGATTAATTTGTAAATTGCTTATTAAATCTTTGTGGTTCATGATTACCAAGTTTATGAACTTTAATAAAGATATCAGACCATAACTCCCTTTTCACATTGCTGACCCTCAAGGGGAAACGAGTCACAAGTGCTCTTTTAACTGATTAACTCATGTTACTCCCTAAATGTTTCTCTCCTTTCCAAATGAGAAGTCCCACCTTATAAACCAACAGCAGATCATTTTTAGAAGACAACTAGGATATGGGTTTTTTGTTTGTTTTTGTTTTTTGTTTCCAGATATTACCATGTATTTCAGCATCTCTCTAAGGCTACTCTGGTTGGAGCCACTTAAATATCTGGAGTCTAATCCTCTTTTCTCCCTCTTTAGGTTATAGTTTTAAAAAACTTCAGTTTTGAAATTTTGTAACACATTTTCTTAAAAATACACTGTGATGCAAACTGCAATATTACTTCATAAGAACTGCCATACTGGGTCAGATCAAAGGTCCATCTAACCCAGTATTCTGATAGTGGCCAATACCAGGTGGTTCAGAGGGAATGACAGAACAGGTAATCATCAAGTGTTCAATCCCCTTTGCCCATTCCCAGCTTTGGGCAAACAGAGGTTAGGGACACCAAATACATATACATAGAATAGGAGGGTTGGAAGGGACCTCAGGAGGTCATCTAGTCTAATCCCTTGACAGATTTTCACCCCCAATCCCTAAACGGTCCCCCTCAAGGACTGAACTCACCACGCTGGGTTTAGCAGGCCAATGCTTAAACCACTGAACTATCTCTCCCCATGATTTGTTTGGGAAAAGTCAACAAAGTCTACTAGAATTCTTTGAGAGGGTCAACAAGCTTGTGGACAAGGGTGATCCAGTGGATATAATGTACTTAGATTTAAGAATATAGAATATCAAGAAGGGACCTCAGGAGATCATCTAATCCACCCCCCTGCTCAAAGCAGGACAAATCCCCAGACAGCTAAATTCAAAGTGAAACAGAACATTTAGCATAAGTAATTCACATATTCTAAGAGATTATCCAAGATGAAGTCTGCCATTAACACCTCTGCAATCATAGGACAAAAAAGGGCTCAATAAGTACTGAAAGGCAGAGTTACACACCAAAATCCCTTTTCACTGTTTATGTACAGACAATATTGATCCAAATTATAGCTTATGAACAGCTGAATTCTACACATGAGCAGCCAAAATATGATAAAACAATAGGCGTATAATTTATATAACTAACATCGGCCTCCATCTCCTCATTTGCACAGTGTGCAAGCAAATAAGAAGTTGCATTGGGGCTGATGTAAAGTAATATTTATATAAACTTAAGGCCCATAAGTTAAATGATAGAGCTGAGAGCAGAAGCAGCATTATTAATTTCCTCTCCATATTGTACAGGCCCTAGTTTCTGTCAGAGCTGATTTTTTCTTAATTGCTGTGACATATATCTCGTACTGGATAATTGCATGAAAAGACAACTATTTTCATTTTAGAAATTTAAGAGAACTATTTACAGAGGTGCTGCAACTGCAGCTAGTATTCAAGACATGAATATATTGGTGCCTCCTCCAAATGATGCCTTGCTGAGAACTATGCTCCTCTCTCCATGGTTTCTTGAAGGCTGCTACATCTTTCCCTTCATCAATTGTTGTATCTTTTCTGCTAGCATTTACTGACATGGTGAGGCTGGAGGTTACTAATACATGGCTCACCGTAGGGACAGAGCCTTAACTGCCATTGCAGGCTGTTAGGCCTCATAATCTACCAAGTAGGCTGGTCTTCTAAGCAGTCTTCTCCTTCTTGATTGAGGTATTTCTCTTGGTATGGACTTGGTTTGACCCTGTTGCTGACTTCAGTCTGTTGGATGGCTTCTAGTTTTTCCTCTGTGGTATTCATATATCTGATTTCTTCTGATGGTCCCACATCAGGCCATCTGAAGGCTAAGGCTTTCTCTCAGTCTTCCTGGTCCTGGCTTGGCCCAAACTGTCTGGGATATGCAGGCTGCCTACTGGCTGTTTCACAGCTGTCTTGAGTTTTAACTCCACTGCTGTCAGAAGACTGTAACTAACTCATATGGCCAGCATCCCACCCTGGAATGGATTGTTTCCGAATGCCATTGCTTTGTGTGGCTATTTGATTATTGGACCCAGACATGCTCTCCTATGCATAGTGGTCTCAGGCTTCTTTGTTGTAGCAGGCTGCCTGCCTTGCTTGGCATTCTCTTAATTGTTTCTGTGTACTGCCATTCCTCCACTAGTCCAGCAGACCACCCCTCCAGGGAAGCAGAGCAGGGCTGGCCTTACTATGAGGTGAACTGAGGTGGCCGCCTCAGGTGCCAGACTGTGGGGGGGAGGCAGATGGAGGGGGCGCCAATAGGACCCAGAGTGTAGAAAATTGTGTCTGCTGATGGTGCATATGTATTCTCTCTGCTCTAGATGCACAGAGATGATGGAAAGCTGTGCTGGAGAAAGGAGGGAACAAGAGACATAACAGGCAGGCAGGAGAAAAGGTGAGAGGGAACAACAGAAAGCAGCGGGAGCTGCAGGGAGAGAGAGAGGAGGAGGAGCCTTTTATGTACCTCTCTACCACCCCCAGGACTGACTGATTAACACTAACTTCTCAGGGAACTTCCTGTTTCCTGCTGCTTCCCAGAACCTACTTGAGAAGAACAGCCAGTCAACCAAAGTAGTAGGAGCCAGTTAGGCCCTTAAGACACTGATATCTTTCCTCACTCAGGCCTTGCTCTCAGCCTGCTTATTTGTCCCCTTCAACTGAGTGTTGAGAGCCATTATAGCTGGTGCAGAACAGCAGTCATGAGTGAAAGAAAAAAACATCCCTCTGGGGCAGCATTCAGAAAAAGAAAGAAAGCAAAGGAAGCTTTTCTATTTAAGCAGGAAAGAGCTCCCCTGAGATACGCAGACACAAATGTTCACGGTGAGCCTTCTGGCCCCAGTGAGGATGTGAGTAGTGAGAAGATGCCTGATCTTCCAGTTAGTCAG
This sequence comes from Gopherus flavomarginatus, assembly GCF_025201925.1. Classification (NCBI taxonomy): domain Eukaryota; kingdom Metazoa; phylum Chordata; order Testudines; family Testudinidae; genus Gopherus; species Gopherus flavomarginatus. The sequence goes on from NC_066624.1 coordinate 31,454,186, forward strand.
AGTGCAGGTGACCTAACAGTTACTGCAGCATCCATATCTCTATCTCAGATGGATGGAACCATGCACATTCCTGAAGAAAATTGTAGATCATAGAAGAGTGTGGTGGAGGTGCAAGAAACAGCTGCTGCTGAGTTTAGTTCCTAAAGTCTAGATGATCCAGGACTGTGGATCCACTTGAGCAGTAGCCTGAGGTACTTCCTTGTACTGCATGGGCCACAGCAAGTGAAAAAGACAATGAAAATAGAAGTTTCCATCCAACACATTACTGGTGTGAACTCCCCAGTGGTGACAAAATGGAGAGGCCATGGCTTATGTACTCAAAAACCCAGAATGCTACATACTATTTTTGTTGCAAACTCTTCCAGTGTAATGTTCCAGCCACATTGGGTTCTACAGGAACAAAGGATTGGAAAAATCTGGCTAGAAATCTGGCATGCCATGAGAAGGCAGCAAATCACCAGAGAGCATTCCATAGGTGGAAAGAGCTTGAGAAGAGAATAAGATTAAAGGCTACCATAGATGATCAGCATCAAGAGAAGATTGCATCAGAGTCTCTTTACTGGCAAAATGTTCTGAAAAAGGTCATTGCCATTGTGAAAATGCTTGCTACCCAAAACCTAGCACTGTGTGGCACTTCAGATCAGCTGTATGTGCCAAACAATTGAAACTTCCTTAAAATTGTGGAGCTGATGGCTGAGTTTGATACTGTACTCCAGGAGCATCTAAGAAGAGTCAGCATGCAAGAAATGTATGCACACCACTACCTTGGAGAAATAATTCAAAATGAGAGCATACAGTTATTGGCAACAAAAATCAAACAGAAGATTGTGGCAGATTTGAAGTCAGCAAGATATTACTCTGTTATTCTGGACTGCACACCTGATATCAGTCATACAGAACAAATGACTTTAATGGTCATTACCTAGTGAAAATGTCCCTGTCAGAGAGCATTTTCTAGAATTTATTAACATTGATGATACTACAGGAATTGGTATGACAAATGTACTTTTTAAAAAGCTAGAAAATACTGAAATTGCGATAGCTGACATGAGAGGTCAGGGCTACAATAATGGTGACAACATGAGAGGAAAGAACAAAAGAGTGCAGACATGGATCTGAGAGTTAAACACTCAAGCTTTTTTTGGCCCTTGCAGTTCTCATTCATTGAACTTGGTGATCAGTGATACAGCGTCAGCTTCTAGTGAGGCTGCTGAATTTTTTAATGCAATTCAAAGCATCTATGTATTTTTCTCTGCATCCACTAATCAATGGCAAATTTTGAAGTAACATCTGAGATCAGCCTTTCTGACACTGAAACCACTGATTGCCACATGATGGGAATTTTATTTTTAAATAAAATTAAAATTATTTAAAAATTTAATTTAAGTCGAATCGAGGCGATAAAGCCTATCAAACACCAAATTGGGAAGATAGATGGTGCCATAGTTGCCATTATGGAGGATAATGCTATGACAAGAACTGTTTGTTGGAGCACAGTTGCAGAGGGAAATAGAATCACCAGAAACATACATAACTTCAAATTTCTGTGTGCGTTAGTGTTCTGGCATGACATACTGTTTGAAATAAATGTTGTAAGCAAGAGACTCCAAGGTGTTGACCTTGATATATCTGGAGCAATGGAGCAACTGGACAAAGCGAAGTCATACCTACCGTCTTACCGGTCAGATGAGGGATTTCAAAACGTTCTGAAGCATGCACAGAAGTTGGCAGAGGAACTTCACACTGAAGTATCAGAGGGGTAGCCGTGTTAGTCTGGATCTGTAAAAGCAGCAAAGAATCCTGTGGCACCTTATAGACTAACAGACGTCTGTTAGTCTATAAGGTGCCACAGGATTCTTTGCTGCTTTCACACTGAAGCTATTTTCCCACCCATTCAAGAATACAAGAGTCACTGAAGAAGAAGACATTTTGATTACGAGGCACAAGATAATCTCACAAGAGACCCCAAACAACAATTCAAAGTTGAATTCTTTAACCAGGTGCTAGATTGTGCAAAACAGTCAGTTGAAAAATGTTTCATGCAGCTCAAGGAACACAGCAGTATATTTGGCCTGTTGTATGATATTCCAAAACTCCTCACTATACTTGAAGAAGGCCTACACCAGCAATGCAGGGTACTGGATACAGTGTTGACACATGATGACATGCACAATATCAATGATGCATGTGAGTTAGGTGATGCATGTGAGTTAGGTGATGAACTGAAAGTCCTTTCAAGATACATTTTCACAGGATCAACTCCAAAGGTTGTTCTGGAATATATGTGCACAAATAAGATGACCACCCTCTTTCCAAATGCTTTTGTTGCTCTGTGCATAATTCTAACACTTCCTGTAACAGTTGTTGGTGGATTACGCAGCTTCTCCAAGCTGAAGTTAATAAAAACACATCTATGCTCCACAATGACACAGGACAAGCTGGTCGGCCTTGCAACCATCTCAATAGAGCATGATCTGGCCATGACTATGGACCTTCAGGAAGTAGTTCAAATCTTTGCAACCAAGAAGGCACAGAAAGCACCACTTTGATTATTCAAACAGATAAAAATGCCAGTGTTTACTATGCAGACAAGAAAAGTTACATTTGCTGTTTAGGTGATTGTAAGTTAAGTGTTACTTAAAATTTTTGAACAAGGCATTTTAAGTTGTTTGTTCTCCTTTATTGGGATAGGTAGCAGAGCAATACCATGAGAGGAGTAGAACAGGAAGAAGGCAGAATTGAGACCTTTCAAAGTTTTGGCCCAAGCGAGGGGACATGGGGGCGTCATTTGAGCTCCCCAGCGCAGGTGCCAAAATGTTGTGGGACGGCCCTGAAGCAGAGTTTTGGTTCTCTGGCCCATCAGCCTCTGTCCTGGACTAATAGTCCCTAGGAAAGTGCATTGTGATGGTCTCTTCCCATCTATTTTGCTTTTGGCATTGCTACCTGGCTCTTGGCTGTCTTTACTGCCAACTCTGCCTTCCCATTGCTTTGTGAGTACCCAGCAGAAGACATTTTCTGCTGAAATTCTCATTTGGTGCTGAATAGTTTTAATTCTGCTGCAGTGAATTTTGGCCCATCATGTGAGCATTGTATGTCAGCCACAGACAGACAGTTTTAATGTATCAAACAGCACTTGAACTAAGTTGTCTTCTCCTGTCTACCAAGTGCAACTTCCAAGATTGGCAATTCCAGAAAAAAGAAAGCATGTGCTCTCCCTGCAAGTAAGATGATCACTCATTTTACCCATAGAGAACATTAGACAGCACATATTGCTTTACTTCAGTTCTGTTTTTCCCTGAGTAATCTTTATGATCCAACCTCACACATACAATAGCTGAGGCAGGTCATATAATGACTGAATTCATTTGAAAGAAAAGATAGTGTAAACTAAGAAAGATCCAAGGAACTAAACCACAGACCAGGATTTTCTTGAATAATGCCCTGTGAGGTGACTTTATTCAGATTCTGCAAGCACATGTGAGTACATCTGCATAGATCTAATTGCAGGATCAGGGCCTAAGTGTGAAGCAGTTAACTCTTTTTCTTTTCTTGCTTGTATATTTATAGCTCTTATATTTTATGTCTTTGTTCTCTGAGTTTACAATATTTATACTATGTAATGCTTTGAAATTCAATAAAACCTTCTGAGCAAAAAATTTGCACTACCATTCATTTTTATATATCTAATATTGGTAATGTAATTGCTGGCTGGTTTACTGGAATGTCTTAATTTTATATTTTCCAAAATGTAATGATCTGGTTGTATACTATATATCAGATTTGAATTTCACCACTAATGTCTTTGATTCTTCCCTAGTGCCACTCTTTCCTTTGTTTGGTTTCAGATAGCTCTTGTTACTCTCCCAGACTAGAAAAATGTAGTACATGGGAAAGGAATTGAACTGGTAACACTGGAGGACTTGAGTCTTTCAAAAGAGGAGCTACTCATCTAATTTTCCCACACATGCTAATCAGTGTGATTCAACCCTGACTTGTGTAGTCTTTAATTCATTTAAGGTGCAATTATTCATAGATCACTGAGTTTTTTCTTTTTTCTTTTTTCTTTTTTTTTTAAATTCAGGCAGGTACTTGAAATGTTATAGGAAATGAGATTTGTGTGCCATGTAAATAGAAACATGAAGACTTTATTTAATAAATAATTTGACACAAGATAATTGCAGTCACAGCAAAGTAAGATAAGTATAGCAAAATGATCTCCTCTCTTGCGCATACTCACAACTTTATGGAGACCATCAGAAGTGAAGATGAAGAGAATAGGAAGTGGAGAAGCACTATAAGTGGGATGGATGCTAAGGTTTCCATAATCCTGTCATTCCAATTTCCCAACTAGGGGTTGTTCTGACAACTATCTATAACCCTTTTTCCTTATGTCCTCACACATCCGGGACCATATTTAATTAAGTCTTGGCCTCATGCCCATGTTTGTTAGTCCTCCAGACCATACTTAGGGTTCTCATGGCTAACATAAGCTATTTTCACTAATATTTTTCTCAATGGTTTAAATATGTTAATGCAGTTTTGCTCCATGGTTTCATGTACTAAAACACCCCCCAAATCTGCTATTTTAAGATCAATCTGTTCTTTTGTGGCTTATATTTATCACAAGATACATATCACTAAATCTTATAACATAGGTCAAACACATAGGGATAAGCCTATTACAAATTTTCATCTTATTGTCCCTTACTTGTATTATAGCTTTAATTGTTTGTATTATTACTTCCTTAAGTATCTAGCTTTTACTAACATATACATTATAGTTTAATCCTAGGTATGGCCTTCCCAAAAATCAGGTTGGTGTCAAAGGTCAACACCATCCGTTGTAACAAGGTAGTTCAGTATCTGTATTTATTCAGTCCTCAGCGTTTGCCGTCAACCAAAGAGCCTACCATCCTGCTTTCTTCTATGGCGGTACTTAACCAAAAGGAATTAGACCCATGTTGCAAAGGCCAGTAAATGGCAGCTAGCTCATAAATGATCTTTTCAACCAGTGACCTTGTCATAAACAGATAGCTAAGGGTTAATGTCTCTTTCACCTGAAGCACCTGACCAGAGGACCAATCAGGAAACCGGATTTTTTCAACTTTGGGTGGAGGGAATTGTGTTTCTGAGTCTTTGTCTTCTGCCTGCCTGCTTTCTCTGAGCTTTGGAGAAGTAGTTTCTACCTTCTAGTCTTCTGTTTCTAAGTGTAAGGACAAAGAGATCAGATAGTAAGTTCTATGGTTTCTTTTCTTTGGTATTTGCATGAATATAAGTGCTGGAGTGCTTTGATTTGTATTCTTTTTGAATAAGGCTGTTTATTCAATATTCTTTTAAGCAATTGACCCTGTGTTGTATCATCTAAATACAGAGAGAACATTTGTATGTATTTTTCTTTCTTTTTATATAAAGCTTTCTTTTAAGACCTGTTGAAGTTTTTCTTTACTTCAGGGAAATTGAGTCTGTACTCACCAGGGAATTGGTGGGAGGAAGAAATCGGGGAGATCTGTGTGTTGGATTGCTAGCCTGATTTTGCATTCCCTCTGGGGAAATAGGAAAGTACTTTTTGTTTCCAGGATTGGGAACAGAGAGGGGGAGTCTCTCTGTGTAGTTTCACAGAGCTTGTGTCTGTGTATCTCTCCAGGAGCACCTGGAGGGGGGAAGGGAAAAAGGATTATTTCCCTTTGTTGTGAGACTCAAGGGATTTGGGTCTTGGGGTCCCCAGGGAAGGTTTTTCAGAGGGACCAGAGTGCCCCAAAACACTCTAATTTTTTGGGTGGTGGCAGCAGGTACCAGGTCCAAGCTGGTAACTAAGCTTGGAGGTTTTCATGCTAACCCCCATATTTTGGACGCTAAGGTCCAAATCTGGGACTAAGGTTATCACATGAGTGGCAGCTGGTGGGATATAGACAGAATCCAGAAGCCAGTAGGAATATTATATTTTTCTTTTCTCTGCTAAGGGCTTTTTAGCAGAGAGAGAAACAGTTGGTTTTAAAAAGGGAACCAGAGAGAATTTTTTTTTTCTGCTCTCTCTGGCAGTTTGTGGCTTGCATGTTAAGCGAGAAGCCATTACCAAACTGTTGAGGGTCTTTTGTCATGCAATAGCCCTCCCATTAGGAGGCAAGTACCAGCACTTATATGCATGCAAATAAAGTGGTTTTTCTGGTTTCCCTTCATTGAACATTAGCTAGAGAGAGAAAAGGAAAATTAGCTAAAGGCACTGTTGCTAGGCAGACTTCAGGAGGCAACAGAGAACCTGCAGTTCAGAAGATAAACACCGGAGGGCACCCCAACACAAGAAAACAGGAACCATGACTTCTAAGGCAAAAATTAAGGCCGAAGAGCAATTCAAAGAAGCTGAACACAGGCGACAAATGGAGATGAAAGAAAGAGAAGAACAAATCAAAGAGGCAGCACACAAAAGAAAAATAGAAGAAGAAGAGGTGGCCCACCGAAGGAAGCAAGCAGAAGAAGAGTTGGCCCACAGAAGAAAGCAAGCAGAAGAAGAGGCAGCCCACAGAAGACAGATAGAACTCCAGAGGGAAGCCCACCAACAGGCCATGGAATTAGAAAAGGCTAAGCAACAGACTCCAGCCAACCCTAACAACCCGGCGCCAATTATTGCTCCACAGCACAGGAAATTTCCCACCTACAAGGCAGGTGATGACACCGAGGCCTTCTTGGAAAATTTTGAAAGAGCCTGTCTTGGGTACAACATCCCCGAAGACCAGTACATGGTAGAATTGAGGTCACAGCTCAGTGGACCTTTAGCAGAGGTGGCAGCTGAAATGCCTAAGCTGCAAATGAATGACTATAAACTTTTTCAAACCAAGGCCAGATACCGAATGGGGATAACCCCAGATCATGCCCGTCGGCGCTTCAGAACCCAAAAGTGGAAACCCGAGGTGTCATTTCCCAAACACGCCTACTACATTGCAAAAAACTATGAGGCCTGGATAACAGGAAACAACATTCAAACCTTGGAAGAACTGAACCTCCTCATACAAATGGAGCAGTTCTTGGATGGTGTTCCTGAAGACATCACACGGTACATACAAGATGGAAATCCCAAAGATATCGTTGAGGCGGGGGAGATTGGAGCCAAATGGATGGAACTGGCAGAAAGCAAGAAAGCTACTGTCAAGGGGAACGATTACCCCAGGGGGCACACAGACCATAAACCCTACAACCGAGGACAGCCAAAGACCCCACATACCACCCAAGTAAAGCCACAGATACCCTACCCTTCAACCTCACCAGTCTCCAGTAACTCACCTCGGCCCAGTGACCCATCAGATGGAAGATGCTTTAAGTGTAATGAACTGGGACATATCAAGGCCAACTGTCCCAAGAACACCATGCGAGTGCAATTCATTACACCACCATCACACCAAAGATTCCCAGGCCCGGATGCCTCTCAAATACCCTTGGAGCGAAGGGAAAATTTGAGAGTGGGCGGAAAGAAGGTTACTGCGTGGAGAGACACGGGGGCACAAGTGTCAGCTATCCACCAATCCTTCGTTGACCCCAAATTCATCAACCCAAAGGCCAAAGTTACAATTTACCCCTTCATGTCACAAGCTGTAGACTTGCCTACAGCTCAACTGCCTGTCCAGTACAAAGGCTGGTCAGGAATGTGGACTTTTGCAGTCTATGACAATTATCCTATCCCCATGCTACTGGGGGAAGACTTGGCCAACCAGGTGAGGCGGGCCAAGAGAGTGGGAATGGTTACACGTAGCCAAACCAGGCAAGCTTCCAGACCCATTCCTGTTCCTGAGCCGTCCACAGAGGCCCCGTCTGTGTTACCAGAGACCCAGACAGAGGTAGTGGACCCGGATTCCATGCCAACCACTGAAACAGCCACAGCACCTCCAGTCCCAGGCCCAGAACTGGAACAGCAACCAGCACCAGCAAGTGCAACCACATGTTCAAACTCAACGCCAGAGGGCGCCAGCGAGCCACAACTGGCAGAAGCAACAGACAGCCATACCCAAAAGGCTCAGCCAGAGCCTGAAATACCCTCAGGTGCACCAGCGGAGAGCGGTTCACCAGCAACGGAAACAACCCCATCACCTACATCGCTTCCAGAGGGACCAAGCCCAAGTCCACAGTCTGAGGAAGAACTGGTAACCCCAGCCTCAAGGGAACAGTTCCAGACTGAGCAGGAAGCAGATGACAGCCTTCAGAAAGCTTGGGCGGCGGCACGGAGCACCCCACCGCCTCTCAGCTCTTCTAATCGATCTCGGTTTGTTATAGACCAAGGACTTTTATACAAGGAAATTCTTTCTGGTGGACACCGGGAAGAATGGCAGCCGCAAAAACAGTTGGTGGTTCCAACTAAGTACCGGGGGAAGCTCTTAAGCTTAGCCCATGATCATCCCAGTGGCCATGCTGGGGTGAACAGAACCAAAGACCGGTTGGGGAAGTCCTTCCACTGGGAGGGGATGGGCAAGGACGTTGCCAAGTATGTCCGGTCTTGTGAGGTATGCCAAAGAGTGGGAAAGCCTCAAGACCAGGTCAAGGCCCCTCTCCAGCCACTCCCCATAATTGAGGTCCCATTTCAGCGAGTAGCTGTGGATATTCTGGGCCCTTTCCCAAAAAAGACGCCCAGAGGAAAGCAGTACGTACTAACTTTAGTGCACTTTGCTACCCGATGGCCAGAAGCAGTAGCTCTAGGCAACACCAGGGCTAACACTGCGTGCCTGGCCCTAACAGACATCTTTGCCAGGGTAGGTTGGCCCTCTGACATACTTACAGATTCAGGGTCTAATTTCCTGGCAGGGACCATGGAAAAACTGTGGGAAACTCATGGGGTGAATCACTTGGTTGCCACCCCGTACCACCATCAAACCAATGGCCTGGTGGAAAGGTTCAATGGAACTTTGGGGGCCATGATACGTAAATTCATCAACGAATTCTCCAATAATTGGGACCTAGTGTTGCAGCAGTTGCTGTTTGCCTACAGGGCTGTACCACATCCCAGTTTAAGGTTTTCACCATTTGAACTTGTGTATGGTCACGAGGTTAAGGGGCCATTACAGTTGGTGAAGCAGCAATGGGAGGGGTTTACGCCTTCTCCAGGAACTAACATTCTGGACTTTGTAAGCAACCTACAAAGCACCCTCCGACACTCTTTAGCCCTTGCTAGAGAGAACCTAAAGGATGCTCAAGAAGAGCAAAAGGCCTGGTATGACAGACATGCCAGAGAACGTTCCTTCAAGGTAGGAGACCAGGTTATGGTCTTGAAGGCGCAACAGGCCCATAAGATGGAAGCATCATGGGAAGGGCCATTCACGGTCCAAGAGCGCCTGGGAGCTGTAAACTACCTCATAGCATTTCCCAATTCCTCACTAAAGCCTAAAGTGTACCATGTTAATTCTCTCAAGCCTTTCTATTCCAGAGATTTACAGGTTTGTCAGTTTACAGTCCAGGGAGATGATGCTGAGTGGCCTGATGGTGTCTACTACGACGGGAAAAAAGACGGTGGCGTGGAAGAGGTCAACCTCTCAACCACCCTGGAACGTCTGCAGCGGCAACAAATCAAGGAGCTGTGCACTAGCTTCGCCCCATTGTTCTCAGCCACCCCAGGACGGACTGAACGGGCATACCACTCCATTGATACAGGTAACGCTCACCCAATCAGAACCCCACCCTACCGAGTGTCGCCTCATGCCCAAGCTGCTATAGAATGGGAGATCCAGAACATGCTACAGATGGGTATAATCCGCCCATCTACCAGTGCATGGGCATCTCCAGTGGTTCTGGTACCCAAACCAGATGGGGAAATACGCTTTTGCGTGGACTACCGTAAGCTAAATGCGGTAACTCGTCCGGACAACTATCCAATGCCACGCACCGATGAGCTATTGGAGAAGTTGGGACGTGCCCAGTTCATCTCTACAATAGACTTAACCAAGGGGTACTGGCAAGTACCGCTAGATGAACCTGCCAAGGAGAGGTCAGCATTCGTCACCCATGCGGGGGTGTATGAATTCAATGTCCTTCCTTTCGGCCTTCGAAATGCACCCGCCACCTTCCAGAGGCTGGTAGATGGTCTACTAGCTGGACTGGGAGAATTTGCAGTTGCCTACCTCGATGATGTGGCCATTTTTTCGGACTCCTGGCCCGAACACCTACTACACCTGGAAAAGGTCTTTGAGCGCATCAGGCAGGCAGGACTAACTGTTAAGGCCAAAAAGTGTCAAATAGGCCAAAACAGAGTGACTTACCTGGGGCACCAGGTGGGTCGAGGAACCATAAACCCCCTACAGGCCAAGGTGGATGCTATCCAAAAGTGGCCTGTCCCACGGTCCAAGAAGCAGGTCCAATCCTTCTTAGGCTTGGCCGGATACTACAGGCGATTTGTACCACACTACAGCCAAATCGCTGCCCCACTGACCGACCTGACCAAAAAGACCCAGCCAAATGCAGTTAAGTGGACTGATGAGTGTCAAAAGGCCTTTACCCAACTTAAGGCGATGCTCATGTCTGACCCTGTGCTCAGGGCCCCGGACTTTGACAAGCCATTCCTAGTAACCACAGATGCATCTGAGCGTGGTATAGGAGCGGTGCTCATGCAGGAAGCAACAGATCACAACTTCCATCCTGTCGTGTTTCTCAGCAAGAAACTGTCTGAGAGGGAAAGTCACTGGTCAGTCAGTGAAAAGGAATGCTATGCCATTGTGTACGCCCTGGAAAAGCTACGCCCATATGTTTGGGGACGGCGGTTCCAACTACAAACTGACCATGCTGCACTAAAGTGGCTTCATACTGCCAAGGGAAACAACAAGAAACTTCTTCGTTGGAGTTTAGCTCTCCAAGATTTTGATTTTGAAATTCAGCACATCACAGGAGCTTCTAACAAAGTAGCTGATGCACTCTCCCGTGAGAGTTTCCCAGAATTCAGTAGTTAAAAAGTGTTCTTAAAATGTAGAAGTCTGTTAGTTATATACTTAGGGGTATATGTAACGGTGCATGTGTTGTATTAATCTGTTTATTTTCAAGTTCTAGAAGGAAATCGCCGCCAGTGAGCTTCCCCACTGTCTGCAATTTGGGGGGCGTGTCATAAACAGATAGCTAAGGGTTAATGTCTCTTTCACCTGAAGCACCTGACCAGAGGACCAATCAGGAAACCGGATTTTTTCAACTTTGGGTGGAGGGAATTGTGTTTCTGAGTCTTTGTTTTCTGCCTGCCTGCTTTCTCTGAGCTTTGGAGAAGTAGTTTCTACCTTCTAGTCTTCTGTTTCTAAGTGTAAGGACAAAGAGATCAGATAGTAAGTTCTATGGTTTCTTTTCTTTGGTATTTGCATGAATATAAGTGCTGGAGTGCTTTGATTTGTATTCTTTTTGAATAAGGCTGTTTATTCAATATTCTTTTAAGCAATTGACCCTGTGTTGTATCATCTAAATACAGAGAGAACATTTGTATGTATTTTTCTTTCTTTTTATATAAAGCTTTCTTTTAAGACCTGTTGAAGTTTTTCTTTACTTCAGGGAAATTGAGTCTGTACTCACCAGGGAATTGGTGGGAGGAAGAAATCGGGGAGATCTGTGTGTTGGATTGCTAGCCTGATTTTGCATTCCCTCTGGGGAAATAGGAAAGTACTTTTTGTTTCCAGGATTGGGAACAGAGAGGGGGAGTCTCTCTGTGTAGTTTCACAGAGCTTGTGTCTGTGTATCTCTCCAGGAGCACCTGGAGGGGGGAAGGGAAAAAGAATTATTTCCCTTTGTTGTGAGACTCAAGGGATTTGGGTCTTGGGGTCCCCAGGGAAGGTTTTTCAGAGGGACCAGAGTGCCCCAAAACACTCTAATTTTTTGGGTGGTGGCAGCAGGTACCAGGTCCAAGCTGGTAACTAAGCTTGGAGGTTTTCATGCTAACCCCCATATTTTGGACGCTAAGGTCCAAATCTGGGACTAAGGTTATCACAGACCTAAAGCTATAAGCCTCTCCTTTATGTTACCCTAACAGTGACGACATTTTTAAAATCACTGTGAAGGTCTGAAACAGATTGTGCTGTGTCAGAAGTAGACTCTGCATCCTGTCACTCAAATCCTCACCAGTATACATTAACTGGGACCTGACTGAAAGGCAGGCAGTTGGCAAAGGATGCCAATTAGCTGGATAAAGATACAACTGAGAGGCTAATTAGGTGAAAGTCACCCCCTTCCTGGGACTATATAAGCTGACAGGAACGCAGTGCTGGAGGGAGAGTAAGAAGCCTGTAGGAAGGCAGGACTGGCTGCTGTTAATACTACATCCTTCCCAGAAGCAAGTGGGGAAGCTGGCTACTGACTGTAAATAGTATGTAAACAACACTCCAGGCTACAGCCTGTTGAAGGGATATAATAAGATAAAGGCGATGTTAAGAACACCTGGAGTTGTGGTGGTCAGTTACTAAAGCTGGAAAAGACTCTCAGAGGATCACCTTGTGACTTTACTTTGGCTGCCTGTATTTGCTGAATTTGAGAAGAGGCTACTAGCATTGCAAGTAGGGCTAATTAGATTTGTCTAATTGGGCTGGGGGTTCAGCTATGTCCCATTTCCCTTTGCACATTATACGTTCTTGTGTTGGAAGGAGAACATCTTTTTTAAAGGATGTAGCAGGGACAGTTGGTAAATGCACTCCCAAGTATTCCTAGAGGCTTTAAGCCTGCTGCAGACTTCTGCAGGCAAAATTTCTCTAAGTATCACAGCATGGACACTGTCTCCCCTCTCTACCCACATAGCAGACAGCCAGTAGTCTATGAAGCTTAGAGCCTGATTCTGCAGACTCTATCATAAGCCATCCCATCACTTTAATTAAACCTTTAATAGTCCCTTTCCTCAATGTAACTAATGCTGGAAATATGGAAGTGCTGTACGTATGGATATGAAATATTTAGTATTTTAGTACCAATTAGTATGCTGTCTGCTTCCTAAAAAGTTAAAAGCCAGTTTTCTGTTTTATTCAGAATTTTAGGGTTGGGGAGGAGTTGCACATCCCACCATATAATTATGGATGGGATCTTTTGACTAAAATAACTAAAGTTTATAAATATTTCATATTATTACAGCTATCTTTTGAATACAACATTCTCAAAAGCTGCCACAAGAATATGGGCAGAATAACAAATTTGTTTGAGAAGTGTCATTTTAAAAAAAATATTTTTTAAAATATTGCCTTATTTTTAAACAAGAATATAAACATCTGGTAAGGGGATCACCTACTTTGCTGCAGTGCTTGTGTGACAAATTAATGAAGAGTTTAGTTTACACTGGCTGTTCAGCAATACCACATAGTATATGTATTAGCTTTACAAACAAGATGTCATATAAAGAAATATTTTATCACATAAAATGTTGTATAAATGATAAATATGAAAAATGCATCAGTAACCAGACAGCTGTTAATGTAGTAGCTTTTTATCTGTTGAGATCTGGCTCCGGTCACAAGGAAAAAAATCTTTGGCAGTGCAATATTTTTAAAATATACTTTTCTACTAAAAACATTATCTTGTGTCAATATTATGCTCTCCAGCATACTACAAAGAGGATATTCACAGCCCAAATGATTGTTTGTGCCCAAATATTGTAATGATAATGTATAGTCTACAGGTGGAGTAAGGTTGTAAAAAAGCTCCTTCATCAGGATAAGCAAGTACCAAAGACTGAACTTCACTGAAGAATGGGAATTTTTTTTAAATTTATCAAATATTAAAAATCTGCCTACTCCGTGTTCTGGGCACACTCCTACATAATTAACTTACCGTACAATGCCAAAATAGATGGCAGCCATCTTGCTCCAACAATTAAACAAAACAGACAATAAAACACCATCCCTTTCAAAGCAGATCTAACTATCTCAATCAAGCTCTTCCAGTGCTCATCCTACCTCCTTAAGCGCTCTGGAAAACAGATGGGCTTTCCCGTATGTTCAAAACACTAACAATGTGGGCTCAATTGGACCAAGATAAGGACCAAATTCCAAACTTGGGCACCTCTTACAGAGAATGCCCAATTAGCCACTGCTTCTCACTTATATGAAGGAGGTTCCAGGAATCTCCTTCACTTTTCTCATCTACGTGGTATGCTCCAGGGGAATAGGATCGCTCTTGGGTAACCAGGTTACAAACCAAAAGAGTTTAATAGATTAAAATCCCCTACTTAAATTGAGCAATCACACATCATAAACTTACACAATTTTTTATTTTGACAATAGTTTGTTGTTGGGGCCATTCAGAAATCGGGCCACAAACACCTAGTTAAAAAGACTGATCAAATCTGGTATAAGAAAAAAAGTACTGCCAGACATAATGATAATATATGGATGCCAGACTAGAACATATTACCACCACCTGACTGAAACACATCTTTTTACTTTGGCAATCTGAAGTCATTAAGTTCTCTTTACACCATTTAGTTGTAGCAATATAAACAAATAGAAGTTCATGAGATTGTCATTAAAATCGAAGGTTACATTATGAATTGTCTCACCTAATTCGAATGAGTGAGAAACACAGCTGGCTTTATTGGCCAGTGAGTAAAATTAATGAAAGGAGAGTTTTCCTTTTTGGGTTCTTTGTAGCAGTTCACATGCTATATCAAACAGTCATTTTATTAAGGAGCATTTTATGCTGGCAGCTTGACCAATTCACATCATACAGAACTAGCCTCTCTCTCACCTGGAATGCCACATTTGAGTTAACTTTGCAATATTATCAAAATCTACCAGCCAAGGCACAAAATCTGCTTGCCCATCCTCAGTGTCTGCAATTCTCATGATATTTGATGCTCTTGGAATAGCACGAGTCTCAAAAACTCTGCTTTTATTCTTTTAAAGTAAGTTTCTAGTTAAAGTTGTTGCAGAAAAAAGCTTGAAAATATGAACTCAAACTCTCAAACTAGAAAGCAAATAAAAAGTACCCTAACATTATTTTGAAATGTCAGTGTTTAAACCAATTTCATGATTCTTCAGGTCTCATTTTGTGGTTAATTTGTTTCTCTTGCACATATGGGAAGAGTCCAGTCACTGTTGCTACAGTGCTAATCTCTCCTGAAATGGGGTAGGGAGAGGCAGACTTCTAGTAGGAACACAACCTCATCGTCTCTTTGTACTGGTTGAATGAGCTGGCTAGATGCAAAGCTGGGGAAGATATTTTCTTTCAAATCTTTTATAAAAAATTAACAGGCTTGGGCCAGCGAGATCCCTCTAGAAACACTCCCCAATATCCCTCCAGCAGTAGCAGACCCCTGCAATCCCCAGCACCCCTCAAAGATTTAGTCAAGGTATTTTTAGTAAAAGTCATGGACAGGTCATGGCCCATGATTTTTTGTTTATTGCCCATGATCTGTCCATAACTTTTACTAAAAATCCCCTTGACTAAATTGTAGCCTCACTTATGATTCCCCATTAACAATTCCTTTTGATATCTATCTGGTAGCTAGATTTGCCATCTAGACTATACTGATTTTATATATTACTAAATTTTAAATCCAAGTGTTATTTGGCACTAAATCAGAGGCTGAAAGTACTATCAACATAGATTTGTTTCTTTTGTGTACAAATAAAAGATTCCTTCAGTATGAATGAGTTTTATTTTAGATTAAAAAAACTATGAAGAATAATAGAGATGTGCTCCTAAGAGAAGACATAGGATGAGTCTGTCTCCTATGACGGTCTGTATGAAAGTGACTACAAAATGGCTGCCTTTCTACGGAGGCAGCAGAGTCCTTAAATAGCAAGAGGTTCACTATGCAGAAGACAAAGAGATAACAGTTAAATAGTTCAATACACCAACACTTTTGAAAGTTTTATCAAATGCTTCATCTTTAAATTCTAATCTACTTAGTTTATAACAGACAGAAGGACATTCACTAATAGAGAATGAGTTTAAACAGATGCATTCCCCTCTTAGTATGCATATGTAAATACAAATGACCAGAATGGTCTAAATTATTTTTCATTAACTTGAATTATAATTGTTAATCCTTTAGGTATTAAAAAAAATTAAGTAATTTTTGAGTAGTAAGCTACTCAATTAATCCGAATGTAATATTTATGCCAAGGGGGGGGGGAAAATAACATTCTGTTTGTACTGGTTACCTTATATCTTGTCCTGCTTTGATACTGCTTTGGAGACTGAACCTCTTGAAGTAGTGTCAATGCAGAAACCAGCCCATATTAAAATAACTCTAATTAAACATCTTCTTTGTCTACTAAAGCATGCAGAGTACAGTACGTCTTTGAGGGGGCGGGGGGATGAATCCAACCAAATACTTCCATCAAACAGCTAAGTGGATTTTTAAAAACTGACAGAAAAGGAAGCACTTCTTTCTATTGTACATGTGCAGAATCTTTATGAGCAACATATTGCCTTTATGAAAGTGTTTAAATCCATAAACTATTGAGAGTACTAATTGCACTGAATTGGGGATGCAGTTATACATCTGAAATGAGAGAAAAGTTTAAACCAAACATGTATTTGAGCTACACTAAAATCTTTAGCTATATTTATAATACACTCTAACATTAATGCTACTGCATTTCTATAAACTTCTGTTTTATTGACTTAATCTAAAAACACTCAGAAATCTGAACAATATGCTTTAAATGCATGTTTATACTAATTTGCTTACTGCCTGGTGTTTAATAATGCAGCAACCCTTGCTTAACATTAGTAAAATAATTTAAGTAAGTGTTATGCAATGTCTCATGAAGTGCGTTAAAACAATAATACATTCTAAGTACTCAAAAAATTAGATCAGGCAATACTGCAGTGATGCAGCTAAAAGCTCTACAAAATTGAATGTAGAAGGAGAAACAAGACAGCATACATAGTTTTGCTTGCTTGCTTTAATGTTTTTAAATTAATGTAGGATTAGCTATTAGTTGGGTTTGCAAACTGCCCCTTTCTGAATACCAAATCACCATGACCGAAACTATGGGCAAATATAAAACTGTAATCGACTCATCAAGACAAGTCAGAGGAAAATTATCCTAATTTTTTATTATTTAAAACCACAATAAAACATTTTGCACCATTATTTGACTAAAGCCTGCTTCATGTAGGAAATGATACTTGAGTTTTTCATAACAATGGAGGTATGTACATTACACCTCCTCCCCTCCCCCCAGTGTATTTAATGATGGATATTGTGACAAAGTCATTTTGCTATTTTGAAGTGTTAAATAATATGTGTCTCATCTCTGCTATTTGGATGAAGACGACATAGCCCTCTCCCCTAACTTCCCCTGAAAATAGGAATGTTAATAAAGGATAACCAAAGGATTAAGTGACAGTGGATTTTAAAGGATATATGTTACATTGTCATTATAAAAAAATAAATAAATTATAGATAGATGGTATTAGAACAGCCTCTAAGATACTGAAAGATTATCTGAATTAAATTTGAGCACAGTTAGATTTTAAGCTCTTAGGAAAAGGATTGCTCTGTTACAAGTCTGTACAGCATACAACACAATGATGCCCTAATCCAGAGAGTGGCCTTCATTTGGATGTAACATGGCAAGGGTAAAGAAAAATGAAGGCAATGACAAAACTGTGTGGATATGTTTTGTAAATACCTTTTTGAGAAGTGAGAATGTTTTGGGTGCAGGAATGTAGGAGGCATTGTATGTAGAAATTAGACATCATGGCAAGAAGGGTATACAAGTTTTTATAAAGGAACATGTACTCATTTTCTCAAACAAGTCCTTTCAATTTCCAGCAACCCATGTTACTGTATCCTTGCTAAGTACACATAGTCAATTTAGTGTTACATTATTAGACAGCATGCAATTATGTATCTGAGAAGCCAGACATTTTCCTCCACTCTGACAAACCCTGTCATTCATAATACCTCAGAAAAGCACAAATTATTTAAATACTGACTTGTTTAATTAACAACAACATTTCACAACAAAATGGTATCTACCAATATGAGATTTCCTGCATAGAAATTCAGACTTATATTGGTGGTATGTTTAGGACACTTTCATCTGCGATTTTCTTTATTCCCAACATCCTTGAAAGCCCTACATCATAATGAATACCTCTCCAGTGTAGGAATGTGGGAAGACCTATGCCATAAGAGTTACAAGAGTCTTAATGAGATAGCCAATCTCTTTATGGCTTTACATGTTTCATTTGGTGTTACTCTCTTTCAGTTAATATTCTTATTAACAAATATTTATAACATGGGCATGTATAGAATCCCTTACAGAACAAAGAAGAGAAAATCTCTGCACCTTTAAAATAAACAAAACAACTATTCATCTAAAGAAAGTAGTGAAGAGAAAAACAATGAAAGGATTCTTTGCAGGATTTGAGTAAGGAGCAGGGAGGCTTGAGAGGGAAGGTTACAATAATGTAGGTAAAAGTGATCATCCATTAAACAAGGTTTACTCAAGCAGAGTGTTGTATCAACCAGGCAAGGTACTAACAAATTTCAACAGGACTTTATTTTTAAAGTGGAAATCTCTTTACCAAGCTGCTGCTGCACCCTCTGTAATTCTCACTCTGCCTCCTCAACTCCTCCCCCTTCTTCCTGTCCTTTCAGACTCCCAACAGCCAGTGCTCCCAGTTCTGATAATTTAAAGCAACATCTGAACACCACATAGAGGTAATGAGGAAAGGTTGGATGATCCTGATACAAGAGAAAGAAAGGGAGAAAGGGATGTGGTAAAAGACAGAGAAGAGAGAAAATGATACTGACACCTGATCTACACTACAAAGTTAGGTCAATGTAAGTCACCTTCTGTCGACCTATCTGTGTACGTCTGCACTCAAATTTGTCTCTGACAGAGGTCACAGGAATGCCGTAAAAGAACCTCCTTGAATGGTGTTGAACTATGATTGTTGACGATGAGTGAATGTCAACCCTAACTATCCTCCAACAGCTGTCCCATGATACCCTGTTCCCTGCCACAGTGACCATTCTATCCACAATTGTGAACTCCACTGCTGAGGGGCCATGGAGACTGAAAGCTGTCCCCATGTGTTTGAAATGCCTTCTATTTATCCAGCTTGGTAAACACACCTAGCAACTTTGCCTTGTTGTGTGCAACTGCCCAGCTGACCATGATGGCTCAACACTCTAGAAACACTCCTGCCTGGAGTAGACAGCAATTTTGGAATCTCCAGGGCATGTGGTAGAAGAGGCTTTTCAAGCAGTCACATATGGACATCTATAAAAAGATTACATGGGGGATGCTGTGATAGAGATCAGTAGCAGTGCCTTGTGGAAGAAACGGAACTGCAACAGGCATACCACAAGGCCTGGGAGGCCAACAATCGATCTGATGCTGAACCACAGACTTGCCGCTTTTATAACAAGCTGCATGCAATTCTTGGCAGAAACCTCACCAGCACCCCACAGATCACTATGGATACCTCAAAGGAGCCAGAAAAGAGACCCCTGTCATGAGCAGCAAGGAGGAGGAGGGGAGAGCAGATACAGGAAGGGGATGTTGTTATGCTATGAGCTCAAACCTTTTTGAGACTCTGCCACTGAACAGCCAGTCTCATCAGATGAGCACATATGAACCTGAGGAAGGGGAAGAGACCTCAGGTAACTATGTGTATGTATTTATCCTTATAATGTTTAAAGATGGAGCCCAGCCCAATCCCAAATTAACAAGACATAGGGACAGGGTTTTCATTGTTTTACTCATGTGAGAAGAAGTAGAGGTAAAACAAACAGAATTAGAGTTATCTGCTTTTCTTTCCCTGTTGGGTTAGGTGAAGATAGGGGGAATGCAAAGCAGTTTGTTCATGTACATAGGGATGTTCCTTGTAGTCTCCTGAGACATCACAGTGAAACTTTTATGGAGATACTCTGCAATCCTGTCCCAAAGATTTTTAGGGTTGGGTGGCTTCCTCTACAGTAGGACACTTCCCAACACCACTCCATAATGACTTATGCTGGCAGCACTGCAATAAATGGGATAGTGGCACACGGGTCTTGAGCGAGGGTCACCCTCAGGAGTATGATAGCTAAAATCACAACTACTTTTTGAAAATAGTGCCAATATTCAGTGCTATTGCCCTTGACTCATACCCACGGACTAAGGACTGAAATTCTATTGTTTTATGTGACTGAAATGCCTTCACCCCTCTTGGGTATACTCACCGTGGCTGGGGCTGGGAATTGATGCTGTGCAGAGGGGCTCCAAAGCTGAAGTATGAATAAGCATGTTTTAATGGTAATAAGAGAAGGGAGTTTTGAAACTTATCTTTCCCTTTCTGTTGTGACTGTAATCCAATGATACATCAGTCCATTTTTATCAGAAGTTGCTGCCTTGGCAGCCTTGAGTGATACCCCTTCCCCACCCTGAAGAGGAGGAGGAGGAATAAGAGAACTAGGGAGGACACATTCAGCAACATTCTGCAAGCCAGTGCTGCATCAGACCAAGAACAAATGATCAGGAGGCCCAGAATGGCAGACAGCATGAAGAAGGAGAGAATGAACAGGAGCAAAAGCCCGAAAAAGAACCAGACACTCCAGGATATAATAGGTCTTCTCAGGCAGCAAACAAATACTGCAGACCCTGGCTGACATACAGGTTCAGAAGTCCCAGACCCCTTACCCTTTGCAATCCTTGGAGAACACCATGCTTGCATCTCCCTAAACCCCTCAGCATTTCACGTGGTTTCACAGGCCTCATTCTTACTCCAACCACTCCACAGTGGGAGATGGCAAGGAAAACTACAGCTTCACGCACACTGCTCTGTGAGAACCACAGGGTTGTTATACAGCTTGCCACCATACTTTGCATCAATACAAACACTACTGGTAAGTATGCACAGTGCTGACACAAGCAGCCAAGTATGCATGAGCACAAATGATCTACTAACTTCAGCAGCGTATGTGGATGTAACTTGTGTTGACTGAAGTTTGTAATGTAGACAGGGCCTAAGATTGTGAGCCTAAGGGATGAGGACAATAGAGTGGTTATAAATTTAGTTTTAGAGGCACTAAGTTAGGGAGTGGACCAGACTAATACAGTAATACAAACCAGAAACATTCATAATTTAGCATTGCTGAGACTGTCTTATTGAAAGGTACATACAATGGCAATGAGAAAAAGTAACAGCACAACCAGAAGGTGAAACTATAATAGGCACTTTTCCAGTGGTATTTATATCACTGCTATCCAAGGAAGTCATAATGATGGGGCAAGTTAGAGTGTGAAATCTAGATTTCCAATATTCATTGCTGAGACTATAAATTGGGATTTAGGGTGTACTACACCACACCCTACAAAAAGCATTTGCTATTATCTAAGTCCACTTAGTATAGTGGACTCAAAATATAAACAAATACATTTACAAATTCTAATCACTACAAGTGCATTTTAGCATTCTTATATAAAGCATCCCAAAATATTTTATAGGGTTAATTCATCTAGGTGGAAACAAGCAAGGACAAAAGAGAAGATATATTTTTAGAATATATTTGAGAAGATGCATGGTTAATGAGGCAGAGAGGTATTTGAGGGTTCCCATATGACAGGAATTGAAGACAACCATGGGAAGATTGTATTAAGGGCCAGAGTTGGTGTTAGATGAGCAGAGGGAACAGTGAAAGGAACATGCACAAAAACTGAAAATTTGCAGCATCAATTTCAGTAAATGCAAAACCCAAGAGCATCTAAAATGGAAGAGATGCCAGTGGAAAACTGTTTAGACTGACAGTGGTTTTTAAATCCACTGCCAATGGTTTGGATGAACCGTTATCCTCTGTTGATATAAATGTTGGAGGCTATAGTTTTGAAATGTGCATGCCTTGTACATTGTCCCCTTACTCCAAAATTTGTCTTTGGTTTGATGATCCTGACCTAGGATACTGGGACATCATACGTTTGCATTTTGATGAACATTTAAAAAAAGAATGTTGGCAAAATCCAGAACATATTTAATTAAAAAGCATATTCAGTTTATTTATGTGGTAAATTTTAGAATCATTCATTTACTATGAATGTATAAGTAAGAAATAGACGTCACATAAACAATGGAAATAAAGTGGGGGAAAGAAAAAGAAATACATCACTGATAACTGGGATCCAACCCTTCTTTTAGCATTTTTGATCCTAATCTCAGTTTTAGAAAGGTATTGCACTGAGAAACACACTACATATGATATGTTTAAATCAAAGCTAGATGGACAACTAATACCACAGAATGGTAAAACACATATAGAAAACAGCAGTACAAGAAGTATGCAATGTCATATCAAAAGATGTGAGCTCAAACAGGGATGAATACTATTCTTTCAACTCTAAGATCTCAACATAATGCCATTTTTCTCCTGAATAAAGTGGAAACCCAATTCCTAAAATACATATATTTACTCACATAAATTTAGATGGATGTGCACATTTTGGCAACATGTATTATATAGGAAGAGAAAACATTGGGACTATATATATTCTTGTCAAATACTAGTATAACCCATATATGCAAACAGGACAAAATACAACAAAAGGTGATGTTGCTCTGGAGTACAGATACAAAGCTCTTTAAATCTGAAATTCAATGACACAGGTAATAGGGATTATGGAACCATCTGTTCTTAAGTATTTGACGCAGAAATCATTATGTGGTAAGGATTGGGTCTTATTACTGTAGTCTCAAATTTTTATGTTAACAAATGTATGCATTGCATCACTTTCAACTGGAACTTTAACAGCAAATTGAGAAGAGTTAAAGGCAAATTGCATGATTGTTTTCAGTAGCACTCTTCTTATATGAGAATCATATGATAAATATACAAAATGTGATATTTTTCCTGATGAGCAAGAATGAAATAATAATTTAAGTACTTTTAAAAAATACTGCTGTCAGAATTTTTAAAAGAATATTCCTATGAAACAGTGGTTGTTATATGACTATGAAATAGGCTATTAGCTGAAAAAAAATGATTGAATAAGCTAACAATATCTTTAAATTCTTTTTGGTGTTAGCTGAGCCTCAAGCATTTTATTTTAATGTCACATTGGATAAAGACAACTCTGCTTTCTTTTTCCTTTCTCCCTAATTACAGCACTATATCTTATGTTTAATTACAGCAAGCATTCTACTGAAAGCTTCTTGCATTGTGTTTGAAATGGAATAAACTCTGCCTTATGTTTCAGGATGATCACTAGCCTGCCTGTTCCTCTTTTTCTAACTTTTCATTAACTTTTCATTAACTTGTCAAACAATTGACAAACATAAAAGCATGAAGTGATTAATCTCAGACTTCAACAGTAAAGGTTCAGTTACCAATTAACATAATTTGAAAAAAAATAGAGAAATTGCAAGAGAATACAAGGAAATTAAGTACTAGGTATTTATAACTTTAGAAATATAGGAGGAAATAAACAGTAAGAACGATTGGATTAAAACGGTGAACCCTATATTTGCTATTAGCAATTTTTGTTAACTATTTTTTAGATAATGGCAAGCTATGATTTGCTGCTTAAAGAACTTGAAATCAATGCTGCTGTTGATATCGCCTCAAGAACTGCATCAATCTTTTAGCTGTCTTTAGAAACAATGGGCTATCTGTTCCCTACATTAAATGTCAATACTGTCCTTTCATATTTCTTTCCATTGTTGGTACTTTGTACAGGTACATATCTTTGTGGCAGATGATGACTGAGTCACCCGATAGTAGAGATATCATCATTTATGGGGCCAATTCTGCCGTCAAATAGCCCATGCAATTCCCACTGAAGTCTGCGGGAATTGTGCATGCATACTGGATAGAAGAACTGAGGCTGTTTTTCCAAATACTGGATTATATTGTAACATCCAGTTTTAAGCAGAATTAGAGAGTTCTTAAACTATTGGCACAGTATGGCCCACTAAGAAGAGCAAGGATTATAATTGGAAGTATCTGCCTTTATCCTTCTTCCTTGGCAAAACTACTATATTAAGGAGAAAAGGAATGAGATAAACCTGCTATTGAGCTAGGTCTTTCTTCATAGATAGGGCACTTGTGAAAATTATTTTTGCAAGGACAGTATCTTAGATTATGTCCCTTTCACTTCACACCTCTTTGTGCTTCTCTGACACACTGACACGGTGAGCAGCTGGAGTGCTGCATACTTTGGCCATGATCTCCCACATCAGGGTACTGAGTTGGGGAATTATGAAGCTGGCTTGATGCCACCTACAGATTCATCCATACTTTGGATGTCCAGTCAGGCAGAACAAAGGAGCACTATGGGGGACCTCAGTCTGCCCCATAAAGAGTGTTTGAACCTGAATGAACACAAATCAATTTGTGTATTTGACCAATAAAATGTAGGCATCAGCTGATTGATAAAATAAATCCACATCTGGGCTAGAGGGAAGGAAGCTGACAATTGAGGCACACCACAACAGGGTGGTGCGAGGGAAAGAGAATTTTGGCTGTTATGAGCGCGAATTCACATTATCAGTGTGAATTAACGTTATCATTTCATTCAGGCCCTCATTATTTCACCATATGAAATCCGAGTCTACACTTATGCAAGAATGTGTGGCACAAAATAATAAATAGCAATGGTTTTACTTAGAGTGCTTAGTGTATCACAGACACAGACATTTATTGCTGCTGTGTTGATCAGTTCCACATCAGGCCCTGTCTTCAGAAGCAAAGGTTAGTCAGTTATGGAGTTACCTCCATCAGTTCACTGTGCGTAGTCGAGAAGGCATTGTACATGCATGTAAGGACCTAGGGAAGGGGTTCACTGAATCTGCCCCCTGAACAAAGTTCAGAGTTGGGTGTCAGCACAGTGGTGCATATGTTTTCTTGAGAAATGATTTGCATGTGTGGAACAGAAGCCAGACCACATAACTACAGTGTGGCTCTGTACTACAAGGGAACATGGCCAGGACTGGACCTAGACCATTCTCCTGCTGTGTACAATATAGCTACTGTTATAACAGACTGTGATTTCACTGGATCAGCTCTTTTTTTTTTTTTTAAATGAAATCCTTCTGTGTGAGCAGAGCTGAAAATGACCTGGGCCAAAAAAATAGCTAGCTGGTTTATGATACGCTAAAGCTGCTTTTACCATTATACATTTCTATTTAAAAAGCTTTCACATGCATAAGTCTTCTAAAAAAATCTAATGCCTGATTATGGAAGCCTGCTGCAAACACCTACGGGGGCAATCCCTATCTATCTAATCAAACAAAAATAAAAAACAAACATTAACCAACTGCTACGGGCAGCCTGTTCTAAGTAGAAACCTTGCAAATACAATCTATCACAGTGAGAATGAAAGCAAATCAGTATAAACCATTTAGCACTCCATTCAACTTGCTAACTTGATTTAAGGAAACTTTTTTTGGGGGAAATAATAGGAATATTTCAAACTGTTTTTGCCAGCTGGCCATCAGCTATCCACAGCCAAAGAAAAAAAGATAAAGTTACTTCACTGGAGTTTCTGCCTATTTTACTTTTAACAAATTAGAAGGGAAGGCACATAGTTATGGGCCTGACACTCACAGGCCAGGTTATCCTCTCACTTATATCACTTTTACACTGGTGTAACTCCAATGAGTTTATGAGAATTATTCCTAATCTATACCAGTGTACGTGAGAAGAGACTGACACTTTCTCTTCATAGTATACCTGTTACCTTTTCCTTCCTCATCTCGGCCCCATGATTTTTCTGATTTACCTTATACTGCTCTTTACATCTGGGAGGAG
Organism: Gopherus flavomarginatus; assembly: GCF_025201925.1. Taxonomy (NCBI): domain Eukaryota; kingdom Metazoa; phylum Chordata; order Testudines; family Testudinidae; genus Gopherus; species Gopherus flavomarginatus. The sequence continues at coordinate 31,479,855 of NC_066624.1, forward strand.
ATGGGAGGGAGTGTTAGTAAATTATTGTGCTGGTTGGGCCTATCTGCTACCACTATGCTTTCCTCAATGTGTGTCACTAGTGTTAATGGAGAAGAAAATAGACCCTTATGTGACTTTTATAATTTAAAACTATCGAGTAATGTTTTGATTTGGATGAACCATTATTCTCTGTTGATGCCATAAACAATTTTATAAATATTAGAGGCTACATTTTTGAAATGTGCATGCCTTGTACATTTCCCCCCCTACTTCAAAATTTGTCTTTGGTTTGATGACCCTGGCCTAGGGTACTGGGACATCATGAATTTGCATTTTAATGAATATTTCAAAAAATGTGTGTGTTCACATGCATAAGGAGTTGCAAAATTGGGTCTCCAGTCTGTAATGCACTGTAATAGGAAAATCTTACCTTGGTAGTTTTAAGGTTTTGCCTTGTTAAACAATAATATCTATACAGTTATGTTTTTCACTTCAGCTTTGATGTTTGCTGGGAACAGGAATGTTAGCTTTCAAGTTAATTTGCTGTCTTGCAAAAATATTGCTATTGTGTACAGTCAACAGTTAGTGGAAAGCTTGTTTATAGAGGATTGAATGAAATATTTATGTAGTACAGTATGATCAACAGTACTACTCTATATAGGTTCTTATACCACACTCATCACAGTAGCATATGAGTGCCCTTCAGTAGTTTATTAAGAAAGGTGACTGTTTGTTTGTCTGTTCTCTCTTTCTTTTCCCAGGAGGAGAAACATGTGCTGTGGACTGTCTTGTTTTAGTGGGGTTGTGTGTGTGTGTTTGGGGGAGAGTGATGTTTTCTTTTAAATACACATGTTGCTACGTATTTATGTCAGAAAGGAAAGTTTAAGAAATGTGTTTTGCACTTGGCACAGGAGTTGAGGTTTATGATGGCTCTTATTTCCTGGAGAGATAATTCCATAGTCTTGGATTAGCTCCTGAAGAAGTTCTGCCTCCTGCACAGATTAGTTTGATATATTTATGGTGGGAATAGTATACTGAGACTGCCTACAAAGTCATGTGATTCATCTGCAACTTCTAGTAACAAATATCTGCAAAGGCCAGTGATAGACACTAGATGGGGAGAGCTCTGAGTTACTACATAGAATTCTTTCCCAGGTCTCTGGCTGGTTGGTCTTGCCAGCATGCTCAGAGTCTAACTAATCACCATATTTGGGGTGGGGAAGAAATTTCCCCTCAGGTCAGATTGGCAAAGACCCTGTTTGTTTGTTTGTTTGTTTTTAACCTTCCTCTGCTGCACAGGGCATGTGTCACTTGCAGCTTTAAACTAGTGTACATGGTGGATTCTCTGTATCTTGAAGTCTTTAAATCATGTTTTGAGGACTTCAGTAACTCAGTTTATTAGAACTGTTTGGACAGGTGGGGTTCTGTGACCTGCAATCTGCAGGAGGTCAGACTAGATGATCACAATGGTCCCTTCAGGCCTTAAAGTGTATGAGCTTTTCCCTTATTAGAGAGAGTTAGAATCATAGAATATCAGGGTTGGAAGGGACCTCAGGAGGTCATCTAGTCCAAGCCCCTGCTCAAAGCAGGACCAATTCCCAACTAAATCATCCTGATTTCACTCCTGCATGCCTGTGCAATATTTTTATACTCCTCCCTGGTCATTTGTCCAGTCTCCCACTTCTTGTAAGCTTCTTTTTTGAGTTTAAGATCAGCAAGGGTTTCACTGTTAAGCCAAGCTGGTCGCCTGCCATATTTACTTTTCTTCCTACACATTGGGATTTTTTTTCCTGTAACCTCAATAAGGATTCTTTAAAGTACAGCCAGCTCTCCTGGACTCCTTTGCCCCTCATGTTATTTTCCCAGGGGATCCTGCCCATCAGCTCCCTGAGGGAGTCAAAGTACGCTTTTCTGAAATCCAGGGTCTGTATTCTGCTGCTCTCCTTTCCTTGTGTCAGGATCCTGAACTTGACCATGTCACGGTCACTGCCTCCCAGGTTCCCATCCACTTTTGCTTCCCCTACTAACTCTTCTCTGTTTGTGAGCAGCAGGTCAAGAAGAGCTCTGCCCCTAGTTGGTTCCTCCAGCACTTGGACCAGGAAGTTGTCACCTACACTTTCCATAAGCTTCCTGGATTGTCTCTGCACCGCTGCATTGCTCTCCCAGCAGTTATCAGGGTGATTAAAGTCTCCCATGAGAACCAGGGCCTGTGATCTAGTAACTTCTGCTAGTTGCCGGAAGAAAGCCTCGTCCACCTCATCGCCCTGGTCTGTTGGTCTATAGCAGACTCCCACAACAACATCACCCTTGTTGCTCACACTTCTAAACTTAATCCAGATACTCTCAGGTTTTTCTGCAGTTTCATACTGGAGCTCTGAGCAGTCATACTGCTCTCTTACATACAATGCAACTCTCCCACCTTTTCTGTCCTGCCTGTCCTTCCTGAACAGTTTATATCCATCCATGACAGTACTCCAGTCATGTGAGTTATCCTACCAAGTCTCTGTTATTCCAATCACATCATACTTCCTTGACTGTAACAGGACTTCCAGTTCTCCCTGCTTGTTTCCCATGCTTCTTGCATTTGTGTGTAGGCACTTAAGATAACTCGCTGATTGTCCTGCTTTCTCCTTCTGAGACAGGAATCCTCATCTTGCACTCTCCTGCTCATGCTTCCTCCCGGTATCCCATTTCCCCACTTACCTCAGGGCTTTGGTCTCCTTCCCCCGGTGAACCTAGTTTAAAGCCCTCCTCCTTCCATTATGCCGGAGGATGAAGTTATTGACCACAGTCTTCATCCTGGAACTTTAGATGGTCTTTTAGATTTCTGGACCCAGGTCATTGGCTCTTTGAAGATAGGGACAGAGACCTTGAACTTGATTAGACATTCTACGGTAAGCCAGTCTAGAGAGAAGACGACAGGTGTAATGTGCTCATGGTAGCATCTATTGCTGAGGAGATACACTGCAGCATTCTACACCAGTTGGAGTTTCCTAAGAGATGAAGTTTTCATGTTCAGATATATCATGTGGCTGTCGTAGTGACAAAGGCATGAATAACTGTGGTCAGTTCAACATCTTAGCCAACAAGAGCTGATAGAAAGCATTATTTTATGATGCTGCTATATGCAAGCTTGGCATCAACAAGGAAACGAAGAGTATTGATAAACTATGGACCAAATTGTCCAACTGTGAGCATGCATCTTCCTGCAAAGGAAATGCACTGTGGCTGCAAAATCTTCAAAATGCTTTCCTCTCTCTACCGGCATCTCTTCTATCTTGCTTGGGTTCAGTTTCAGCCAGCAGTCCTTCATCCATGAGCTACTCTTGTCTGAGCACGAACGATTTCAGTGATAGTGGTGAGAGGGACACAGAGATGCATTTGTGATTCACCACTCTGTGTCAGAAAGTCTTGTCAGGCCTCACAAATTCACTACACTTAACACATTGCTGTCATTGTGGTTATCCAAAAAGTGTCATGTAAGGCATCAAATGAAAGCTGGTGACCCTCTTGTATCAAATATCATGTGAAATGTATGTATTAATACTATATGAGGAAATCAGGATACTTTTTGATATTATGCTTTATAGTTTGTAAGCAAACAAAGTGAGAAACAGGTTTTCTTCCAGACAGGAGGGAAGGTAGTTATCTCCATGTCTTTCATGTAAATTGAGAAGGGAGTGGAGACTATATTGACAATGGAGACTATATTGACATATCAAGTCAATAGAATATGCAAATTAACAAGGTAATGTGATAATGTAATGTGGCATCTGTACCAGGAAGATAACACGGCAAGGGAAAGGAATTTTGTCTGGGTACATTTCAAGGTGTACTGGACTATCCGATGAGGGGAAAAGAACATTTTGGTGATCCATCTCACTGAGGAACATTCCTGACAGAAGGGAATGATTCATGAAAAATCTGGATCCTGCTTTAACTGAAAATCATCAAAGGACTACAGAAAAGGACTTTGAGAGTGAGAAAAATCGCATGAGCCAAAGAACTGTAGCTTGTTTAGTTTTAGTCACTAGAAAGCATGTTATACTTTGATTTTATTTATAACCATCTTCTGTTTGTTTGTTTTTTAAATCTTTCCTTAATATCACTTAAATCTCTGGTCTTTATTAAAAAATCTGTTTTTGGTTTATTATGAATTCATCTCAGTACTGTTATATTAGAGCAGGGGTATCAGACTCAAATGACCATGAGGGCCACATGAGGGCTAGTTCATTGGCCCGAGGGCCGCATCACTGACATCCCACTATTGCTGCCCCCACTCCACCCCTTCCATGAGACCCCGACTCTTCCCACTCCTTCCTTGCCCCTATTCCAACCTCTTTCCTGAAGTCCCCATCCCAACTCTGCCCCCTCCCTGCGCCCAGAGGGTGCATGAGGAGTGTGGCGGGGACTCAGGGCAGGGAATTGAGGTGCAGCAGGGGGTTGGGGTGCAGGCAGGAGGCTCAGGGTTCAGAAGAGGGTTGAGGTTCAGACAGGAGATTCAGGGCAGGGAGTAGGGGTGCAGCAGGAGGTTGGGGTGCAGGCAGGGGTCTCAGGGCAGTGGACTGGGGCAGGGTGAAGGAGGGCTTCAGGCTCCAGGGTGGCAGCAGTGCACATCAGGGGCAGGGCAGGCTGCTGGCCCCAGCCCTGGCCCTCTCCGCTCTGCTCCGGGAAGTAGCTGGAACCATGTCCCTGGGGAAGGGAGGATGCAGGGCTCTGCACGCTGCTTGCCGCTCCTTCAGGTACCTCCCCTGAAGCGCCCATTAGCTGTGGTTCCCCGTTCCTGGCCAATGGGAGCTGCGGGGGTGGGGGCGGTGCTTGGAAGCCAGGGCAACACACAGATTGAGCCCTCTGCTTCCCCGCCCCCCCAGCTGCAGGGACATGATGCCAGTTGCTTCAGGGAGTGGCACGGGGCTCAAGGGGGGCAGTCCTGCAGCTGTAGTTTGCCCACCCCTGGCCTGGAGGTAGGCCTGGGGGCGGGCATGGGCTGCTTGGCGGGCCGCAGGAAATAGCCCTGAAGGCCGTGTGTTTGAGACCCCTGTATTAGAGTAAGGTGTGCATCCTCAGCTAACCAACAGGCTGATGTGTGTACTATCTCTTTGGAGATAGTGGACTTTCTAATGTCTGAGAGTGTCCAGTGACAGAGGCTGGATATTGCAGGGGAACACTCTTCAAGAGGCAAGGAGGTAGGAGTTTGGCAAAGTAAGATCTGATAGTTATGACGAGTTTGGCTCACATACTGAAGCGTCAGGGAGTTTACACAGTTTGGCAGCAGCAAATCTTCCTCTTGCTGAGGCAGAGGGGTAACAAGGTGACTTACAGTTATGGATATCCTGAGAAAATATCACAGTGTGATCATACAACATGAAGGATATGCAGCAGTGGATATCATCTGCATATTGGTGGCACTTGAGTCCATATTGTCTAGTGGCTGCATGTAGGTGTTGAAAAGAACTGGAGCGAGAACTGATCCTTTCAGGACTCTACTAATAAAGGTCTAATGGTACAGTTTAAATGTTTCATCATTACTCACTGGGTGCGCCCTTCCAGGAAGGATTCAGACCATTTCAGAACATTACTCTGGACCCCTGCTATCTTTGTCAGCTAAGAGAGCAGTATCTTAATGGTCAACAGTGTAAAATGGTACAGAGGTGTCCAGGAGGAGGAGGAGAATTGATGTTTGTTCTCTGTCAATTGACAGGAGATCATCCATTTTCCATTGCATGTCCTGGCCTGAATGTAGATTGTGCCATGTCTATAATGTTAATCTCAATTAAATGAGCTTGTAAGTGGCCTTCAGCTAGCTTCTCTATGAGCTAGCCGTGGAACGGGAGTTTTGACACTGGGTGATACTTGGCTAGAACTGATGGATCTAGGCTAACTTTTTTCCACGGTTGGTCTGACTACTGTGTGTTTCAATGAAGAAGGGAAGATTCCTTCTCTGAATGATGCATTGGCTATTTCAGCCAGAAGTGGCACCAATAGATCATGACACGCACACACACAAAAGCCAGGAAGGGCATGGGTCAGATTCACAAGTCTTGGTTTGTAGGCACTCAGGATTGATGAATCGCCTCGGATAGCTCCCTGAGGTAGTTTTAGTAGAGAGCAAAAATTCAGCTAAACCAAATCCATGTTTAGATGCAGTAATATACAAATTATTTTCAATAAAGGTAAAACTTCCCAATTTGCTAAAATGCCACATCAGTTTAAGTATCACTATTGTGAGATCCAACTCGCTACCTACTTAAAGAATGACAAGAATAAAATGCAACAGCACAATTATGTGATTTATTCTAAAAAAAAGCCCTTATTAAAAGAAATTTGCTTCACCAGCATGATATTGTTTGCTATGATATCTGGTGAAATCCAGATGGAAAAACCTAATACACTGAGCATTTTCATTACTGAAATGTTTGGAGCTGGAAGCATGAATTACACAATAAAATAGGGAAGATTTCACCCAACATAAACACTAGTTTCCTGGGATTGTAATACAGTATGCATAGTATACTCTAGACTCTTCAAATAGGCTCTTGCAAGTTGAAAAATACTACTTCAGAAAATACAGTTCATATTCCCTTCTGCAGTTGGCTTTAAATTACATTTCAGAGTTTCTTAATAGTTTATATTAAGCAACCTCATCATGAAGCAATCAACAGCCATGGAGTGTTTTTTAAACAAAAACCAACAGTTCTTTTTCTGATAAAAACAGTACTTATGGGAAATTAGATCCTATGTGTTACCACTTATGATAATTTGAAAGGCTTCTAAGGAGTGTTCAAGTTGAGAATTGGCTTGTAATCATCATCATCATTCAGAAGTAACAAAAAAGTTAACTGAGTTTGTAGTAAACTCCCATTAGGTCATCTGTAATCTGATTAAAACAAAGTATGTCTGTTATTGCCGAGAGTAGAGTGTGTGCAATCATTCATCTAGAGTTCACTTGGATAGGCTGAGATACTGTGTAAAAGAACCTCGTTTAGGATGTCACTGCTGCTGGCTTGTTAGAAATGCAGCATGCTGAAAAACGGAGAAATCAATGTGCCTGTTACTTGCTTTATGGAGCATGATATGGAAAGCTGTCTGCAACCTGCTACAGTGCTTTCCCCCCACCATGGGATTCTGAAGAGACAATCTTTGGCTCCTTTTCCATCAGATTAACACATTATTCATTAGGAGAAAGCGAAGCACACTTGTTTGTACTTTTTCTGGTTAAGTTCTGCATGTTATGTTTCTGAAGCCTATCATTTCCCAAGTGAATAGTTACTCTTCCTTTCTGTACCACAGGGATGCAACACAGTGAAAGGGAATTCATGGAGCCAGAGAGACACTGTAGGCACTTAATGAGAATACTACATGCATAAAACAATATAAAACTCTGACAAAGAGCAGTGGGACTGCTAGGAGTTATAGCTTCCAATTCTGGGCATTTATTAGATCCCTGTTTACACTTGCATTTAAACAAATGTATCTAGTAATGAGTTTGAAAGGTTACAAACATGTAATTTTGTTGGATATAAAGGCTAGTACTTCCTTAAACTCTGATTATTGCATACTAGAGTGGTTGAAGTTTTTCAGATGAAAAAGTTTATTCACCAAAATACATAGTTTTGGGATAACCAAAACTACTCATGAATTCGACACATATTTACCTAATAATCCAGCATGATGGGCACTCAACTGGGTTGTGTGAGACCCAAGTTCAAGTCCTCACTCTGCCTGATTTGGAGCAGGGACTTGAACTTAGGTGTTATTTATCCCAGGTGAGTGATCTAACTATGGTGACATAAGGGGGGCAGCAACACCAACTCCTACCCCAGTTGTGTGACTGGAGTTTCCAAATTCTCTTTGCCTTTAATGAAAAATTAGTTACAAATGCCTGAAACCAAAGTGTTTTGTTTAACCTCATATTATATATATCCATCCTCAGTTCAGCCAGTAAACTGAAAAAAAAAATCAGTCATTCACACAGTTCTACCGTATATATGTTATAAAGAGAGCAGTGGCACTTAAAAGCTTTCCAGTTTAACCTAAGATAATAAATAGGTAGGTTTACCTCCATATGCACAGTATTTACTTATACTAAATATATGATAGAAGGAAAACCATGATTTCTGAAGTACTTAGTTTACCTTACTGCAAATACTCATTTGTTATCTAAGGCAACCGGCAAGTGTTAGCATCGTCACTGTAGCAGTAGAGTATATTTATTGTCAATAACATTGACAGGAAAGTCTATAAATATTTAACTTTTTCCACTGCAGTTAGAATCTACTCCCCAAATGAAAGACAGCTTTGCATCACATGAAGATACATACATATTTCCCATTTTTATATGCAGTATATAAAATGCTTAAATACTAATGCACACATAATGCTGAAACTGTAGAAGTGGAAAAAGCTGGGAGGAGCACAGAAGTATGAAAATAATGTTTTGTAGATTTCTACTGGCCCTTTTTTATTGCAATTAGCAAGCTAACTTTAGTCTGTGTCTACAATAATTTTTTCTGTCCTTCAGTGTATTCTCTCAAAATAATAATATTAGCTCTACAGCTCAGCAACTTCATGATCTCTTTATGGCAATTCATTTTCTGTTAAAGATGTGTTTTAATGACTTTCTTCAGTTAAACTAGATTATATTATTTTTTTCTTGTTATTTTTGCTATATCATTTTGCCATTTTGTCTGAAATGTGTGTTATCGGTGATAGCACAGTTGAAACAATAAATACATTTTCTGAAACCTCATTGTAACTGATTTTCTTTCATACATCACAAAGCACTCAACTTTTTTTTAACATCCTTATATTGAGGATATGGATATTAAAAGATCTTTAGTATATAAAACAAGACAAGACAAGAGCAAACGTGTAGTTCTGAGTTTTAATCTACTCATTTTCTCCACTGTTAAGCAGAATGATATAAAAGAGGGCATACACTGTCCCCATCCTCCAATGCCACAGAAGCCTCTCAGATTCTGTCCAGTAAATGGCAGCTGTGCATGAGTGTGTGTATATTCCCATCACCAACACAAACAGTCTTGTGCAGCAAAGTATTTGCACTGTTTCTTGTCCTTTCTTACAGGGCCAGAGAAGAATAGAGGTCTCCCTTTCTTGAGATCTCCAAGCATACTTGGCTCAGTTAGCCCAAGTCCTACCCGCTTCCTTCCTATGTCTTCTTTTATATCCATCAGCTGATGGCTAATTGGTTCATCATCTCTCCCCTAGTCTGATCATCTCTAATCAGCCTACTTCAGGGAGCTGATTGGAGCCTAAGTGATCAGAGCGATCAATCAGCTGTTAGCATCTACCACTCTGTCGCAAGTGGGTTCATGACTGTGCACGAGTTCCCAACCCATAGCACTAGCTATTCTATAAGAGGAATCTCACTTCTAGGTTTGTCTTAGATTATGTAGAGTTTAAAGTATTTAATTCCAAAATCAGTAAAAGTGAAATATTTTATCCTGACTTTTTATGAACATATTCAACCTTCTGGTATAGCTCAGGCTAGATTCCTTTGGACATGGGTCAGGAGGGCTAAAATTCCTTTCAAATATTTCCAAAGATGGTCAGAGCACACACCCTCACTAGGATCCAAATTTGCATAGATAAATATTTCCTGATACTATTCTTTAGATAGGGCAATATATCACAGCACTTTGTCAACTTTTTGGCTTTTGGCATGTTGTGTAATCTAACTTGGACAAATATGATTCATGTGCCAAGAGTATGAGAGCCAAAAAGCATGGATGTATCTTAGGAAAGCTCAGGGTTGGAATGCTATGTGAAAGAAGTTAGTTTTAAGGAGGATTAGAATTATTATATTTGGACCCAGCAGAGAAAGACATAGAAACACAGCTGTTTCCTGTACAGGGTTTATTGTTCTTCTGGCAGCAAAATTGAAACCAACATGAAACGGAGGCTTTGCGCTGGGGAGTGTTAAATCATTTTAAAGGGGCAGGACATCACATTCTTCCACTCTCCTATAAAAACCTTTCCAAATACATATACATATTATCATTTACATGGTTAGCATAAAACACTGTATAACCTAACTAACCTGGACAACTGCAGTCTCTTAAATTGCAAGGGATTATTCTGCCTGGAATAGTAACTCACTAACTAAACAATTTATAAATTCAGGCACTCAACTGATTTTCACTCTTGGGATAATTTGGTGATGGCAGTGTGGCAATATCCTGGACAGCAAGAAAAGCTGTTAGTATGGCATCAACTGGATCTGGTATCAAAGACAATTCTACAAAGTCATCTGAATCAGGAGTTGTAACAGAAGAAGGTTCGGAGAAACAGAAAGTGCTACTGGAACATCCCCGGATGCCAGTACTTGTCAAGGCTGCAACTGATCCATGTGTCATTTTCATAAAATATTATTTGATGGTTTTACTGCAAACACAACAGGTCCTGTGCATTTCACAAGTTCTCCAGGGACCCATTTCACTCCACAACCATAGTTAGGAATCCATATTAAATCACCTACTTCTAAACAATGACGACGAGTCTCATGTCAATCAATTTTCATAACTGATATTTGGCTACACGTGAAGCAACATCAGGATGTAGCAGGTCCCAATAGATAATCAAAGATTTCTTCAATAAAAGAATGACAGATGACACCTAGATGGTAGCATGTGGTGTGCTTCTGTAGACAAGCAAGAAATTGTCCAGTTTCTACAGATCTGCTAAATAAATGTATTAGTGATTAAAGCATGATTAAATGTTCGTACAAAGTATTCCACTAGTCCGTTTATACCAAGATGGTATCAAGCAGAACATATGTGATGAAATCCATTAGAAGCTAGGAACCTCTGCAATTCTTCAACATAATTTAGATTGATTGTCACTCACCAACTCTAAGGGTTGACCAAATTGGCTAAACAGGTATGAAGATGTCCCATGGTTTTGACAGCTCTAGAAGTTGTCAGTTTGAAAACTCCTGGCCATTTGAAATGGGTATTTACTACTACCACAACCATATAACCTTCTAAATGTCCAGCGAAGTCCACTGTGTCCAAGGAGTCTGAAGCCACAACCAAGGGTGTAGCCCAGCTGAGTCAGAATCTTGTTGAATTTGCTGATATGTAGTACAGCACTTTGCCTTTGTCTTAATGTGTTTGTAGATCCCTGGCCAGAAGACATGATTTTGGGCTATAGCATTCATCTGTGCAATGCCAAAATGACCTTCACAACCTAAGATTAAAGTGATTTTGAAATGATCACTCATATTCTCTATAAAGTGAGACCATGATTCACAGATAATTAATGTTGATGTAACACAAATTGTGTAAACTGGAGATTCTTATAATCCTTGTGGTACTATTACTTTTACAAGAAAAAGCACAACACGCTTAACAGTTTCTTTGTTGATTCCTGTGCTAGTGATGGGTAACCTGTCCATCAAACTGAAATAAAACACTTCATCTGAAGTTTCTTTGGGTTGACAGGAGCTCGGGCACAGCAATCGTGACAGCTCATCAGCATTGCCACGATGAGTTCCTTTACAAAACTGAATTGTATAGCACTGCCCATTGTTGCATACGAGCAGCAGCTCATGATGGAATTCCACATTTCAGTCCAAATATTCACAGTAACAGGCAATGATTCCATCAAGGTAAAATGTCTACCATACAGATAGGTATGGAAGTTCTGAAGATCATGCTGAAAGCTTCTTGCTCTATTTGTGCACAGTTCTTCCCAGGCATAGTCAGTGTTTGTGAAGCGAAGGCAACTGATTTCTCCATGCCATCAGGAAAAAAAAAGTTTAAAAGAACTACACCCATTCCATAAGGTGAAGCACCACAAGCCAATTGCAATGATAGCCAGCTATCAAAGTGTGTTAGAATATCAAGAATTTATTTGCTTTCTTAAATGCAGACTCAGACTCCTTAGTCCAATTCCAATTTTCTTCACTTGTAACAGTTCATGTAAAGATGTCAATACCCTCACCAGATTGGGCAGAACTTAAACAGTTCTAAGAATAAAAGTAACTGTGAAATGTTCTCTGGCAGAGGCACTTGAAGAATTGGGCTTAAGCAAATCACCAGAGAAAAAGAAGCTCTCTCATCAATTACAAGTCCAAGGTATTCAATTAAAGGTTTGAAAAATCTCACATTTGTCTTGAAGTACTCTCGGTCCATGGTCTTCCAAACATTGCAAGACAGCATCCAAATTTTGAACACAATCATCTTGATCCTTTAAATAAGGATGTTGTCCTAATAACACTGATCTTCATTCAGTCCCTTCAGAATCTCCTCCATGGCTTTCTGGAACAGGGAAAGTGCCAATTTGATACCAAAAGACAACCTATTGTAACAAAATAGTCCTTCACAAAGAGCAGCAAATAAATCTTCTGTAGGAGGTAGCGGATACTGGTCTGCACACAAAACAGGATTCAGTGTTACCTAGGAGTTACAGCAGACAAGAAACTGGATATGAGTCAACAGTGTGACCTGGCTGTCAAGAAGGCTAACGGCATGTCGGGCTGTATAAGAAGAGGCATTGTCAGCAGATCAAGGGACATGATCATTCCTCTCTATTCGACATTGGTGAGGCCTCATCTGGAGTACTTGTCCAGTTTTGGCATACACTACAAGAAAGATGTGGAAAAAGTGGAAGGAGTCCAGCAGAGGGCAACAAAAATGATTAGGGGGCTGCAGCACATGACTTATGAGGGGAGGCTGAGGGAACTGTGATTGTTTAGTCTGCAGAAGAGAAGAATGAGGGGGGATTATGATAACTTCTAATGATAAGTAGATGCAAAAACTCAATGAAATAGCAGCTCCAGTATCAAGCTCCATTATTGTAGGAACTCCTTCAATCAAGGGCATAACCCAGATGCCATCTGTTACTCCAGCTTCTGATAATGTTAGTGCTAGGTCATGAGCAGTGCCATTAGAGCTTGTCTTTTTCCACATTATGAACTCCCGACTTCCATCCTTTCTTAGGTTCAGCCCTTATAGGTGTCTTCTTGGATGGATGGTTACTCTGTGTTTCTGATCACTTAATTTTCTGACATGTCATGGCCATGCCACATGGCAATTCCTTACTTTCCAGTGGTCCTCTGACTCACTGATTCAAAAGATGAGTTTCCCAGTTCACATTGCGGTCAAGAGAATCCTTCTCTGCAGTCTTCATGGCCAAAAGCTACCTCAACAGCCTTTTTAAATGCAAGTGTTGTTACACTCAGTCACTTTTCCCAAAACTAGTCGTGTAATCCAGGGACAAACTGGTCACACATCTGGCATCACTTGTCTGAACCGACAATGCTCTGAGACAGGGATCGGCAATCTTTGGCATGGGGCCCATCAGAGATATCCGCTGGCAGGCGAGGACAGTTTGTTTACCTGCAGTGTCCATCCAACAGGTTCATCCGATTGCAGCTCCCACTGGCCGCGGTTCACCATTCCAAAGGGGGCTGCGGGAAGTGGCGTGGACCTAAGGATGTGTTGGCTGCCGCTTCCCGCAGCTCCCATTGGCCCGGAACGACAAACCACAGTCAGTGGGAGCTGTGACTGGCCGAACCTGTGGACACTGCAGGTAAACAAATTGCCCTGGTCTGCCAGCAGATTTCCCTGGTGGGCCATGTGCCACAGGTTGCTGATCCCTGCTCTGAGAGCTTCCTTAAAGCAGAAACAAACTGTGCTACTGAATCTCCACTTCCCTGATGAAACCAACATCATTCTGCTATCATTGATTAGGTAGAAGAAAAATGTTCCTGCATTGCTGCAGTAATTGCAGTGTATATGGAAGTTCCAGGCACAGTTGGAGACAATAGATCATTCAGTAATCCATATGCCTTTGAACCAATCACTGTCAGTAAGTTTCAAACTTTCTCCATCTGGAGTGGAGTTTCAAGCTACATATTGTTCAAAATATTTAAGGCACACCACCCATGATTTCATCAAATTCACCAACATTACCCACCAAAGTTGCCATTTCACTACTTCCCTTGGACTTCATGCCTCTTGGAGATCATCTCTACTACAGGGAAATTCTTCTCTCTCAATTTGTGCACTGTCTGCACCTTATTTCCCTCTGCTGGCTGTGTTCTTACACCGTCAAATGCAGCATCCTTCCTTTCACTGCCATTGGATGTCCTCTGCTGGCTATCGAACCTCAGTGCAGGGTGCAGGCTGTTTGCCTGCCTGCACATGGTCAACCAAGATGGCTGCCTGCTTCCCCCTGACATCTTTGCCTTGGCAGCAATAGCAGAAAACTCCTGTCCGTAATTGCCAACTTCCCCCTCTTCAGCTTGTTGGCTCACTCTGTCCCTGCAGTAAAAAGCAGTAGTCTGTCACTTTGTGCCTGTAAGTGAACTTTCACCCTTTATATTATCTGCTTATTTTTCTTCTTGTTGTTCAGGCAATAGGAGCACTGGACACTCATTGAGTATCAATTCCTCATCTCCAATATGTTATAATTGTACCCTCAGAGAAGGCAATAAAAACACAGCTTTCTGCTGTGGAGACTGTATTGTTCTTGCAGCAAACCCAAAAACCAACACAAAAGTGAGACTTTGCACTGGAGAGGAAGCAATGCTCCAACATTTAAACCAACAAAACATTACAACAATAGAAAAAGATAAGGCCCTTGACACACAGAAACAGGAAGTTGTTCAGATTGCTTCAAGGTATTAACAACTAGATTGAGGGCTTTGACCCTACACTGCTCCGAGCTGCCTCAAAATCTGTTGAATTCAGTGATGTCTGTAAGTGACTGATGCCCCCATGCCCTGAGCCCTATGTAGTGGCAGTAAATAGTCAAAATAAGTAATGGGATCACAGTTAATTTGCCTATGCAATCTATCACCACCCCCCAACTGCTCAAAACCTCCATTTCCCACATACCTAACCCCAACCAGTTTGAGCGCACCTTATCTTCCTACTTAATCTCTTCACAACTCAGATGAACCCCTTCTGCTTCGAATTATTTACCACCCAACACTCACTCTCCCATTATATTACTCTAATCACACATTGCTAGATCGTTCCAGGCTCAAAAGAATTCTCTTTAGGCTCGTAAATCTTCTCCTTTGTACCTGACACCACTTCCAGAAGAGTATCACCTTCACTCAGAAACTCCTTCCTGCTCTGGGGCACAATAGGACTGAATTCCAGAGCAGCAGCCCCTAAATTCTGCATCTTTAATTTATTTCATCACCCCAACATACCTTTCATTCCCATCCACCCACCCCCACACAAAACTGACCGCTCTAGCTACTAACTGAAAATGGTTATGACTGACTTAAAAATTTTTGTAAAAAAGATTATTTTTAAGGAAGATTCACCCTGCGCCCCCTTCCCCCTGACACTGTTCTCTCCAAGTGACCTGGCTCAGAACCTCCTTCCCCTCTACATGAAGCAGGGAAGGAAGGAGGGAATTAGTATCCAGGTTTAGTGGCTCATCTCCCTGGCACCTGGGGCTTTGGCTGCTGCACTGTTCTCTAGTTTGCCAGCCTATACTTCTGGCTCTCCCTGCTTCCTCACTACAAGTTGGTCTCCAGATCTGGCTTCCAGAATGAATGGCTCCATGGAACAGTACATGGAGCAAGCACTGTAATTCAATTAAGTTCCCCCTTGTGGGGAAAGCTGGAGAACAAGAGCTAGCTACAGACAGATCCTGGCAGGGGAAGAAAACACAAAATGTCAGGTGTCTGGCTATGTCAAAATGGCATGTTCTGCAGCAAGAACGCTGAATTCCATATAATCTTGGGGAAGATGGCATTTTCCATCATCATAAAGTCCATTGGGCCCTGTCCCTGGGGTGAATGGAACAGGTCACATCTCTCAGTGCTATTGTTTCAGTCTCTCTGGAGACAAACACAGGTGTCACTGAATTGGTTTACACTTGGTTCCCATTTTTGAAATGTTCTCATAAGGGCTAGAAACATTTTTTTAAATGAAAACAGACATTCTGCAGCACAGGGGTGAATTCATAGCAAATTCTATGGCCATTGAACCCCAGAATATACAGGGTCCTGCCTACACTGTGCTTCTATGGGGCTAGCCCCACAGAAATCCATATTTCCGCCTCTGTGCCTCTTTCCTCAACTGTGTGCAGCCTATGTACAGCCCCATGACAACCACATGTAATGCAACCTTAAGGTGCTAGAGAAGATCCAATCACATCGAGACAACCCCTGCCTCCAGCAGCAACAGGTAATACTGCACAGTGTACACTCCCCAGCCATATTACGCAGTTGTGGCATTATTGGTGAAGCTTAGCCCCATCACTCCTAATAACCCTATGAAGTTATGAAATAAACTTTGGGATGAATGCATTCATCCCATTAGATTTACACTCAGTTTACATGTTCCCTTCCAAATTCACTTGCCTGTGATCCTCTTATTCCCTTTCCTCACAAGTTCAACCTCTTTATTTCCATCTTTTCATATATTACTGTCTTATCTGTGTTAGCTATTAGAGTATTATGGTTTTACTGTATAATTCTTGCTGAAATTCTGCCCAAGACTTATGATACAGAGGAGATAAACCGAGACAGCTTTTCTGTTAACTTAAAGCTCAGAAGAAAGTTTCTCTCACAATGACTGTAGCATAGAATAGAATTTTGAATACTCTCAAATTTAAAATACTTCAGAGCAACTCCAAATACTCTTTTATTCTTTTAAACCCATAACCATACACGGAAATGTCAGGCCAAAAGGAGATTCCTGAAAACTGCTCACCCACCTGGGAATCCCAAGGGAGAAAGTCACAAAACAAAACTGAATCAGATAATATATTCATTGCCTATCAAAATACTGGAGATTCATTTTCATCTTACTCGAGAGACACCATGAGCCTTTATTTTTGGCTTGTCCAGAGATCTGAACAGAAGATATATTTTTGTCTGTTTGCTGCATCTCAGAGGGTGGTAGCTTGCTCGCAGGGTACCACAGGAGTTCCACATAGGTAATGTGCTTGAGGGTGTGCTATCTCAGTGTAATGCCCACTCACCCCCTGATAACACTAGTTTTGGAGCTGGTGTAACCAGCATCCACTCAGTGTGGAGTTTTGTCCCTCTTTCTAGCAGTAGACCTCTGCTGCCAACATCCCAGCCAGGGTCAGGGCATTACACTGCATTGGCTATCTGAAGGCCCCTGGCTGAGTGAAGCATGGGCACCTTTGCCCCTGCAATCACCTCCCCACTCCAGGTGGACTTTCTGCCACCAGGATCCTGCAGCTTTGGTATACTCTAGTGGAAGAAGTCATATTCCAGGGCTGAATTTGGCTGAAGGTAGCAGAAATTGCAACACCACAGGAGGGTATTTTCATTCTTTCTCAACAATAAATAAAATTAAATGTTTCATTAACACTAATTTCTTTCTAATTATAAAGCTTTGGAAACCATCACAATGTTTTAATACTTATATTTAAATCTATTTCAAATAAAAATAGACATATAGCAATTTAAAATATTTAATAACATCAAGTCTCATTACTGTAGTGTTCTTTATTTTCCAGTGTAACAATTCACAAAGATTGCTATTCCTTTTACCTTAATTAGGTAATGTATTCTCCTAAACATAATTGTTTAGAAAAAACACTTTGTTCCTTTTGCTGTGACTATTCATATAGATTATTAATCTCTGCAGTGTTTAGGATGTATATTCCCTTGCCTCATGGTATAATATTTCTCCATGGTAGTTTACTATTGGGCTATATAATTAGTGCTTCATATGTGAAATACATCTCAGATGACCTGCAAATATTTTTTTTCAGTTTAATTTGTCTCAGCAATATTTGTTGGCTATCACTATTAACCGACATAGAATAGGCATAACAACAACAACAAAAAAAGGAATTGTTTGAAGTTTGCACCACCTGCACTGAAAGTTCTTCCACTGACCTACTTCTCTCCCAGTGTGACAGATATATATTTAATCAAAGCATCTCTGTAGCTAGGCCGGGCAGAATAAGACTTCTGTAGAGTCATAGGAACTGAAACAACTAAGGGAACTTAAAAGTAGATATGAGTGAACCCTGTATAATCTGTTTCATGTGGACCACACAAATGAGGCCCTACAAAATCTGTTCACAGGGTAACTTTACGAGATGGACTGGTTCACAACAAGCAAAAACCTTCAGAACATTTCCTATTTCCCTCAGTCTAATCTCACTGAAGCCCCTAGTTATCTTAGGGTAGGTTTTCATTACAGAGTTAGCCTGGGCTCTTACTTGAGTGTTGCCTCTAATCCCTTGCTGGGAACAGTGGGGCCTCCCCTAACGGACCCAGGGGCAAGAGACTCAAAGACTTTATGGCTGAGCCCAAGCTGAAGATTGGATGTACTTGAGGGGGAAGGGGGTTGTTGTTGGCCAATCTCCTCGGCACCCTGGCATCCTGTACCTTTCCTGTTTGTCCAATGTTTATGACCTGATCCCTGTGGTCCATTAAGCCTTGGATAATGAGTGAATAGTAACCTTTTCTGTTCATACAGACTCAGACCTTAAGGCCAGAAGACAGGCCCACAACCCCTGGCTGAGCTCCTGAAGTCCTCAAATCTTGATTTAAACACTTCAAGTTGCAGAGAATCCACCCATCATTTATTCTAGTTCAAACTAGAAAGCGACCCATGTCCCATGCTGCAGAAGGTGGTGAAAAATCTTCAGGGTCTCAGCCAATATGACCTGGGGGAAAATTCCTTCCTGACCCCATTATAGTGACCAGTTAGACCCTGGGCATGTGGGCGAAACCCATCAGTCAGACACATAGGAAAGAATTCTCTGTAGTAACTCAGAGCCCTCCTCATCTAGTGTTCTATCTCCGCTCACTGGATATATTTGCTAATAGCAGTCATGGATGTAGGCAACCTCATCATGCCACCCCCCGCATAACCTTATCAAGCTCAGTCTTAAAGCCAGTTAGGTTTTTTAACCCTAACTACTCCCCTTGAAAGGCTGTTACAGAACATTCCTCTAATTTCAAGCCTAAACTTGTTGATGTCCTGTTTATATCCATTTATTTTTGTGCCAATATTGGCCTTCAACTTAAATAACTCCTCTCTCTCCCTGGTATTTATCCTCTGATGTATTCATAGAGAGCAATCATGTAAACATTAACCCTTTTAGTCCTTTTCTTTTTGCACACTTAATTCATTTATATACCAAGTTTTCTTTAGAATCTTTATGAAATTAACAAAAAGTATGTTGAATTCTAAGGTCCAGAACACTGGTTCTTGACTGATAAGTAACCCTAATCAAGAATTCTGTGCATTAGACTGTATTTAATAATCCTTGGTGTGTCCATGTCTATAGCATTCTAGACAGTCTTGGAATATATATATATATATATATATATATATATATATATATATATATATATATATATATATATATATATATATATATATATATTCATTCGTGACAAAAGTTCCTCCTCTGCCTTGGTGGGTCCTGCACTTTCTAACTGATTTTCTTGCCTCAGAGGTTCACGGCAGCCTTCAGATTGGCCTCTTCTGCTAGAGGCTCAGACCTGCCATTCACTCAGCTAACCTCATCACTGGCCAGCCTGGGGGAAATAGAGAACAATTTCTACAGTGTCTGTGTCCCACCTAGTGGGTTGGGGACAGGTCAGATCCCTTTCCAAATTAGACCTTCCCCTCTGGCGCGTCTCACAGACCAGGTCAACTTCTCCTGTGTCAAATAGGGAGTTAGGGAGATGGGGGGGACCTGGGCCCACACTCTACACCAGCTGCCAGCCCAGGGCCCTGTGAATAGCTGCTGTCTACAATGACTCCTGTATCAGCTGCATGACAGCTACAACTCCCTGGGCTACTTCCCCATGGCCTCCCCCCAGCACCTTCTTTATCCTCACCACAGGACCTTCCTCCTGAAACCTGATAATGCTTGTACTCCTCAGTCCTTCAGCAGCATGCCTTCTCACTCCTTGTTCCCTAAGCACCTCCCACTAACTGCTGGGAAGTCCTTTTTAAACCAAGTGGCCTGATTAGCCAGCCTGCCATAATTGAGTCTAGTAAATTCTTAATTGGCTCCAGGTGTCTTAATTAGCTTGCCTGTCTTAATTGGTTCTAGCAGATTCCTTATTGCTCTAGGGCAGCCCCTGCTCTGATCACTCAGAGAACAGAAAACTATTCATCCAGTGGCCAGTATATTTGCCTTATACCATACTCCTGAACCCAACTGGTCTGGGTCTGTCACTATATATGTTTAAAAACCTGCGAAACTGATTGGGGATGATTGTTACAGCAGATATTTCTGATGACGGAATCAACAGGGAAGAATGATTATGGGTGAAGAAAGACCCATTGAAAAATATAATCTTGAAGAATTATCTTGACAACATCATCAGCTGTAAATAATTATACCTTCACACATAAATCAGGTAAACTGAGAATGTATAGAAATGATATCAGAACATGTATTTATTTTGGCAAAGAAGGTCTCCATTTAAAAACCCTATATGATGACACTGGTGTTAGAACTTAGTTGGAGGAGTGAAACTGAGCATCTTTCCAGATACAGTAAAGAAGAGACAGAGAGACAGCTCTTTATCACATCAAGGGGGTAATGTAGCTATTCTTTCTACGTTCTGTATAGTGCTGTACTATAATGATTGATAATCTTTGACTAAATAATTGCATTTGAGCCTGTTATTCAACAATCTTGAGTCGCCATTAACTCAGACACACAACATCCCTGAGCCTGCATTTTGTTAGGCTAAGAGAGCTTGGCTTGGCTTTTATGTCAAAGTCATGAAATGAAATATTAAATATGTTTGCTCCCATGATCAATCCCTGAAGAACTCCATTAAAAACTTTCCTTCAGCTGGCTGTCCACCTTTCAGCATGCGGTGTTTTAATCTTTCTTTTAACCAGTTCCTTACCCAGCTTTTGATTCCTAGATTAATCCCCATCTTCTTCAATTTAACCAATAATTTCCTGTGTGGAACTATATCTAATGCTTTACTGAAATCCAGGTATATTAGATCTGCTGCACTTCTCTTGTCTGGAAAATTGGTTATTTTCTCAAATAAAGAGAGCAGGTTGGTCTGGCACTATTCTCCTTTAGTAAAATCATGTTGTATTTTATCCCAATTACCATTTTACCTCTATGTCATTAACTACTCTCACTCGTTCTTAAAATTTGTTCTAAAACCTTGCACATAACCGAGGTCAAACTACCAGGTTTGTAGTTTCCCAGTTCACTTTCTTATCCACTCTTAAATATAGCTACCATCTTTACACTTCTTCAGTGATAGGGTATGACCACCCAAGTCTATGGAGTCGTTAAAAATTCTTGTGATTTCATGTGCCAGTTACTTTAATATTCTTCTATGGAGATTATCCAGGGCCCCCAGTTGGGTCCCATTAAGTTGATTGAGTTTGGCTTCCACCTCTGATGTAGTAATTCCTGCTTCCATTTTCTTATTCCCTTTAGCTACCCTGCCACTGTTCCCACACTCCTCGTTGCTTATTAAAAATTGAGGCAAAGTATTTGTTTAGGTGTTGGCCCATACCTAGATTATCTTTAATCTCCAAGCCATCCTCAATGTTTAAAAGAGATTTGGATGCAGAGATACCACTAAACAGACCGTTTTTTGGTTGCTTTGATTCCCTGTAAGCACCTTAGATGAGAGGAAGATGAGATCACAGCTCACCTTGACGAAGGGTCTTCCACTAAGGGTCTTCCACTCAATTTGAAAACTACATTTTGAGGATGAAATCCCTGGACTTCAGAGATGCTGTCGTGGACCTTCCCAAAGGAAGAGGGAATGTTTTAGCTAGACAAATTAGAGGATTGGGCTAAAAGAAATCTGATGAGGTTCAACAAAGACAAGTGCAGAGTCCTGCACTTAGGATGGAAGAATCCCAAGCACTGCTACAGACTAGAGACTGAGTGGCTAGGCATCAGTTCTGCAGAAAAGGACCTAGTGGTTACAGTGGACGAGAAGTTGGATGAGTCAACAGTGTGCCCTTGTTGCCAAGAAGGCTAATGGCTTTGCCAGCAGATCGAGGGATGTGATCATTCCTCTCTGTTCGGCATTGGTGGTGCCTCATCTGGAGTACTGTGTCCCGTTTTCGGCCCCACACTACAAGAAGGATGTGGAAAAATTGGGAAGAGTCCAGTGGAGGACAACAAAAATGATTAGGGGGCTGGAGCACATGATTTATGATGAGAGGCAGAGGGAACTGGGATTATTTAGTCTGCAGATGAGAAGAGAAAAATGAGGGGGGATTTGATAGCTGCTTTTACCTGAAAGGGGATTCCAAAGAGGATGGATCTAGACTGTTCTCAGTAGTACCAGATGACAGAATAAGGAGTAATGGCCTCAAGTTGCAGTGGGGAAGGTTAGGTTTTATATTAGGAAAAAACAATTTTCACTAAGAGGGTGGTGAAGCACTGGAATGGGTTACTCAGGAAGGTAGTGGAATCTCCTTCCTTAGAGGTTTTTAAAGTCAGGCTTGACAAAGCCCTGGCTGGGATGATTTAGTTTGAAATTGGTCTTGCTTTGAACAGAGGATTGGACTAGATAACCTCTTGAGGTCCCTTCCAACCTCGATATTCTATGATTCTCGACATGGGATTTGTCCCCTCCCTTTTCAATTTCTTCAATGCATTTTCAAAGTATGTTTAATGATATCTCATTACTTTGGCAACCACAACTTTCATTTAAGAGCATGATTTTGATAAAAAATTGCCTCCCAGGATAATTAGAATTATACCCAACTGTAAATCAAAGACATAAAATATGCTTTGCCTAGATGACAGATGATTGGAGTAAAAATTAGATAGGAGTAGATGATTAATAATGTTTTACTTCAGTGACCCAGGTTCAAAGCTAGCCAGGGGTAAAATGAAAAGTAGCTATTTCAGTCTGAATAATGTAAGTGTTATGTGAAAAGATTTACATTCTGAATGCTATCTAAGCAATTAATTCACAGAGAATTATTTATAATTGCTAATTAGTCAGAAGACTACAAATGATGTACAATGGAATTATCTCAGATCTCTTATAAAATCTATTGGGGAAATGTAATTGTGTTCCATTAGTATAAATCCTCTTGAAATGAGAATTAAAATAAATTGGAACAAAATTTCCTTGGCTTTTGATTCAAATACTTGTTACTAAGCACACTTCAAGCACACATCAGGTATTAGGACCTCACACTGCAGTTGACAGGTTGAGAAATCCCACAGCCTGTTGTCCAAATTCAAATATTTTTGGACATTAGCCATTTCCTTCTAGTATTAATTTTTTGCATGAGGTCAAATGCCAGCACTTCTCCTATACATTTTTGCTATCTTTTCTCCCATTCCATTGTGATTCTATGCATAATAATTTATCCCTATACCTGTGTGTATCCCATTGCTGAGCTGATTACTGGAGCAGCAGCAGACCGCAAAAATGAAAGAAGCTGCCTGAAAGAAATGCTATGGTACTCTTGCAATTTTAAGATTGACGTTTTGCAGCCCTGTGTTTCCAGGTGTACACACACAAATACCTAGTCTCTCCCAGTATGATTCACACTTCGATATCTATTGGGACACTAGCAAAAGTGGCCAAATTGAGGGCTACCATGAATCTGAGGTGAGCAAATCCGCCAATAAGCGCAGAATCCACCAAGCAGAGGAGGAACTTTGTCACACTAAGTTGTTTAAAACAAAAAGAATTCAAATGAAGAACACTAGTCAATATCCAGCACCACTGCAAACATATGTTGTTTATTCCTCCCTCCTCATGTCATGCCTTGTCATAGCTAACCTATTCTCATGTACACTTATAGGACGATGTACATCTATAATAACCTGATAAGTTTCATTTCTATTTTCCATTATTGCTGAACAAGGTAAATTCAATAAATGGCAAGATAATATTTGTTTGTTTGTTTTTCCTCCTAGATATTTAGGATACAACATTTCTTAATAATTTATGTACAACATTTACAGTGGTTCTATGTGCTGGATACAGAGCAGGCAAGCTGATTTGGCACATGTTCATTTAAATTCCACTTGCAAGGGCAAGTTGAGGGACAACTCTTTCTACTCCAGCAATGTCTATGCAATATTTCCAAGACTATTTGAAAGAGTACAAAGGCTTTCTACTCAGACATGGTGAAATTTGCCATTACAAGATGACCAGTGCAAAGCCAGTGCGCCACTTAAGCTCTCAGAATAGTGGGATGAGGTACCAGGAAGTAGGACTTGTGATATTCTTCTAGAAAGAGGCGAATTTCACTCACGGTTTATGCTTACCTCACCTATAGATTCTGTTTCTCTGGTTGCTTGGTTTTTGCTTGATATTAACTAGGGCTGTGCAAAAGGTTCCTCTAGAAACCTCACCCAACCCAACCTGCATTATTAACAGACAAGGACAAATGCATTTGCACAGCTCTAGGTATGCCACCACATTCCATTCTTCAAAGATGTCACTTTGCTGTTCAATCAACAGCATTAGAGTTATTTTCTGTGGGGTGGTTCCTACCTACACTCCCCCATCTCTCTAGCTGTGCTCCTCCATCAATACAGTGATTCCCATGGAAAATGTTAGATTTTACCAACTGTTATGATATATTTCATGTAGTTTAATGTCATTAGATCATCTAGTCTGACATCCTGTATATCACAGACTATTGCTACAGTATTTCACTGCACTTAGAATAAGAAATAACTCTAGTATCACAGATACCACTTTGCCCTGGACACACAGGGAAAAAGGCAAGATGCAAGGGATGTGGTATAATTAGGCCACAACTTTATTAACCATACAGATGCAGTTCTCAATTTTTTCCTTATTCATTTCTACCTAGTAGAGGTAGCAAGGGAAAAATTCCTATACAAAAAAGTCCCCCAAAAGTTGACTAGCACAGTAGATTAAAAAAACAGTGGTTCTGTGCTAATCCCAGAGGTGGGAGGGCATGAGCTGCTAATCCAGGCATGAGAAGGGGATCCAGCCAGAGGGACAGAGCTCATATACCCTTCCTAGGGTGCACAGGGGCCAGACGCTCACCTGAGCCCCACCAGCTAGACCACCAGCTTTATGTGATGCTTCCCCCATTCATCTCTTTCTCCCAACCCGATGGAAAAGGAAACCCTTAAAATATCCTTTTTTTCCACCAATCCTGACAAAGACCTCACACCTTTGAGATTGTGGGGGGTACAGTGTGGTAACTTTGGGCAAGTGTTGACTTCTGAATGACCACCACTGCATTTGAGACAGTTAACCTTTACTACCAAAATATTAGAATGGGTCTATATTTGAACCCACTGAGAAAATTCACAGTGCAGTATATTTCCATAAGAGTTTCAAATTCAGGGATACACACTGAACAAGCCCTGGTAGTGTCACAATGGTATGAAGTAGAAATTGAAATTGGAAAATAATTCCCATTATTTATCACTGTATGTTATATTTACCATTCATTAACTAAATCATGATAACCTATTTTTCTATATTTCAAAAATCTCTTTACATTTGGAATATGTATCTATTCAGGATTCTCATATTATACCAAGGATTGTTAGAAAATTCACATCTACAGTGAAGCTCCTCTTTTCAAGTCACTGTTAACTACTATTTTTCACATAGTTCAAGAAAGATGATCTAAAAATTTTATAATTGCAGGTAAAAACAAAAATAAAATTGAGTAACATATTTTCAAACATAACACTTCTGCCAGGTAGATCCAGCAGCAACAAGGGCTGGGTTCAGAACAACACATAACCGGCTCAAGCCCCCACCTAGTGATCTGGGACAATTACACACCACCCCCTGGGTGCCTCTAAGAGACAATACTTCTCCTCTTGCAGGCACAGAGTCTGAGTGTAGCAAAAACTTTTAATAAAAGGAAGGAAGTAACTCAGCATTAATTTGGGAAAACACCACAACTAGGGTTCATAAACATAGACCATGAGCAAAAGACCCACGCTGAAGTAAGTTGGGCAGTGTCCTTTTTCCCTCAGATTCTTAAGTCCAGCTAGTGAAAAAACCCTTTAACGTGCCCATCTGTAGATGAGCGGACTCACCCCTGCGGCACCTTCTGCTGGTCGTCCTGGGAATTAGCTCACTTCCAGCCAGGAGCACCCTCTGCAGGCCGGTGATCCGCCTGTCCTCTTGGCCCCTGTGTCCCTCCCTAGACCCTGGTGCCCTTTTAACTGGAGTGCTGCCCCCTGGCAGTACCCCACCAATCTGGGTCTCCCCTTCATGGGGAACTCCCAACCCACTGTCCCCATTTTGCCTCAGTTATGGCTACTGCCCAGTCTCCATCTAGCCCTCATTCACTGGGGCAGACTGCACTCATCATAGGCAAAGGGGTTTGGACCTGCTGCCTTGGCCTACCCCTGGGCTGCTCTCTGAAACCCCCAGTACCTCTTGGCCTTCTGCTAGGCTGTAGCCTGGGGCTTTCCAGGCTGGAGCTCCCCAGCTCCTTAGTCTGTCCCCAGCCCTGCTTCACTCAGGTACTCTGTCCTTAGCTCCCTGCAGAGGAAGACTGTTTTCTCCTGGCTTCCCTGGCCTCTTTATACAGGCCCGCTGTGGCCTGATGGGGGCATGGCCCAGCTGCAGCCACTTCCCAATCAGCCCAGCTTAGTAGCTCCCAGCCACAACCTTCCTCCAGGGCTGTTTTAAGCCCTTCCTGGCAGGAGCAGGGTAAGCACCCTGCTACACACACCCCACCGGGGGGGGGGTCTATCTGCCCAGCTTCCTTCTCAGCTGGGCCCTCAGAACATCCCTTTCCTGCTACAGGTTCTCCAGCATTTGGAGAAGCCTGCTTGCTTCCTCCTCAGTCGCAAAGTAGGTCTAATATTTAGACCCAGGTATCAGTGATTTCAGCTCAGCAGTATGTAACAAGACTCTCAGCTGAGTTTAAATTAACTCTTTTAGTATACCATGGAAAGAGGCAGGGTCAAATGGTGTCTAGGGCCCTTAACCAAAACCCATACCACTAGATACAACTACCTATCCCCACCCTCTCAATTCATTGGGCTTTGGAACCCATGTCCCCTGCCCATCGAATGCCATTTAGTTGAGGGTGAGTCTCTCCATCGGGGTATGCCAGGTTTGATTCTGCTGCCCTTGGTTCACACAACAAGGATAACAACACTTTATAACTCCTGCCCCAATAACAAGGAGATTGGGGATCCAACACCAACCACAAGTGATCATTTGGGCAAGCAATCCCATCACACTGATCATCTAGGTAGGGTGGGTGCGTCCATGCAAATGAGATCAGCTCCTGACATCCTTTCCCACAGCTTACCACTAGATGTCAGGGGAGAGCTCATTCAGACTCTGCTTACACAGAGATACAATTTTGTGAATTTAAAATGTGTGCGCACATAGAACGGCTGGAGAAACAGCTGTCTTTCCATACATAATGAAAATAATAATTAAAAAAACTTTTCAAAGTGATACTTTTTAAAATTATTCTATGCAGCATTGATGTATTTCCACCAATTATAAACCAATGGGTTTATACCAAATGATTAATCACTTGTTTAAAACATCAATACGGAAAATTGTTTAACATTTTAAAATGCAGTTGCAATTAAAATCTGGGGAGCTGGTCTAATAACCAACATAAATATGAAAGTCTTTTATAAATCCATTTTACTTTTTTAACCTGTTGATTGTTCACGGAGGACAGAATACAATGGCACTCACAGCAAAGGGAAGATCTTATGAATTATGACCTGTGCACTGAGCAACTTGCCACTTCTCTTCTGTTAGAGGAAAAAATAAACTTCTGTCCACTACCACAGGGCTGGTTCTATGTACAGTGGGAAAATGACTAACAGTTGTTCTTTAAATCAGTGTTTAATGTATTTTCCTAAAGCAAGACTATGACAGTCAAGATTACACAGGTTTCTCCCTGAACTTCATAGACAAGTCAGATAGATAGCCTATTCCATGATCAAAGATTCAATAAAAAATAAAACAGGCCAAAAAACCATGTAGGCACCCAGTTTTCACTGAAAATCAATGGGAGTTGGATGTCTAATTCCCACAGGAACTCTTGAAAAAATCTCCCCTTCCCATCCTAAACTGTCTAATCCATAATTCAGTTTAACTTTCACATCATTCACAAAAAGCAGTACAAACACACATACATGGCATTAGTCTATTAGAGATTTATGAAGTTTCTTATTGTGGGCATGATGTAAATAATTAAGCTGGATTGCCACATTGCAGCATTGAACCCTTACAATCTACCTTTGTTACTATAAACAAACAGACATACATACTTTGAGCTGTCTACATAGTGTGTTAGTCTGAACCAGAGGAGAGTAAATTCTAATGCACACTAGTGTGTTTCACACTAACTGGCCTGTGTGGACCCTGCTGGTTCCCTAGTGGGTGTTCATGTTATCTTATTTCTAACAGTACCACATTAAGGCACACAAGGGAACTTTCAGGGTACGCCAGCAGGGTCCACATGGGCCAGTTAGTGTGGAAAACACGAGCATGCACTAGAATTTACAACCCTCTGGTGTGGAGTACTGTGCTGTCTAGACAAACCCTTAGAACTCTTTTATGGCAAATTAGTTTTCTTTTCATACCTAAGAAGCCACATTGAGATTACTCATTTTCAAGCATAATTTGGATTGAAATACCTTTTAAAAAATTAACCAAAACACAGTAACAGACACTGTGAATGCTGCAAATCATTGCAAATGTAACATGGCACCTTCAGACATTTATTTTCCATTTGTCCATATGCAGTGTAGTTTTCTAGTTCAATTTAATGCACATTCACATCGTAGGCTAAATTCACACCATTCCAAAATATATCCTATTTTCCCCTGAGGTCTCAAGATGGGTCCAGGCTATGAGATCTCAAGATAATTATTTTAATTTGTGAATCCATATTACACAAATACACACCTGCAGGGAGACGAAATTAAATCAATATTTATAAAAGACGACAATGGCACTTGGTCATTACATCTTTATTTTCATTGAGGCAGATTACTAGGCAGTGCATTAGCTAATATGAAACCAATTGCTTTTAATGTGAGTTTAATTAAAAGTTAATTAGTTAATTAATTAGTGCTGCTTGAGATGTACTAAAATAATTAAAAGTTAGTCTATTAAATACAATTTACAATCTTTGATAAAATGTGGCATAACTTTCACTTAGTGATAACATATTCTAGCCAAGACAGCTGGATTCAGCTGAGCTCTGTTTTGCACAGAATCTGGGTGTGCTGGTGGAGACAACAGGCTTCCCAGTCTTGAGGTCAGATAGAATCCTCTTCGAACACAATTTAGAGCTGCCTCAGGGTTGCTGTAAGTTGCATCTGAGTTGAAAGTGGTCATGCTGGAACTCAGGGACTGAAAGAGCACAGAAGTGCTCACATCCACTGCAGCATCCAGCTATTTCTTGGAGGTTTTTCATCCTACTACTTGCCTGGGTTGACTTTTCACAATGAGATAGCATGTACTGGCCTCAGCTGAGACTCAAATCTCCAGTGTGGGTATTCTGAAAGATTGACATTACCTAACAACTGCTATGGTACTAAGAGCAATAATGTAGACTTGGTATACATGCCCCTGAAAATTGATTTTAGCAGTTCCTTTGTCATAAATTCACAAATTCTGCAGGATTATCCAGATGAGTTAGATATTCCTCTGAACAGAACAGGTCAGCAGGGCTGGCTCCAGGCACCAGCTCAGCAAGCAGGTGTTTGGGTCAGCCAACTGTGAGGGGCGGCACGTCCAGCCCTTCAGCAGCAATTTGGTGGTGAGTCCCTCTCAGAGAGAAGGACCTGCCGCCGAATTGCCGCCGAAGAATGAAGCTGTGGCTGTAGAGCCACAGATCGCGATTGCGGCTTTTTTTTTTTTTTTTTTTGCGCGCTTCTTGGGGCAGAAAAACTCTGGAGCTGGCCCTGCTGGTCAGATACTCTGCCCCATTCTGCTCCTTTTGCACCACTCAAAAACCCTCCAAAGGCAGTGGAAAGTACCACAAAGGCTCTGCAGCACCACAGCATAGAGCTGTTCTCAGAAAGTTTAAAGCCATTGTAATCAACTCCTCTACTCTCTTTCTAGTTCAGGGGATGTATGCTACCTTTGAGGAGAAGCACATCAGGGCCAAAAAGGGGGAGTAACTGGAGCCTTATGTGCTCTGGCAATCCCCAGATAACATATGATCCTTTAGAACTATAGCCGCATTGTGCAAGTTAGTACAGATCACTGGTTACCCCATCTGCACTATGCTGGGGTGGATAACCAGTGAAATGCAAGTGGCTTCCTGAAAGCCTCTCTTCTCTACTCAAAGCTGGAAGCAGCAGAGAATCTGGCCCCATAGTTGTATAGGCATTAGTTGCAGATAGACACTAGATTTATTATTGGCTGGGTTCTGAGGTCCTTAATCTGTGTGTCACTTAGTCAAATTTCCCATGAAATAAGCATAGTTTAAAACTGAGGACTTTAATAGTTTGATTTCTGAACTAAAGAAGAAATGTGAAGGTTTCCATGTATAGGTGACAAAACATATTTGTCATGCCATTTTTCACTGTGACTAAAGAGTCAACCTTATACGCCTTTATTAATTAGCTTCCATTTCTTTTCATTGTAAAATGATGAACTTACTAAATGAATGAAACCTGCATGCCATGATGCAGGGCACCATACAGGAATCTAAACATAACAGTAGAGAATAGCACAAAGCTCTATCATGTCTTTAGGGATACTAACTGAAAAGTTCATAGGAAGGTCAGAGCTAACTCTAGTACAAGTTAGGCTGTACTACCATTGTATTAATTAGCAATTTAATATGCACTGAAGAGGATACAACTTGAAATCAGAGTTAAACTGAAGGTATTATACCAGCGACTAAAAGTGGTTATTCTGTTTTCTGCCTCATTGATTTTTTTTCAGATTAATTTAAAACATGACAAATTACAAAGTCTGCCACCTGACAGATCCCTGACATTTATAATCACACTGTATGGTTTCTTTATTTACACAGACTGGCTACCATTAAAGTAGGTTGGGAAGTAACTGTTTTAGATGTGTTCATTTGTATTCTTGGGGGAGGAAGAGGAGGAGGAAAGGTTAAATGTGAATTAATTCTGTTTATGGCTATATGTTTCCTATGACTGAAAGATATTGAAGCAAGTCATTTCAGTTTCAGGTTATGATTAATCATTAGCATTTAGTTTTAATTAAGATTATTTTTAAGAAGCATTGCAAGACTAACATATTGCCTTTTTATTTTGCAAAAGGCCAGACATAAAAAAAATTATGCAAAGAAAAGAATATGGACCAGATACTCATCTCAGTTACAGCACTGTAAATGCAGATTGACCTCCATTGAACTACTCCAGATTTACAGTTATATAAATAAGAACTTAATCTGACCATCTGATTCTAAGGAAGCACATGAATGTAAACTTGACCTCAAATAATTATATTTAAATTTATTCCTATGTTTGCCATGTAATAATTCAACTAAACTGTAAAGTACAATTTTATTATCTAAAGCATTTTGCTCAACCACAAATATCCCTACCTATAATACATATTAATGTGTAATTATTTATATCTTATGTATCAATACAACATTTACTATTTACAACAGGCAATAAATGAGATCAAAAGCCTCTACAACAGACAAATCTAGAGTAGCACAGATACCTGCCGTAATTCGAGTGATTTGCATATAACACACATGGATACGAAAGTTATGGATTATACAATGTAATTTACAAACACTTTTCAGAAATGACACCTACTTTAGAGTCTACTTCAATAAAAAAAAAAGTAGAAATTGCTATTGCATGATCCTTCAAGGAACAAGTGGACCATACTTGTCCATTAGCAGCTAATTACTGATACAGAAAAGTGGAAATCTACTGCTTCCTTAAACAATATCATAAGGCACATAAAAGAGATGAAAGCAGTTATCACCCACAGAGTACTCTTCATTCCAATAGCAACCCTGAGTGACAGACCAAAGGCAGTAAAGGATATTTTTAAATATCTTCCAAAAATGGCTATATTTTGTCAGTTAAAATGTGTCTGTTCCCTGTGGAGCAGTTTATTAAATTCACTTGGATTTTTTTGTGTGTGTACCCTTTACATCCATAGCACAACCCTTTTGCAGGCTGAAGTGTGAAGGATTGACAACTGAACGTGTTTTATGCACATTTAAGCTAACGTAATTTCATGAATTTATTTGCTTAGTTTTGTAAACTATTGACTTAATACTTGACAACACTCATTTTGTGATAAAAGTTCTGTAAGCAGAAATTTTAAAAGATAAGCTAAACGAAAAAAAATGTCCAGAAGTGGGTATAGCTCCATAATTACTAGCTCCTGGATAGAAAGGACCATATGACAGCTATGAATTGGTGTAGCATAGTGAAGATCTGAACAGCCTCTTCCTGCTTCCAACAGGCCCTCTAAGTCAGGATGAGAGGAGAGGTCAATGTAGGAGCTGACTGTCAGCTTAACGGTCCCCCACATCAAAAGAATTCTCACCTTGGCATCTATAGCCAAATTCCTGCCCTGGCTCAAGTATTATCAAATAGTCAATACAGGGACAGAGAATCTCGCCCATTTCTCTTTTTTTTTTTTTTGTAAGGGATTAACAAGTCAGTTCAGGCACAATGAGTGGCCTAAAACTTTGTCTCAAATGGAACCATTTTTGGAGGTTTGAAAAAGTTTTGATATTTGAAAAAAAAAACAATTTAAAGTAATCGTTTGACATTCTGTAGTTGAACTATGCCTTAGTTCTATCCAGGACCAGGAGTGGAAGTATCATAAAATTACTCTTGTGGTATTTTTTTTTCATCCTGACTGGAATCAGGAATCATTTAAATCACATTAGATATGACTAACCCAATTATGGACTTGACTTCATTTATGGATAGCTTAGATTAGCAGACAGACATTTGGGTAATGCCTTTGAGAACCAAAATTTCAGAGGTGTGCCATCAGCAGTATATTTGTTTTGTCTGTAATACCCTTTCCCCACTTCCTAGTTTATCTTTATTTCTGGTTCTTCATTTCTCTCATAGCATGAGAAGGCTGAACAGAGGGGCTTGCCCTAAAGTGAGCGAAAATACCAGTGGTGGCATGTAAACTAGAGCTACATGAACTATTTGTAGAATTTATTTTCTAGATTTCACAAACTATTTGAAAACACTTTTGACTTTGTGAGAGTGAGTTTCTGACTCCCATAATGAAACTATTTGTGATGTAAAATGCTACTCAACATGAATGAGGAAACAAGATCCAGCCCTACATTAGTTGAAAGTGTTCAATAAACATTACACATGAACAAATTTCTGTCTGTGGATAACTTGGGAGTTGTATTTGCAATTCTTTGTTAAATCTGTGTGCTTGGTCACTTAGGTTACATATTATCATTTCTGTTTCCAGTCTGAATGAGTGTAAGTGAAATAAGGAGGTAAAAGCCTTTGATTCTACCAGACAGAGGGTAGGAGCAGTACGAAGAGTTAAGAAAACCAAGGAAATGGACTAAGGAATTTTAAAATTTTCCATTTTGGCCACTTGAGGCAGGCCTGTTGGAAACATCACTGCCAAAAAAACAACAACAAACTATTGTGTTATAAACTAGAGTCACATTGAAAGTTATTTTTCTCTGGTCACACAGAGTGTGGCAAATAGTCCCAGCTGCAAAATGCATATCTCAATCTTTATCATATGAAATTCTCTTTGTGTCAGGGCTCCAGTCAAGAATCTTAGCTGCAATCTTAGCTCCAGTTTGTCTCATCTCTGTCATCCAAGAACCTCTTAATGCCAGCTCGGAAAGGGGCACAGAGGGGGTGCATAGACGTTTTGAGTATCTCCTTGGGGACAACAGACCTGGTATTACTGTGAATGTTTAATGGATAAGGGGCTGAGCACTACAGGGGCATCCTTCAAAGGGGCTTGGGAACTGGGGTGCACATATTGCAAAGCAAAGTCAGGGATGGCATAGCCCAGAGGAGATTGTCTGGGTGACCAACGGAGTGGTGGAGTAAGAGAGCTGACCCAGTGAAGTACAAGCATGTCTCCCTTTCTCTTGCAGCAGGGGGGCAGGAGTAACAAGGTGAACCATCACAATCTCATTGATATCAGGTTGCTGGCTTGGGGTTTTCAGAAGACAGTGTTCAAAGGGATGTCTTGTTCTTAACCACTGTGTCCCATTTCATACACAACTAAAGCAACAGTTTGAGGGAAGAAAAAGGAACATAGGACCAGAGGAAATTCATGTTCATTGTTTGTGACCACCTTCCTAGGGGCTACTGTCATGATTAATAGCTTCTCAATAGGGGGCACTCTAATATGATTATGTATAGAAACTTAGAGGACTCTACTTTGAAGAAGTGCTTGATGAGAAAGGAAGAGCATTACATATAGTATTAGGGAATAAAGCCTGAATGCTGCACTGTCACAGCTTTCTCTCTCTTTTTATGTTTGAACACTGAACATGACATTGGGGAAATTTAGAGAACTTTACTTTCAAGAAGTGCTTGATGAGAGAGAAGATCATGTTCTGGAGGAAAGAATAAACAGTGGATTATCTCATCTCTCTCTCCATGCTTCAACATAACAGCTGAAGGAACAACACATCAGCAGCAAACATGTCCAGGGAGAGCAGTTTTTACTCCAGAAGGAGTGCCAGCAGATGAATCAACTGCAAGTAGGACCCCACCCAGGTGACGCTCTCTGGGATTGCCTGTTCATCTTCTTTTAAAAACTCTTAGGATTGCTTGTCTTCACACAATCTGGATTCAGAGATGGTGAGCCTACCCTCTCTGCAACTTCCTCCAGTAACTGGCTCAAAATATGACAAACTCTGTGGTCAAAATTGCTCCAACATATGTAATATTTCCAGGAGAGCTCACACTATCAGAAACCCATGCTTCCTTAATGAATCTTTGCTGGTGCTGTCCATGTTCAGGCTACCCAACATGTGCTTGGCACTGATAGTGCTAATGACCAATAAAGGCACTGTAGAGAGGTTAGCAGGGGCTTGTCCCTCTCCAGGGCGGCGGGGAACTACACTGCCTTCCTTAGTCCTTGCACGGCCTCTTGGGGAATCAGTTGGGCTGCAGGAGTCTTGGCTCAAGCCATCCGGCAGGGGGCTGAGCACACCCAGGTAACAATTAACAGACAACTAGCTCAGACCCTGGGTCAGGGTGGGGCAGTAAAGAGTCACAGCTCAGGCCCTTAGGCAGGGGCTGAGCAAACACAGGGAACAATTAGTGGTTAATAAGGTCAGGCCCTGGGTCAGGGCGGGGCAGTTAAGAGTCAAGGCTCAGGCCCTCAGGCAGGGGCTGAGCAAACATAGGTAAATAGCACACCCAGACTTCAGGCTCCAAGTGGCCTGGGAGAGGGTGAGACTTTGGGTGGCAGGGGGGATGCAGGCCCTCCCACTCCACTGTGTCCCAGCCCGGGGCCCTAGCAGTGGCCAAAGGCCCACTGCTGTCAGTGGGAATCCTGGCCGCAACACACTGATGTGAGTTCCAGCTGTGTTCTAGCCAGACTCGGATCGGCTGTCCCCAGCTCCCCCTCTGAAGATACCTGGGTCAAGGTGGTGTCCTCAGGGGAATCAATCACCATTGGATCCTCAGGGTAGCTGGTAAGGGGTAAGCTCAGCGACTCTCCCACATGCCAGTCCACGTTGAGTGTCAGCCAGTCAGGCCAGTCTCCAGGTCCAAAGCTGGTTGCTGGAGTTTCCCTGGTGGGAGCCAGGCCAGAGGCATCTGGCCTCTCCAGCAGCTGCCTCCTGAGTGAGGTTGAGCTCTTATACTTCCTGTCCGGCCTCTGACCCTCTGGGGGGCAGGCTTGGCGTGCTCCTGCTCTGCCCACTCTGGTCTCCGCGGCGCTCATCTCTCTCCGGTGCACTGGGGAACCACACCGCCTCCCTACAGCAGTTACAAATGTTTTATACCTTTCACTTAAAAGTCATTAAAAATGAAGGCTTTGCAATGATGAATCTTTATAATGATTTATATGGTTTGGTTAGTTTTCATATTTTAATCAGACAGTGGCAATGGCCAAAAAACAAAAGGACTCATTTCAGGGATTTTGTGTTTAGGAATATTTTAAGTCCTGAAGCAAACACAGTATCTGAAAAATTCCATTAGGGTAGGGTACAAAATACAAAGCTACAGAATGCATTATTTCATAGAACTTTCTCCATACTGAACATCACAAGATTCTGTGCCAAGGAAGTCAATCATAAGCTAAACAGAAAAGGAAGGTTTTAAGGTGAGATTTGAAGAATAATGGGGTGAAGCTACAGGAGGATCAAGGGAAAATGAAACTCCTGTATTCAAGGCAGGAACAAATTCATGCATTTTCTCTGTCTTCAAAAGAAAGAATATAAAAAAGCAACCCACACTATGCCATCTTGCTTAAAGCCTGTCATATGCTGCAAGTTCCCCTCAATGAGAACTCAGGACATCCCTGAGGTTCAACTAAGGTTTACAATTCATGCCTAATTGGACCATGGAATAAAAAAAGAGGGTTACTCACTCACCAGGAGGTACCACAGGCATTACTATCATGCATTTTCTAGTACAAAGAGTTCTGAATGTCAAAGTTTTGTAAACAGAAGTAACAGCTAACTTGCACTTGCATCAAATATCAACAGCTCTGGAGATTTCTACCTAAATCTTCAAGAAGCAACATAAAATAGTATCTACAAAACTAACTTATTTACATCTAGAATTGTAACAGTTGCCTAGAGGGGATAAAAGTGGTTCCCAATTCAAGCACTAGGTAAATCAATAGAATAAATACGAGTCCTACCAACATTAACAAATGACAGTTACCAGGAGAATTACTATCCACCTATAACACAATTTTAACAGCTGAGCAACTATTAACTTTAGCACTTTTTTCTACTTTTAGTGAAAGCATCACGATCTATATTTCTTGTTACCATGACCAATTTCTCAATATTCAGTTCTTAAAATAAAACATATGATTCTTATACATCAAAACTATTTGTAACTACCTTTAACCACTACCGAAATGGAGGTTTTTTATTCCCTGGCTTTTCTTTAATGCATTTACTACACAAGAATTATCTTAAATGATTTGCAGGTCTACAATAATTTACAAATGGTAAATGATGTCCTTATTACTCGGTTTTATTTAACACAGTTTGACTATTTCAGAAAGGAGATAGCTATCCCCATCTATTAACATTAATAAGTCTTTCAAATTAAGATGAAAAGTCCATTGTTATCCTCAAATAATCAAGATCACAGTTAGTGTTCTTCCAAAATAATTTGCACTGAAAACTAAATGTAAAGCCTGGATTCTTTCCCATAAGTATTTACCATAAGGAATTCTATATGTTCCACTTTTATAAATACTAGAAAATTCAGTTACTGCCTTTGATATTAGCTGGGATAATTGCAACTGTATTGAAGTAATTTGAATTGCTTTGTGCAGAGTTCCCTATAATTCTGTAGGGCAAGACTGCAGCACAAGTTTGATTCTGAACTGACAGAGGCAAGTACATTGGTCCAAAAAGTGGAACCAATACCAATACACATTGTCTCTATTTGAAAAGGAACTTTGCCAGGACACAATTGTGCTCAAAAAGACACATTAATTTAGCACAGTGTTTCCTAAACTGTATAGTAATGGACTCCAGCCG
Organism: Gopherus flavomarginatus; assembly: GCF_025201925.1. NCBI lineage: Eukaryota > Metazoa > Chordata > Testudines > Testudinidae > Gopherus > Gopherus flavomarginatus. Next base: position 31,517,438 of record NC_066624.1, read on the forward strand.
AAGGGCCACTGTGGCGGTGCAGCACCCACCGAAATGCCACCGAATTTCAGCGGCATTTCGGCGGCGACACCTCTCAATGACGCCGCTTGCCGTTGACAAGCGATGTCATCTAGAGGCATCCCTGCCGAAATTCGGGAGCGACGTCACTTGTCGACAGCAAGCGGCGTCAGCAAGAGGCGTCCACGCCGAAATTCGGGGGCGACGTCTCTTGATGACATCACTTGTTGGTGACAAGCATCGTCATTGAGAGGTGTCCCCGCAGAAATGCCGCTGAAATTCGGCGGCATTTCGGCAGGTGCTCTCCCGGGGACCAGGACGCGGACGCAGTAAGATGGCCCCATGGGCACCATGGCACCCGCGGGAACCCCGTTGGGGACCACTGCTGTATAGAATCCCAGAAATTTGGAGGTTTAACTCCTACATTTTAGGTACTCACGTACTCCCATCAAAAACAACTGGAGCTGTCACGTTTCATGAGTGCAACTTGTTGTATTATTTGCTGGAATAAAAAACACAGTGGAGCCTGCTCAAACATGAAGTCAATAGGGAGGTGCATATTTGTGATTTTCCATATCTTTCCATGAACTCTGTGATCTAAATGTAAAATCTATCACTCAGAAAGATTATATAGTCTTGTGACACTTTATAGATGAGTATGTGTCTATTAAACAATGAATGAATGGATCACACCCTTTCACACTGAGATAATTTTTTAAAAAAAATCTGACTGATGCAATACCAATTAATAAGAACCAAATATAATTCAGAGGGAGTTATATTAGCATAACTGAGATATAGTCTTACTTCTAATTCTTTCAAAACACCATATATGAGATGCAACAGAGAAAAGAAATACATTTCAAAAATGTGTAATATGGTATGATTTTATGACATATGACATGCCTCTCCTTGATGTGAAAGGCATGTCACAGTCTATTTTTTTTTTCAATGAAGTATAGGTCAAGTAAGAAGGTGGCTTGTGAAATGCCTCTGTTCAGTGAGAAGCATCCCATATTTTATGAAATCACTGTCAGATATTACAATACTTATCAACAAGGTGTGCATTACTAGGCTGTCACTTACAAATATAAAACAATTTAATTCAGTAGCTGGCACCTGAGCACTTCCTTGTGGCCAAGGGTGCCTCTCCAGTGTCCATCTGTTTTCCCCTTCTTCCGTGCTTCTTAAACAAACCTTACACAGCCTCTCTCATTCAATTACAACCCTCCTTCAGGTCTGGTTTCTTTATTTACCAAGTTCCCAAGCAAACACAAAACAAACCTTCCACCCAACCTTAAGCTGGCACAGCCCCTTCTCCCTGAGGAACTGTTTCAGCTGCATCTTCTTCCTCAGACCCAGGTCTCTTCCTCGAGACCTTCTCTCCCTCAAGCTGCATGAGATATTCTAGCTTGGCCCTCACCGAACTCCCTCTGACCCTTTATAGTCCAGGTGCAGCCCCACCCACTCAACTGGCTCTACTGAGAGGCACCTGCTCTGGCACAGGGGAGTGTAACCTACTCTGAATCAGAGGGGCCATCCACCCTATGACAAATGACAACAAGGGGGGCGGGAGCACAAAAATCCTGTCCTTTTAAGGGAATAACAAAGTTGCATATTTCATGTAAGAATTCTGAAATAGTTAAGCTGTGGAAACAGCCAAGTATATTAGAGACTGACATATCAAAACGGTCAGGTGTCAGATGAAAACCCTTTGGAGGAGTATCTCTAATTCACGTAGAGAAGAAAAGAGCTGTCACACAGAAGCAAGCTCTTTCGGATTAAAAATGTGATAAAGTTATTCAGACATTTAGATGGCACAGTACCATAGCTTTAGTGAGAGAGAGAGAAAAGAAGCTTAAGAAGCTTTTTTTGTCAAAAGACTTCAGGCATACAGGTGAGACTTTTTTTTTTTTAATCACAGCATAGATTACTGGACTTAAAAAACCCCACAAATGCAATGTACTATATATAAAAACACAAAGAATAAAAATTCAGGAAAGCAGGAGAAATGTAGGGTCAAGTTTCTCCAAACCTACTCATGGTCCACTTGCAAAAGTGAAAGAAAAATCTGTTTTTGCACACAAAGGTTGGGTAATTGTTCATACAAATAAGCAGTTGTGTATGCAGTTACCTTTCATGTAAAAATGCTAACTTGTAGGGACTGTGGGCACAGGCAGGTGAAAAAGATAGGCCCAGTCTCAAAATTAAACCTAAAACTGTACTTTCTTAAGAGCAGAAGCTGTCATGGTTTCAGGATAATTGCAACTTTATTCCCCCTCTGCCTCAAGGACACCCACTAAAGCTTTCTGGCTCTGAGCTGGCACCTCTTTTAGACAGAGACTCACATCTCACTCCCTCCTGACTGGGAATTCTTTAAGGCTGCACAATCTCCTTGCCTATAGCTTGATATCACCAGCAAGCTAGACTGACTAAAAGGCTAGTGTCTGTGCTTTGCTTTCTCCCCAGAGCCTCTGCCCAGTGAATTGCTGGCAGTTATAAGTTAACACACAGTTCTTTCTATGCAAGCATATTTATTGTTAAAGTGAAAGCAAAAATATATTAAAAACAATAAAAGAGTCTATAACTGTGCTAAAAAACTTAACAGATGTCACCCCCAACTCCAACCTCAGACTCTGATAGGTGTTAGTCCTTCATAAACCACTACCGGGTTTTCCCCGTGGTTACAAGTTCATATCTATCTCAGATTCAGATTCCAGACCAGAACCCCAGTTTAGCAATTCGGCCATTTCTTCATACAGCTAGGGCCTTTGATCTCCAGTCTCCAGCAGACAATTACATGCTTCTCTGAGCATAGCTTCAAAAGGCTCAGTTTGCATAACTGGAACCAAGGTAGGAAATTTGTATTAAACTCTCCCAAGATATAATCCAGGAAATCTACTTCACACGTATTATCTTAAAAGTCCATTCTTGTCTTGTACATTTTCAGTATAGTCTTTTGAACTCCCAGGACTCACATCACATCTTCCCACTAGACAGATTACTCACAGTCCTAGCCCAAAATAATACATAAACTTAATACAATAAGGTTATTCAAGGATATTGCAGGAAATCATCATATCTGTCACAGAAGGATTTAGATTTTAATGATCAAAATAAAATCTTTTATCCAGGTTACTTTAAAATTCCCTTAAAAGTTAAAGTGCTAACACCATCAACATACAAGGGAGCAACTTCGGCCTGTAGAATAAAGGATCACCTGATTAATTTAAAAACATCAAATATAATAATAATCAACTTACAAAAATTAGAACGGAACTAATTTTTCAGATATTCTTTCACAGTTAAAATTAGCTTTTTGCAACACTGTGGATCTTATGATCAAGAGAAACCCATTTTATCTTCTCCATGCTGTCTGTCTCAAAATATGTGTGGAGTTGCAGAGTGTCTCTCTGGCCATGCTTTTTTTGGGAAATACTGAGAAGAACGAGTACTGGCAATATGGAATGCTTTTGATGTTGATGACCTTGCGAGACTTTCTAGGCCATAACTGGAAAGGAAGGTTCTTCGTTTACATGAAGATGATCTAATCTAACTATTGGACTACCAAACTGGAAAGGAATGCCCTATTTTGATTAACCAAAGGGACTTCAAGGAGAGCTACAAAGCAGAGAAGAACCTGAGACAATACCTTTTGAAAGCGATAACTAAGAATGATCAAGCCTCCTGGACACACCATGTAGAAGTTATGCAAAGCTGAAAAACTGGAGGCCTTCAGTTCTAACTATATTAATGAAAGTTTAATAATGTTAAAGCATATCTTTGTCCATTAGATCTTGACAGATGCCTTTGTAAATGCAATTTTTCTAAGTAATTGTATTGGAAACTGACAATGTAATTGTTGCACTGGCTACAGACTTCAGGCTACAAGAGTCTGAAATTTTAGTCATAATTACCATCAGCTATTATTAACTGTCATTAAAATCAAATGTCTAGAATGGAACTCAGAACAATCTGTCGACAGTAGAAAAAGAAAAATGTAAATTGACAATTAACATTTAGAATAATGTTAATGTGAAAGTTAGAAAAAGTGGTAAATTGTAATATGCTAGTCTAAAGTATAAGCCAAGTACAGAGAAATATGTTGAAGCATCTTAAGTAGGTGAAAGCTAGTTTTTTACGGTGATTACTAAAATTAGTCTAAATTCTGTGGTCTTCTGTAACTGTTCCATACTAAAAAAAATGTAATTAAATTGCAAACATATGTAGACTTTTCCAATAAGGCAAAGTGAAAACTTGAGATTGAAGTCTTAGAAATTGACATTATCTACTACTATATATTCTCAACAATCTAAACATAGCAAAATTCTCAGGAGATCATAAACCGCACAAACAAAGCTAACTGTAGTCACCAATTTAAGATGCCTCTAGGTATAGAGAAAATTAAATGTGAGGGTTTACTTTACAGCATATACCTTGGTACAGATAAGCTTTCAAAATGGGACTTTTCTGGTGGTTTGGTTACTAATATTACAGGGGAAAAACACTGAATTCATACGTAAATGTTATTTTGACAAAACCGTTTTATTCATCACAAACCCGTTTGTTCTTCTCACTCTCTTAGAAATGGAGGTAGCATAAATTGACTTACTGGAGTAGTCTGGGGTTAAAATAAATAAACAAACAAATAAATAAACAACAACAACAGAGCAAAGCTGTCCAACTCATTCTCTGAAGAAAACAAGGTAATCTAGTTAATTGTAAACTGATTACAGGGGGCTACAAAGTCAGAACATATGCTATCCTAATTGCCTACTGATGTCAATGGGAGATTCACACAAGAACAAATGGCTCTTTTGCAGTAACTGTTAAAAGCTTGACAAGGCACTACTGTAGTGAAGGTAAATTTTAACACTTTCATTGGGAACAGAAATTTAATAACAAAGCAAGGCTCTTCCATGTACTAGAAGAATGTATAATAAGCTGGAAGATGAAGCAAGGCAAATTCAAACTCAAAATGAAGCATACATTTTTAACAGCTAGGACAATTAACCACTGGAACATTTACTAAGAATTGTGGTACTCTTCCATCACTGAAAATTTGTAAATCAAGACAGAATGTTTTTCTATAAGATATGCTATAGCTCAAACAGGAATTAATTCAAGGATGTCTTGTTGTCTTTGTTGTGCAGAAAGTCAAACTATGTCCCTTCTGGCCTTATAACCTATGAATCACAGACTTTGATGGGAGAGGATCAAGCCCTTTTGCCCAAATTCAGGAAGGTACTTCAGCCACATGCATAACTTTAAGCACCTGAGTACTAGTCATATTTAAAGTTAGCCATGTACATAAGTACCTTCCTGAATAGAGGTTTTACTTAGCTAAGTCGTTACATTCAGTATCACTTGATGAGAATATTTTATATAGGGCATTTTAAGATCTCTGCTGTGGCAAATTGACCAATTACCCAATAATGACAATTTTGTGAGAGTAAATTGACCAATTACACAGTTGTAATAGTAAACACAAGTCCTATTCTAGTCTATGTATGTTCTTATGCCATGCTCATCACCACAGTAGCTGAGTGGCTTTCAATACTACATTAAGCAACATGATTACACATCTGTCACATGCTGTTTGTTCTCTGAGCCTCTCCTCAGGGAGAGAAGCATATGCAGTGGAAGTGTCTTGTCTGGCAGGGAATTCTTTGTTTTTAAATATACATGTTGCTACATATTTATGCTAGAGAAGGCAAAGTCAAAATAATACCCTTTGCACTTAAAGCAGATGAATACAAGCAGTGAATATGGTTCATAAACAACTGCAAATACATGGGATTCTGGAAAATTTCTTATAGTGCGGGTGCTGCTGATGGAAACCATGTATTTGGTGCTTGTTGTTATTCTTAAAGCTAGGGGATGCAGCAGCACTCCCAGCACTCCTAGTTCTAGTACCACTGTAAATACACAAACAATAAATTTGTTGGCATGAAACATTCACCAAATAATTTTAGGTGCACAGGGCTTGGGTTTTGAAAATCTGCCTTAGAATATTCTACAGTAATCTACAAAAAGTGTTCTAGGAATCTGGCCTACAAGGCACCAAACTCTTTTCACAGATATGCTGAACACCTTAAGTACCTATTGAGAGGTATGGTTATCTAAACCACCCAGAGAGTGCTCACCACCTTATAGCATTGAGTCCATATTACTTAGGCACAAATCGATGTGTTTTTAGGCTTACCTTGTTGTATATTTGGGTTTTTGGGCAGTGAGGTGTTGTAAATAAGATAATTTGTTTTATTTTCCCATCAGTACATGACACATAACACAGATAAATGCCTTATTGTAGTTGTACAACACACAGGTGTAATTCATAGTGTCAAACTTAAAAATTGGACAGTAACAGACATCATTTTACACTGAGTCCATCCTCAGAATTCCTTTGGAATTATCAGAATTTGTCCGTCTCTCATTGAGATCTCAATTCACCTCTCCATCCCTGTTCAGTAACCATTATGCTTAATTATGCTTCAGCTTGTGCAATTCCAAGACAGAAGCTTGGTGGAAAATAGAAACTAACCATTAACACCATTAACACTGAAGTCAATGGTGTTGCTTACAGTACTTAATTCAGCATGGTCTACATTATTCAAGCAATGAGGCTTTTACTATTGGTACTGGGAAGCCATGCCAGTCTAATAGACTGCACCATTAGGCGTTTTCTCCTGATACTTAACCTGTTGTTGTTGTTTTTTTTTTTTTTGCTTAACTACATTCCATTGCTAGTTATATTCAATTGTATTACTCTGGGAAAAAAAAGGTACTTCCTCAGTGCTTACACCTTCAAATAACTGGAGATCATCTTCATAAGATAGTGCTGTAAGAACTAATCACAAACTGCGGAAGTACTTGCAATCAGACTTGATTTGTGTGACAAACTAGGAAAGAACTATGACTACAGTGCATATTTCTTTGTTTGGGTTCATAATGTGTTATTTTCTAAAAGGATTTGTTAGATAGACCAAGCAGGAAAAGTAAAACATGACCTAGATAAGGGAACATCCCAGAAAACACTCAAAACACAATAGTCAGATTATTAGCTGTAAAGAAGCTACCTCCCTAATGCCAGCAAAGTTACACAGCAGTTTTGCCAAGGCTGAGAAGAGAGAGATCAAAGGACACCAGCTAGCTAAAGGATACAGCCTGCAGAAAGGAAAGGGAGGTGAGTGGATTGTCAACATTGTGACAAACACACACACTGGGACAGACTTTTGTCTACACCATAAAGTTGCAGCGCTGGTGAGGGGGTTACAGCGCTGCAACTTAGGAGGTGTACACATCTGCAGGGCATTACCAGCGCTGCAACTCCCTGTTTGCAGCGCTGGCCGTACACCCGGTCGAACCTCAGGTGTAGAGGATCCAGCGCTGGTGATCCAGCGCTGGTCATCAGGTGTAGACACTCACCAGCGTTTTTCTTGACCTCCGTGGAATAAGCAGGTATCCCAGCATACCTGAGGAAGCCTCTCTGGTAATCAAGCAGGTATCCTTCCCCGCAGTTTGCTCTCGCGTTCCCCGAACCCCCCTGCAAACCACGGGGAAGGAGACCTGCTTGGGGGGGGGGGGTTTGGGGAACACCAGAGCACACCGCGGGGAAGGAGACCTGCTTGCGGGGGGGTTCGGGGAACGCGAGAGCACACCGCGGGGAAGGAGACCTGCTTCCCCGCGGTTTGCTCTCGTGTTCCCCGAACCCCCCCGCAAGCAGGTCTCCTTCCCCGCGGTTTGCTCTCGTGTTCCCCGAACCCCCCCGCAAGCAGGTCTCCTTCCCCGCGGTTTGCTCTCGTGTTCCCCAAACCCCCCTGCAAGCCGCCCAACAGCGCTGCAGTGTGGCCACATCTGACACCACATGCAGCGCTGGTTGCTGTAAGTGTGGCCACTAATACAGCTGTAACAACCAGCGCTGCAAAAATTGTAGATGTAGACAGAGACCATGCTGTAGAAGGCAGTCTGTTTCTCCCAGCCTGAGATGAGGGTAAACTGGACTGAAAGGAGATTACAAAAACTGGAAAGGAATGATTACAATGTAGGTCAATCCCATACAAAAAGACCTTTATACCTTTTCCCTGGGTGCTATGTACTCTCAGAAGAAGAGATAAGTCACTTTAATTCACCCCTGTCACAATCTCCCAGAAACTGGAAAACCTAGTTTGATCTGTTGTGTTAACACAGTTGGAAACAGAGAGCAGCTACCATTGAATCAAGTCCCACAGAAGTTGAACTGCAGGTTTCATCAATCAGAGAGGTGCATGAGAGAGGGACAAAAATGGTTTATACCTGTCTGCAAACCAGTAGCACTTTGCTTGAACATTGTTCTTGTTTTAAAATCTTCTTTCCTAGGTGCCCTGAACAACGGGGCCACATTTTTGGTAGGCACTACTGTCGTAGCATGCTTCATAATAACGCAACATGTCAGAACTAGACAGACAAGGGAGTTTGGAGTAGGACAAAATGTTTTCCCCATCATAATTTTCTAGCTGGAATAAAGATCTCATTTAAAATACAATTTATCTCCCTGAGAAACCAGGTAAAAATGTTTTTGCTGAGCTAGGCTGATATGCCTGTTCACACAGACAGGCTCAGCCAATCACAGTCAAAGGAGAATATGCCTAGTGGTATTGCCACATTGACTTCCAGGCATAAACCTCTAGAGGAGTTTAGCAATTATTTTTCTCTCTCAATACAGAAGTTCCATTTTATTATATAATCAGAGCTACTTTTTCTAATACTTTTTATGTGCGTTATATTTTAAATGTTCTTATTTTCTTCTTCTCCCTCCTCTTTCTATTGAAGTTGCTTAAGGCGGAGAAAATGCTTCTGGATATGTATAGTAGAACACTGACTCAATAGTACTTAGAGAAGGAGCATGCTTTTCATGCTTGCACTACATTTATTCTTTTACACAATAAGTTTAAGCTGTTGTCAGAAGAATAGGATTTAATTAAACAAATCTTCCACTATGATACACACAATGTAACTAGTCTAATGAAGTCCTTAGGGATGAACTTTCAGATCTTATCAGGGCACAAGGGAAATAATTCAACTTGGAACAAAACACTGCAAACAGAGCAAGTAGGAATATTCTTTGCTTGTTTTACTTTAAAAAATTCCTATTTCCTCATGACATTGAGGGGAGCTAGAAGATCTTCAATAGAAAGCTTTAATAGATAAGTCATATTACTACTGAAAATGACTAATTTACAAGTGCATAAAATGATCATCCGAGATTCAGTGTTGCATTAATGATTTCTTATGATCATTTGGCTGTTAGTTTTCTTCCAGTCTTCTGGAACTTCCCCAGTGCTCCAAGACTTATTGAAAATCAAAATTAGCAATCCAGCAAGTTCTGCAGCAAGCGCTTTTGGAAGCAAGTTATCTGGACCTGCTGATTTTTAAAAAATGTTTAACTTTAGTACCTTGTGTTTAACATCCTCCAGAAATACTAATGATATGGAAAGAATGCATCATTTGCTATGACTAATCCATCTGTTTTTCCCCATATAAAGAATAGAAAAAAATATTGAACTATTATTGAATTATTTTGTGCATTGTTATTGACAATCCTCCTATTGCAATGTAGTAATGGACCAGTGCCATTGTTAGTTTTCTTTTTGTTCCCAATATGAACTTCTTATTGTTCTTAATTCAGATGGCCATAGATTTCTGCTTGAGTCCCTTTGTATGCCTTTTCAATAGTCTACATTTCCCATTTCTGATTTATATTAATTACTATAAACTTCCCCACTTTCCAATAGTTATTTTATCAGCTGCCATCTCTTCCCCTCCAAATCAGGTTATTTTTTAAATTAAAACAGCCTTCTTCCTTGATTATAGCTTTTGGGGGCATTTAATAAAGAGTTCCCAACTATTGTTCACATTTTCTTGATTAAACTCTTCCTCCCAGCACATATGGCTCAAAATTGTTGTCAGCTTTGTGAAATTGGCCCTTTTAATGCACCAAATGTGTGTGTGTGTATATATAAATATCTATATGAAGAGAAGAAATTCTTGACCTGCCTACACACCAATGGATGCGTGTTTATGTACACACACACACACACACACACACATTGATGTGTAGATAATTTAAGAGTTTCTTCTCTTCATGTCCTTTGGTTCTAGGTTAATTTTTTTTCTTAACATCTCAATTTTGTGCTAAAGGAGCATTCATATCTTCCCTCTTTTTCCCCTCCCCTTTTGTTACTAGTTTAATGCCCTCCTGACTACTTTAGCCAGCCTGTCCCTGAGAAGGTTGGTGCTCCTGCTGCTGAGATCAGGCCATCAGAACTATGCAACCCCCTCTCCACATAGAAGGAGGACCAATGTTCAACAAAATCAAACACTTCATCCTACACCACTTACCTAGCCAGTGGTTCACTTCTAGAATCTTCCATCTTTCTCTGCTCATGGGATAAGAAGGGTCTCAGAGAAGATCATTTGGATGATGTTCTTCTTTTGTACACTTCTGAGTTCCCTGAAGTAATCTAGCTGCAATATATCCTGTGATGCAGAGTCTTTAGCACCAATATGAACCATCACCAATGTACCCTTTCTCATTGACTTAAAAAACGTATCCAATCTTGGAGTGACATCTCATGTGTTTGCTGTAGGAAGGCAGCACATCATCCTGTTGTCTGCATGTCCCTTGCAGAATGTTCTTTCAATTCTTCTGAATATTAAATCCCCAGCCAGGATCATCTGCATTCCTCAAATGGTTGGAGAATTCTTGGTGGAAAAGGTCAACTACAGACTTGGCCAAGATACCATCCAACAGAACCTCTCATATCTCTCTCCATTCCCTTGGACCAGCTGGACTTGCAAAGGTATCTTCCACAGTTTCAATGTTTAGGACATGACATTGATTGGAAACTTCTATCTGTATGGAATTCCCCCCAGTCCTCTTCTCTCTGGTGGCCACAGCCTGCCCATCCTCATCTGTCTCCAGCTATGTAGAATGGAATTGTGACCTCTTGCCTCTGGTGGTTATGAACTGTCAGGCCACCTGCCTGACTTCCTCTCTCCCAACTTCTTGGTGGACAGCTCCTTTTTCCTGGTACCTAAAGTACTGACATGGCTGTCTAGGAACTCCTGGCTGTCTAGGAACTCCTCTACTACTCCAATTCTTAGTTATGTCTCTACATGCTCATCCGATGAAAGAATCTTCTCCTCCAGCTGGCACCAACTTGCACTTCATGTACAGCAAATGCCTTCTGGCTTCAGATAGAAAAGAAAACATGCACATGTATTACAGGTCACCACCATTGTTCCACTTCTGGATAACTTGAAATTGCACTTAGATCAGAACCTGGAAGGAAATCCCTTCACACTCACTCCCTCAACTCCCCGCAAAACTCTGTTAGCTGCTTCTGTTTGCAATTCTCTAGGTTGCCTAACAAGGGACTTTTTATACAAAATCTCCTTGCTTAGTTTAGCTGAACTCTGTCCCTCACCACCAGGGAGCAATTAATTACCCAGATTTCCAACACTGTGAACACAATTGTATTATGGCTCACATTATAGACATAATTATTAACAAAGGACCAATTCTGCCCTCTTTTAGACCTGTTCAAACGGTGTCCTCAAATTCTGCTCTCACACCCATGCAACCCCAGTAGGATAAGAGTACATACTAAATGAGGGCTGAATAAGACCAGTAGAAACTTTACTACTGTTGAAGATAAATAATCTAAAAATAACACAATTTGACTTTTACCATATTGCCAACCCCATGCACTCAAAAATCATGCATCAGGCCCAAAAACATGCCTTCTGGTTTCTGATTTTTAAATACATTTGGGTCAGTTTTTCAGGCTTTTCTCTCCAACCAAGAGGACTAGAAACTTACTTTTTTTTTTAATGAAAATGAAGATTCTCACATAATTAATTGCCACCATGAGTGAGGCTTTCAAAATACATTATGTATCTCAAAATTCACAATAAAGTCATGAAAGTTATTAGCTCTGCTTTTATTCCACAGTATGAGTTGCCAGGGCTGGCAATAAGACTAACTGTCTTTTTACATATCAATGAGGAAATATTTGAGATAATTCAAAGGAATTAATAAAATTCTATTGAGAACAAGCAATTACCCAATAGTAACTAACCTTCCCATAATGTACATTTAGAAAAAGTCTAAAAGCAGGAAGCGTTACCAAAAGTAAAGCTGGTTGAGCTAGTCTTTATTCATATTGGTACAATTTAGCTCCCTCTTTCTAGTTAACTGGAAACTTAGCCTAATTTTCTTTGTCTTTATTAGTCATCAGTATACATTGAATACTTTGGGATGCATATTAAATTATAAGTTGCTGATGAATAGTCCACTTTGATACTTTGCTGTTTGAGTGGTTGGTCACCTATGTTACTGCTTCCATTCCTTCACTGCTGACAAACATTTTAAATAGGAGACCACCTTGTGCTACTCTTCTGGTAGGAATTTCTGGACAAATAATTTTTGGTACTAAAAATGAGGAGACTTTCAGTATTCACAAGCATCTAAACTACCTACTAGATGCTTGAAAATTCTCAAAAAATGAAAAGTAGCCCTTAATGAATTGCAGTAAACTATGCTTGGGTACTTTTACATGCCAAAATATTTGAAAATAAGAGTTGTTGTTTATATATTTATTTTTAATAGTAATACAATTTGCTGCAATTAAACCTCAGTAGACATGCATGGAAATAGTGAAAAGCATTTCCAGAAGTGTCTTGTTTTTCACATCTATTTTGCAGTGTTTTTAATTCAAAACATGGAAACATTGTCATACAATCTGAATAAATTGAAACTAAGAAACATTAATAGATCTGAAGAGTCTTTTCACTTAAAGGGTTATTATGTAATAGAAAATACTGTCATGGGAAGGTCTGCAATTGAAGCTACAAATAGCAAAACAATTAAGGCTGCAGCATACAAGTCTCCGGGTACTCATAGCATATTTATGTATACCTGCCAAAAAGTGGATTACTTGTGCCAGAGCAATGTGGGCCACTGATTCTTTTTGTCCAAATTCACTATGTTTGTTCTTAAATAAGTGAAAATATGCACATGACATGATACTGACTTGAATATAGCAAGAGCTAAATGTGATGATGTAGCAGCAGTAGGTGAATAGGTTCTTCTAAGTTGTTCCTAAAGTTTATGTACCTAGCTCCTTATATTCTTGATGGTCTAGGGACACAGTTTATGAAATGTGCTCAATTAATTTGACATACGTTTTTGGTAGAAGAATATATATTGCCTGGCAAGTTGCCTAGTTGTAAATGATGTTAAAAACACATTTAAAATATTTTTCTCCAGTGAATTGTGCTACTAATTTATATCACAGCATACTGAATTGTAAAATACAACACGGGAGCAAAGACAGCTACAAAGTCAAGGAACTGATGTGACTGATATTAAAATCTTTGCATTTTATGGTTATAAAGGAAGAATATAAAAGAATGACTGCTGAAGGAGAAGGGGCTTAATGTGTGGGTTATACCTCGAAGCTAAGGCTGATCTCCACCAATATTACAGAAGAAAACATTTCAGAAGTTTAAGAAACTTGTTATATTTCCATACAATCGTCTTAACATCTTTGTGGATTACTGAAGCACAATGCACCTGGTTTTAATCTCATAGAGTTGAATTCCTCTCATAGCTACACTGCAACAACTACCATCAAATTCAAAATGAACTAAACAGGTGCAAACTGAGGACAGAATTTGGACCCCTTTCTGCCTCATTCAGTTAACTACTAACTGTAAGTAACTGTGGAAAGGATGAACTTTTTCCTGTACCTAATTTTTTGCCTTTCTACACCTAAGACTACGATGAAACAGGAAAAACAATATACAATGGCGATGTAAGAAAATTAATCTATGCTGTAATCCACAGGAGTGCCCTCATGTTCATTTCACTCTCATTTCTACTCACTTTCTTCCATGCCATTTTTAAAAATTTCACTATTAATTTGACAGGTTTCAGAGGAGCAGTCGTGTTAGTCTGTATCTGCAAAAACAACAGGAGTATTTGCGGCACCTTAGAGACTAACAAATTTATTTGAGCAAAAGATTTCGTGGGCTAAAACCCACTTCATCTGATGCATGCAGTGGAAAATACAGTAGGAAGATATATATACACAGAGAACATGCAACAATGGGTGTTACCATACACACTGTAAAGAGAGTGATCAGTTAAGGTGAGCTATTACCAGCAGGAGAGAAAAAAACTTTTGTAGTGGTAATCAAAATGGCCCATTTCCAGCAGTTGACAAGAAGGTGTGAGGAACTGTAGGGGAGAAAAATAAACATGGGGAAATACTTTTCCTTTGTGTAATGACTCATCCACTCCCAGTCTTTATTCGAGCCTAATTTAATGGTGTTAAGTTTGCAAATTAATTCCAATTCAGCAGCCTCTCATTGGAGTCTGTTTCTGAAGTTTTTTTGTTGTAATATTGCAATTTTTAGGTCTGTAATCGAGTGACCAGGGAGATTGAAGTGTTCTCCAACTGGTTTTTGAATGTTATAATTCTTGATGTCTGAATTGTGTCCATTCATTCTTTTACATAGAGACTGTATAGTTTGGCCAATGTACATGGCAGAGGGGCATTGCTGGCACATGATACCATATATCACATTGGTAGATGTGCAGGTGAACGAGCCTCTGATAGTGTGACTGATAGTGATTAGTCCTATGATGGTATCCCCTGAATAGATATGTCTTCCACTCCCAAGCTTCACTACCTTCATTACTGATCCTCTCATTTTTCTCCTACCACTCCTCTTCCCTCCCCCCAGCGCACATTCCCTGGATATGGACAGTTTCCTGCTCCTGAAGAATTCTATACATCTGTTGTAACTGCCTAATTACTAAACTTTTCTTATCCAGAAATGTACTTGAGAAGGTAGCCTTTTTCTTATGTATCACATATCCATATCGTTGATCCTTTTGAATCTGAGCTTTGTTTGTCTATAACACAAAACTGCTCTCTTCATACAGTTAGCAACCATCTCCTTGTAGATGAGGGTTGTTCTTCCTGGCTCCTACTTCTTCATTTCAGCATCATGGACTACTGGGATACCTCTATAGCCATGAAGATCTCTCTCTCTCTCTCTCGTTCTAACCTACCAGGGTCATTATCTGCTATTACATTACTACCACATCTTTCTCATTGCCTCTCTCCCCATCCATTACTATATCCCCTGGAGGTACTTTTAATTCTAGCCAAAACTGCTCTATGAAGTTCTAAAAGACTCAGTTCTCATCTTTCTGCTCTTTTCTGTCTACCTCTATGTCCAAATTATGTCCTCCATTATATCCCTGAAACTCCACTGACTTCAGCAAGCTCACACAGTCATAAATGAGGCCAGGCTTCAGACCATGATCTCTATATTGAGTCTGAGAATAAAGAGCAGATGCTGTACATACCTTAGTCACATTTAATAACATAACCCTGTCTACTCTCTGCTTCCATGAGAAAGTAATCCTGAAGCTTCGTTTCACTTTTCATCAGCAAAATGTCATAGTCAGTGCTTCTCCAAGGCAAGAAGATCACAATCTTCTACCCTATTTTTTGTATCCATGCCTTTTCTCCTCTACCAGCCATAATATTGTAACTTTCGTCTTACCATGACCTCCTCAGACATTTCTTAGTTCTGCAAATCCAGAACATTATACATGTATGCCCAGCCTTGATTTCATTTTTCCTGAAATCCCCATCTGTGCCTTTACCCACTCTTACCTTCACCACCACTCCCTCATCTATGGCCTTGCTAGCTTCTAAGTCTCCAAACCCCAGCAATCAGAGAATTCTGCTATATTAATTCTCACCTACATTGTACAACAAATAGTGACTGCATTAGCTCCAATCTCAGACACAATCACTGACTCTCCAGGATTTAGTTCAGAATCATCTCTCCACTTGAAAGGATAAAACATCAAACTAAATCAGAGATGACAAAATGTTCCCACTGTTGGCATCATGCAACCACCCTTATATATCTGCTAGACATGAAACTAGCTGCAACGCTGCCTTGATGAGCTGTACATATGAATCATCCTACTTCTAAAGAAAGCACCACAGGCGCTATAGCATGCAGTAAATGTGACCGTTTAAAAGCAGACAAGTGTGCATGCCTTGGCTGTAGTTATATCTGGCATCAACTGCCCTGTTAAAAAAAGTGGCCCTAAATTGCTCCCTTAGATTACATTGATCTCTTGCAATTTACTGTCAGTTAAAAGGAGCTTTTTCATGGTCTTCACTATATAATGATAAACAATTGACCTCTATAACCTGTTACATGAAGACAGGACTTTAATGTTGGGAGAAGGAGTAAAAAAAAAAAGAGAATGACTGAGGATTTTTTTTTCTGTTCAGATATATCTGGGTAACTTAAATACCTACATTAAGTAATTTTTATATTTTTATTTGCTAATGTTAAATATTCACTTTTAAATTAATCAAATAAATTAAATTACACTGTGTGTCATGGTGTTAATTAATCTACACAGAGAGCAAAATTGCTCTCTCCTCTTGCAGAGTTATGGTTATGATCACTTGAACGGGATGCTGCCCCATGGCGAAAGCATACAATTTTTTCCTGTATTAAGACTAGTGTACTCTATAGGATGTAAATTCCCATACAGGGTGGTCCAACAGTCAGGAAACCACCAATCCATGGATGATGTCATATCCATGCATCAACCTGTTCAGTCAAAACTTGTTAAAAATTGATGCTACTTCAGATCTATTCAGAAAATATTTTTACTGCTATTGCAGACTGGGAATACTCATAAAAATGCCACTTTGAAAATGAAAACCAGGCCATTGTTCAGTAGTTTCTGCTAGGGTAGTTGTAGCTTTCATTCCTGTTTTATTTTCTTCCCATGTTCACATGAAAGTGCCTTCTCTGGTAAATAATATTAAAAATGCCAGCCTGAACATGAAAACAAGGATCCAATGGCACCTTTCAGTACTACAAACTGGGACATTTTTAATCTTTATTTCCGAATATAAAATCTGGAGTAGTTAAAAGCTGCCTGACTATTCTTAGAGTTACTGAAAGCTGCTGTCATGCCAGCAGAAGCATTTTCAATTAGAAACAGATTTATGTTTAATCATTTTCTAATACAGTATTATTATTTTCATTTCCATATGTGTGAATAATAAAAAAGGGAGTGAAAGTTTGTAAGTGACCAACTGGTAAAGAGATAATGAAATTCATATCGAGGGAGACATTTCATTTTAAAAATAACCCATACAGGGAGAGAGAGGCAGACTAGTAGGGAATGGTAATGTTCTTTTTGGGATCCTTCTTTTTATTATATGAATTTATAATATCCATATTTCATTTTAAACAATATTCCAAAACCAATAAGCAACTATATACTAAAAAGGATAACACAAGTATGAAATATACTTATAAGTGAGGTTGAGTGCAGTACTGGCTCTGGCCTAAACCCCAATGAAACTGACTTTGCTGTTGAACAATTCGAGTTTCACATCCACGATTTATGATGTTCTAAAAACCTATCAAGAACAGTTTTCTGTTATAGTATCACATTAGCAACCTTGTAGCCAACAAGGCTCTTTATTGTAAGCTCCTATCTGCAGGTGATTTTAACTCTTTGAATAGAAATTACCTCTTGGGTTGACACAATGCTCTATATCTGGAGCATTACGCATAGAAATAGACACCACTGCATTTATTTCACTGATTACACATTCATCTAAATGCATGTAACCATGTTAATTAAAATGTGACTGAACAATAATAATGAAAAGTTCTCAGAGGCCACTTATACTGCAGGTCTGATGTTGCACATTGAGAATCCATTCAAATAAATTCACTAATCTGATACATTTACTTTTGAAAATTATAGACACTGTTCATGAATTATCTTGACTAATATTTTATATAATTTTAACATATATAAATTTGTTTTTCAACAAAATTTTATGTGAATATATTTTAGCCTATTGCTTGCCCAAACTTGTGCCTTGCACACCATCATATTAGTTCATATTTGGATAATTGCTTGTATAATTCATTAAGTGAAACCTGCCTTAAGCAACCCCTCATAGACTGACATTTGTTTTTTTAATGGATGAAGTGGGAAGAAGAGATAGAAAAGAGACTGGTGCACTGTGTCACTGGTACATAATGATGTGAAAATAAATGCCTAATAATATCTTAATGATCCAAAGAGTTTTCATTTTTTTTATTTTTATAAACTATGTTTGAATAAAATTTTGCAGACTCCCAGATTTTTCCCCCCTACCTGTGAAAACAGAGGGCCATATTCTGATCTCCACTGTGCATAGATTTATCTGAAATTACTGTATGAAACCATTAAAACTTCTAATGAGGTTATTTCACATATACATATGTGTAAAAGATCAGAATCTGGTCAACAGTAATCCATGCTTTAGTGTTCCATATCTATATAATTTACATATTACATTTATTAATATGTTCACCACAGGCCAATGGGCAACTCCATGTTTGGATGGACTTCTTTTGCTCTCTGCTATCTTTGGTGTTCAGAGGAACAAAACTATCACTCAAACTTTTTATAATGCCAAAAACATGTGATAACTGACATGTATATTCAGTACAGATATGAGCGTCTAAGTAAAAGAGCGATTTAAAAATATTTTAATCTAAATGGTTGCTTCTTCAGGATGGAGACTGAGACTGTATCTGTATAGTGCTCACACAGTGGGACTCCAATTCTGTATAAGACCTTGGTGTGCTACTCTTAATACAAGCAACAAATTAGGTAAGAGATTTAAAGTATGATTCAGTATGGAATAAAAATAGTTTATGTTTGTAATTTAAAAAATTCTGGAGTTCAGATCCAGTTGTAGTTAGTTGTACTGTTTGAGTTTTAATACAACTACAAATGCAGCTTTTAATATGAAATAAAATCTTCAGACTGTCTGAACAAAAAAATTTTAAGCCTATAAACCTTGAGGGAGATTATAGTCAATTCTGTGTGTGTGTGTGTGTGTATAAATAAATTCCTATGCTCTTAAGCAACCTAACCATGCATATTATATTTTTTTGAATCACATTTGATACTTAATCAGCATTAGTGTATATATTTGACCTTGTTACATCTGGAGGTCTCTATGTTAACCTTAGTTTCAACAGAAGAGAAAATTTCACTGCTTCAGCAAGACTGCTGACACAGGTTATGGAAAAATAAGACTGTTCACTCAACAAGACTTTTCTCAAAATCTGCAAGATCAGACATCTTTCAGGAAAGAGAAAAGCATCTCCATAACTAAAATGAGAGAATGAGATTTAGTTGCATATGGGATATACAGAACAATTACCAGGAAGGAAGTTAAAGTGAAGCTTTCAAATCAAGAATTTCTTTTAATAAAAAAACAATTATCAAGATTGTTTGTAATATTAGTGTTGTAACACCAGGCCTGCTTCTGCATGTCTGCCCTGGCCTCCATGCTTAGATGCAAAGCCAGCACGTACACCGAGCTGTTTCCTGTTATTGTCTTTGCCAGTAAAGGCTGAGGGTTGACCGTTCCAGTAAAGGCTGAGGCTGAAGTTTGACCGCTCTGTTGCAACTTTACAGATATTTTGCAAACAGCTTGCAACAGAATATCCCCCGCCTCTTCGGGGAAACTCGGCGAAACCCTATCTATAGTTTATTTAACCTTATTTGGTAGACGAGAAGCCCCATATACCTATCAGCGATTTCCACACTAGATCTTGGGGGGCGTCACTTTGGGTATATCTGTCCTGCCCACAGTTTGGCAGGCAGAGAGGCGAGCGCACCGGAGTTACTTGCACCTTGAGTGCACCCGTAACCGAGCCTGATCACCTCGAAGCCTCTCTCAGCTCTCGTGTTTCAGTGGAGCTTATGCGTCTGCCGGCCGTAATGTTTTTGCATTGGTTTGTATTAGTAAGTATGCTTTGTAATTAATTGTTTTTGGAAGTTAACAAGATTTTCTTTTTGGTTAACTGTATATTGTGTCTTTCTTTGTATGAGTATATTGTGTGTTTCCTTGTATAAATAGAGTTGTTAGTCAATATTGTTTCTGTATCACTAATAAACCATTAAGGTAAAGCCATACGTCTCAGTGCCTGCACGCTCCCAACACTGTGCCACAACTGTTCCCCCTCTAAACATCCAAAAACGAACCTTTATCGTTCGGTCACCCCTGCAACCTGGTAGATAAGAGATGTGCATCTGACTACTTGGGTCCTCGCATTCTATCGGGTGACTAACATGGCGTCACGAACAGGATGTTGCGAGGATGGACCATGTCCATGGCACACTGTGGACCGCAAACAATCTGAGCTCGAGCAATTTCAGCATTTGCAATTTCATCTAGTGGCCAGCCGACAATCGGAACAACCTAAATTAGATTGGGTCTGCTCTATTGAGTCGGGCTCCGGGTCCAAGAATTATACGACACCATTAACCTTAACCACGGTAGGGTGCCTCCTCCACTGTCACTCGATGTTCAGGTGTCAGCCGGCCGATAATTCCCTGCAGCCTCAGTGCATGGGGGTCGCAGAGAACAATCGGACCAAAGCCTCCTCCCAAATTTGGAGAGAGTGCGGTCGTATAGTCAAAAAATCAGGAGGCGTCGTATCCAAACTTATTCCCCCACCGTGGGTACAAGGCAGCGATCCGGCTCACAAACTATTAACCCACCTGTTAGAAGAGCTAGAAAAGGTCAAGAAGCCTAAAAAACTCAGACCAGACGAATATAAGTCAGAGGACGTTTCCACTGTTCTGTTCTGTGTGTTAAATAAAGCGTTAGATCTCTGTGCTGTGCCTCACGGAAGTACTATGTTTGCAGCAAAGCAAGCAGCCTCGGATTCCTTTACGGGTAGCAAGAGTGAGGCAAGCGAGGAAGAGGAGGTAAAGAAACCCCCCGCAGGCAGCGACAGCGATTTTTTCCCCCCGCCTTATGAGGCTCCTCAGCATTCGCTATACCCCGCTCTGCCCACGGCCCCCCCGGCGGTAGAGGAAGGGATTAGAGTAGAAGTCATGCCCGTTGCTGTGACTAAGAGCAAGGTCGACTCTAACATGGGTCAGACCATCACCATGACCAAATATCGCACCCGGTCTAAAGCCGAGTTAAAAGACTTTATGAGGGAAACCCAGCGTAGGGAGAATGAGCCACCCCTGGCGTGGCTAGGCCGTGTGGCCCTGGACCACAGGGCAGAAGCAGTAGATAGGGAGGAGGCCGCCGTCTTGGCTAAAACGGCCAATTGGTCAAAGGGGTTCCCTGTTCACGCTCTATTAAACAACGGAACTTGGCCGGTTACTACCCCAGCGGCAGCCATCCTCGCTATGAGAGGAAGCTTTAAAGGCATGTATATTCCCCCAGGCAGTTTTAAAACGCCCCATGACTTAATATGGGGCATTGCTGGCGCCTCCATAGTACTTTGGGACCCAAATCAATTTCTGCTACATCTTAACCAGCAGCAACAACAAAGTAATTTGCCGTTCATTTTTGTGGCCGATACTTCCCAAATTCCGATGTCAATGGACGCTCTTACTTTAGCTTTGGAAGGGGGTCCCCAACTTGACACCGGGGCAACGCTCATGTTACATGCCGCCATAGGGCACCCCGTGGTTACATTGTATGAGGCTGTTAGCAAGATTCGATTTCCGGAAACACCGCCTCCCTCAGTACTCCCGGCCGCGGCGGCTCGAGGGGACAACCAAGCCCCGAAAAATTATCCCGAGCATACCAAAGCCGAAAGGGCACTCTTCGGGTTCCTCCTTCACAAGGGAATCCCCAAAGAGGCGTTGCGTAAAATGTCTAACACCGAACAGCAGACAGTTGCAAAGCAACTAGGCTGGAAAGATTGGGATGACTATGTCAAGTCAAAAAACGAGTAACGGCCGGGTGCGCCCCAGCCCAAACCAAGACCCCCACCGACAAACGGCCCTATGCAACTATGTTGGTCGATAGTCGCCTCCCCATTGCCTTTTTGTTGGACACCGGCTCCCAAATTAGTGTAATTAAGTCCGAGGTTCCCCACACCCCCGCAGGCTCATTTATGTTCGTTCAAGGTCTTAATAGTGTAGAAGAAAAACCTGTAGTTTGGGTTACAATCGCCCACGGAAAATATATGAGAAAAGTAAAAGCCTTGGTGGGAGCGCAAAATTTGTTAGGGGTTTCAGACATTAAGAGATTTAAACTGCAGGCCTCTGTTTTGCAAGCCTTCCCCATAGCAATAGGCAATCATTCCCCCTATATCCCTGAAGTTATCAACTCCCAGCCTTGGAAATTTTCACCCATTCCCACTAAACCTGAAGGGCTCCCCTTCATTGAAGAGTTACTTGTTCAACTCTTAAAAGAAAGAAAAATTGAAAGGGCCACTGCATCGACTTTTCTGTCCCCGGGCTGGGGCATTCCCAAGCCTGGCGACCCCTCTAAATATCGTCTTGTTATTGACTATAGACAGGCTAACAGCCGTGTCAAGCATATCGCGTTCGCCAGTGCGGTCACCATCCCCGAAATCCAGCAGCAACTAAGCGATGCACGTAATCAGTGGGCTTGTACTCTTGATATAAAAGATATGTTTTATCAAATTCCACTACAGGACGCACAAGAAATCTTAAACTTCGCTTTTAAAGGCTTTCAATATAAATGGAAAGTTTGCCCGTAGGGGTTCTGTAACTCCCCGGCACTGGCAGCGTCCCATCTCAACATCACCTTGCAAAAAGTGAAGCCCCCATCAGGTGTAAGTGTACTGTCCTATGTAGATGATATTATCGTGTGTGGGTCCCATTCTCAGGCAGTCCAAAACACCACCCAAATGGTTGTCAACGCATTAGCGGCCGACGGGTGGCAAATTAATACGGCAAAAAGCCACCTACAGGCCTCCCAGCGCTTTTCATTTTGGGGCTTCCATTTCACCCCCACCACTTATACCCAAGCCCCGGCTGGTGTGTTGGATCCCTGGGTGGAAACTCCTCCTCAACATAAAAAAGAGCTTCAGCAGTTATTAGGTCTCCTCAATTATCACCGCCACTTTCTCCCGGCAAAGCTAACTCCTGACTTAGAAGCCTTACAAGCCCCTATCTCTTCCAAATGCAATCGAGAGGTATGGAGCACTTCAGCACGGCAAAGCTTAGAAAGATTGGCCGCCTGGTTTGCCTGTAACCCCCACCTTGCCATGTTTGATTCGCACCAGCCCCTTACCATCACTCTGTTCGTTACAGCGCACCATGTAGAGTATTCTGTATTACAGCAAAGCAAAACTGTTTATAATTGGGCCCACCGCATGGTCGGACCCCAATACAACTATGGACTGGTGGGAAAGATGTTATTAGCTGCGGCCAGTGCGCGTCATTGGGCCCCACTCTCTGTTACGGGTACTCTGTCAGGACCCCGCGTTCATCTTATCCCATGGCTCACAAGCACCCCTCCGCCTGAGTTTCATGGTACCACTGCTACTTGGGAGCTTTTGTGTTTCCAGGCGGAGGTGGCTTGGCAGGAGTGGAAACTGGTGTCTCGGAATAATGCTTTAATTCCTCCACGAGGCCAACCGATATGTATTGAGACAAAGTATAACCCGTGGATCGTATCTGATGGGGGCACCTAGCCGGCCCCACGGGCGGGAGTCCTTTGTGCTAAATGCGATCACTTTGAAGTGAAGCATCTGCCTTCATCCTGCACCGCGCAGCAAAGCGAGGTGCAGGGCATCCTTTTAGCAGCTCAGCATGTGGTCAAAGCCCACTCTGCTAGTGAGCAGGTTGTTTTGGGTATTGATTCACAGTTTTGTTTAAGCATTTTGATCGACGAGGCACACCCCTCTGCGTTTGTGCCCCTTTGGGAGGACATCATCTCCTTACTGCGAAAATCTTCCCTACCCTGGTTTGTCACCC
Organism: Gopherus flavomarginatus; assembly: GCF_025201925.1. Classification (NCBI taxonomy): domain Eukaryota; kingdom Metazoa; phylum Chordata; order Testudines; family Testudinidae; genus Gopherus; species Gopherus flavomarginatus. The sequence continues at coordinate 31,541,313 of NC_066624.1, forward strand.
ATTGTCCCTCGCATCGACCAGACTCTAACCCCTTGCATTCCAAGTTAGATCAAAAGATAAGGGAGGCTCAGACTCCCCAAGTGTGTACAGTGGAATCGACCCCGCAGGCAGAACCGTTACTTCGCTGGCTCCATGAAGAATGGGGTCACTTGCCTGCCGGCAGGCTGTATAACAAATTGTCAGCCTGCACCAATATTACGCCAGAGGTGAAGCGCCACCAGTGTGAAAGCATAGTGCAATCTTGTCTAAAGTGCATGCAGGTTAAGTCCATGAATTGGCCCGCTACGAACGCGCAGCCTATGCTGCGGGATATTTCGCTCCTGGTAGTACATGGCAAATTGACCTTATGGGGCCATTACCAGGTGCTCGTCGGCATCCGAAAGCCCTGGTTATAGTAGATTTGGGATCACGACAAACCTACTGTGTCTCCCTTAATAAAACTACCGCCGCCACTGTCGCTGGGGCCTTAAAACTAACGGCCGTCGCCTGGGGCACACCCACGGAGGTTCAGGCAAACGGGGGGGCCTCCGTTCACCAGCAAACACATTGAACTGCTCATTCTCGGGTGGGGAGCTTCTCTCCACATTCACACCAAGTATCTCCCAGAAAGCAATGGCGTAGTGGAGCGCAAAATCACAGTTCTTAAAACCATGTTGCGCACGGCCAATCCCAACGATGACTTTAAAAACTGGAGCACATTCCTACCCCAGGTTCTCATTGCCCTTAACAACGGCTACTCCAGGTGGCCTCACATCGCACCCCTTCAAAGAGAACCCTGGGTCCCCGTGTTTAAACCAGAGCAGCCCGTTTGGGTAACGGAGCCCCAGGCTTCCGGTCAGCATAAGCCCTACAAAGCGGTTGTACTCAAGGCCGTAAAATATCCCAACACCTATGTGGTCAGCAATGAACAGGCCGATAAACTCCTAGTTCACCACAATTGGCTCAGTAAGCGTTCCAAGTAATCAGTGGATTAACCTAGTGGCCGGTTAAGGCCCTCTCTTTTTTCGCTTATGTCTTTTATTAGCTAACCGTGGCAGTCGCGGACCGTGATGTGTGGCTACCCCCGAACCCCCTGGGCCCCGGGGGTCTTCAAACGTGGTTTGCAGCCTATTGGATCCAGGAGCTTGGAGGAAATCCAAACGTCTCCAAGGTCTCCTCGCAAAATTGCCTCGTCTGCTCTACACCGTTGTCACCCTCTTCCCCCACCCCCTTTGTGTTTGTAGTCGTGTATAATTTTACTTTGTTTAACTTGACCACTGTAAATTGTTCTTCCCCCTTTGTGCAGTGGGCCCATAACTCAGTGTGGAATAATTGTTCCCAAAAGTGGCCTGCATATCTTTTTCCCTATCTCAATACCTCTGATCGCAATCCCTTCCCTTTCCCAGTCAAAGTTAGTGCTTCCGTGTCCGCCTCTCATTGTTGAATCTTTCCTGGTAATACCCAGACTTCTAATCCCACGTGGCTAGGAGCCTATCCCAATTGTACCCGATGGATTTTTCCCAATCAAACCTCCCTTTTTGCTCCTCCGTCCTTCCCCCCCCCCGTAAATTGTTCTACCCCGGTATTAACCTCCCTCAGCTCCGAGGATTTCGATTCCTCCTTAGGTGACACGTATCTCCACACCCAAGGCACGGGACAGCACCGGGCCCAGGGCCAGTGTGCTAACTTTTTCCCATCTCTAAGGCCGGGTCACTTTTGGATCTGTGGAAATGTGTCCTTTGCGGTCCTTCCTCCCAACCCACGGGGAATTTGTACCATCGGCACTCTTTATTTGTTGGGGGACGGAGTCTATGTAAAAGCCCCTGGCTCCCATCCCGGTCACGTCCGCCGGTCCCTTGGGTGGTGGACTCGGTTACAAACAGCCGTTTCATCCCTTACCACCGCTGTAGTTACCTTTAACCCCATCGGTTATATGGTTTTACATGATCAAGTTTTGTTTCAGTCCTTGGCCATAGAAACTTTATCTAATACTACGGCCAAAGGTTTTTCGCTAATTAATCAACAGTTAAATGATTTGTCTAACTATGTTGTTCAAAATAGGTTAATGATTCAATATTTGTTAAAAGCTCCTGACTTTTGTGAAAAATTCGCTGAAGTGTATCCAACTTTTAAGGATAAGTGTTGTATTTCTTTGCCTTCTATTTCTCTCAACTTAAGTTCTATTATTAAAGACCTGCAGACGCTGAGCTCCACTGTCAGGGAGTCTCGTGAGACCTTTCGGTTTTGGTCTTGGCTCGATTGGCTTGGCTTAGGCCAATTTAAATCCTATTTTCAGTCCCTTTTTGTTTCTCTTTTGGTTGGATGTGTCTTGCTATGTCTCGGATGTGCCTGTATCAAAGCTTGCATCCGTCGCACCGTTGGTTCGGCCTACATGGCCTCCGTCCCCGAAACTCGCCCTCTTGTAGGGGAAGTCGAAGAGTCGGACTCCGAGTCGGGGGTTTAGGCACCCTAACCACGGGCATTCGGCCAGGGCACAGGGGCATGTTGTAACACCAGGCCTGCTTCTGCATGTCTGCCCTGGCCTCCATGCTTAGATGCAAAGCCAGCATGTACACCGAGCTGTTTCCTGTTATTGTCTTTGCCAGTAAAGGCTGAGGGTTGACCGTTCCAGTAAAGCCTGAGGCTGAAGTTTGACCGCTCTGTTGCAACTTTACAGATATTTTGCAAACAGCTTCCAGTAAAGGCTGAGGCTGAAGTTTGACCGCTCTGTTGCAACTTTACAGATATTTTGCAAACAGCTTGCAACAGAATATCCCCCGCCTCTTCGGGGAAACTCGGCGAAACCCTATCTATAGTTTATTTAACCTTATTTGGTAGACGAGAAGCCCCATATACCTATCAGTGATTTCCACACTAGATCTTGGGGGGCGTCACTTTGGGTATATCTGTCCTGCCCACAGTTTGGCAGGCAGAGAGGAGAGCGCACCTGAGTCACTTGCACCTTGAGTGCACCCGTAACCGAGCCTGATCACCTCGAAGCCTCTCTCAGCTCTCGTGTTTCAGTGGAGCTTACGCGTCTGCCGGCCGTAATGTTTTTGCATTGGTTTGTATTAGTAAGTATGCTTTGTAATTAATTGTTTTTGGAAGTTAACAAGATTTTCTTTTTGGGTTAACGGTATATTGTGTGTTTCCTTGTATAAATAGAGTTGTTAGTCAATATTGTTTCTGTATCACTAATAAACCATTAAGGTAAAGCCATACGTCTCAGTGCCTGCACGCTCCCAACACTGTGCCACAACTGTTCCCCCTCTAAATATCCAAAAACGAACCTTTATCGTTCGGTCACCCCTGCAACCTGGTAGATAACAGGTGTGCATACTATCGGGTGACTAACAATTAGTTGTATTTTGGGGGCTTTACAGTGATTTATTTCAGGACAGTTGAAGGTTGTATACTATTGGTTCACATGCCTAAATATTTTATGTTTAAAATGTCTGGCAGCTATTTCCATTTAACATTTTAGTATCATAGACCAGTTTGATAAGATGTGTCATGTATCTAGGATGCTCTTCACATGACGAATGTGTGAAAGGCAACAGATGCAGGCACACAAACACTTTACTTTTTTCTGATCACTGCACTATACGTTTCTTAGTTTGCCACTCACCTGCAGTGTTGTCTAATCCACACACCATTTTTAAAGTAAGAGGTATATGCAATTCAGCTGAATTAGTGGAGACCTGACTTTCACCAAGGCATTGTCATTGGATGTACCTGGTACATTTTATAAGTCCTACGTAAGGGTAGGTTGAATGGACATTGTTGAGGAAGCTTATATGAAGTGGTAAGTGCATGGACAAGGATGGATGGGTAGAGAGGAAGGAGGAGAGATTTTGAGGTAGAGATTTACTAACAGAAAACATAGGGGATTACATAGGGCACAGACTGAGATATGAACATAAGGAGTAGAGGGAGACGGAGAAGGAAGAGAAGAAATAGACACCAAATACAATGAGGAAAATATGCTCCAGGATCCATAACAGGAAATAAAAGACAAAAAAGAGAGAGAACTCAAGAAGAGAAAGAAAGTAGAGTGAAAGCAAGAGACAGAGTTAATTATATTTAAAAACTAACTAAACAGAAGTTGATTGATAATTATTATAATGAAATAAATACACAGCTGTTCAATTTTCTTCCAATTGAAGGGGTGTTGGCTATACAGGTATCTTCGATCCTGGTTAATAGGCTTAATCCTCCTGTTAGTAGATGCAAGGTACATTTTTCAAGCCCTGAGTTTAGTTATGAATAAGTAAGTGGTGGAGTGACTGTTTTACATTCCAGGCCTCTGGGAAAGGCTGAGTGTTCACTTAGGAATTGCTTTCATCCCTTTCTGCTTTTCTTTTCTCATTATGCCTACTATAATCCTTAAGAAACACACCTTAGTCAATGGGCATCCCACATAATCTTAAGTCCTATAGTTCTCATACATAATGATGCTCTCAATGGAACCTCAAGACTACTTACTATGTTATACAGAGAATTCCAACAATATATTTTGTTATGCTTAGTTTTACATATACTGCGTGATATCCTGACTCCAGGTCACCACCCCTTTGCTCTGCTTCAGTGGGACAGCTAAATTCTTCTGGTGTGAGGGAATCCCTTCATGGCATAGAGCCAGCATAGCATAGAGGACGTAGCGTGTGATAGGAGAGGGAGCAAGGCCAGAAGTCCTCTGTGCTGTGAAACATTGAGCTTCCACAACAGCTGCTAGAAGGTCATTTACAGGCAGCAAAACTTAGAATAGCCATGAAGCTGCAATACAGCCATCCTTTTTCCATTGCTCCACTCAGGTTCTGTTGAGTGTAACTGAGCCAGACTCAAAGACTAGGAACTGTCTCTTTTATATTACCATGTATATCTTTGGAAAGTTATTTTTTAAATAATTTCAAAATCTCTGACTTCCACGTAATTTCTCTTGATTTACAGAAATGCAATTTAGAAAATAACTTGGCCCAAAGTTTGTAAGATACTTTACACATTTGTTAAGTATTAATATGTTCAATAAGAATGAAATGTACAACCACTGACATGTTATCTAACTCTTAAGTAAATATACCTAAATATAACAGATTGTGTATACATCTTTTAACCATTTAGAAAGCCACTTACAGTTTAATGATCTACACAACCCTTAAAATGAAGTCTTCTTCCATTTGTTTGCAGAGTCAAATTGTGGTACATGAGTTCCAATATTGAAATCTTTCATCTTGTTGGATATCTGCCACTCAAAGCATGCTCATAAAAGCTCACATGCTTTGGTCTTGGCATCTTATTGATATGACTGACTCGAGAATACCTTACGCCATATTTTATGGTCAGCTAAAGCAAGGCACCTGTTCTCATGGTAACCAACACAAGTGATATGTTCTGCAAATATATGAAAAGCAAGAGGAAAATCAAGGACAGGGTAAGCCAATTACTCAGTGAGAGCGGAAAGTCAATACCAGAAAAAGTGGAAATGGCAGAAACTCTAATTAATGTGTTTGTTTCAGTTTTTAGTTTTTATCTGGATGGCTAACATAGTGAACACCAGTGAAAATAAGGTGGAATCTGAGGCTAAAATAGGGAAAGAAGAAGTTAAAAATTACTTTGACAAGATGTATTCAAGTCACCCGATGAAATACATCCTAGAATACTCATGTGGCCAACTGATGAGATATCTGAGCCATTAGCAATTATCTTTGAAAACTCATAAAACAGGAGAGATTCCAGAGGACTGGAAGAGGGCAAATATAGTCCTAATCTATAAAAAGGAGAATAAGAACAACATGGAAAATTACAGACCAGTCAGAATAAGTTCAGTATCTGGAAAGATTATTGAGCAAATACTCAAGTAATCAATTTGCAAACACCTAAAATATGAATAACAACCAACATGGATTTGTCAAAAAAAAATTATGTCAAAACAACCCAATTGTTTTCTTTGACAGAGTAATAAGCCTTGTGCATGGGGAAGATGTGGATGTGGTATAGCTTGACCTTAGTAAGGCTTTTGATATTGTCTTGTATAACCTTCTCATAAACAAACTAGGGAAATACAACCTAGATGAAGCTACTATCAGGTGGATGCATGACGGGCTGGAAAAACGTTCCCAGAGTGTAGTTATCAGTGGCTTACATATCAAGTAGGGTCCCACAGAGATCAGTTCTGGGTTTGCATCTGTTCAATATCTTCATAAATTATTTAGATAATAGCATAGAGAGTACATTTATGAAGTTTGTGGATGGTACCAACCTGGGAGGGGTTGCAAGTGCTTTGGAGGATAAGATTAAAATTCAAAATGATCTGGACAAGCTGGAGAATTGGTCTGAAACACGTAGGATGAGATTCAATAAGGACAAATGCAAAGTACTCCACTTAGGAAAGAACAATAAATTGCACATATACAAAATGGGAAATGACTGCCTCGGCAGGTGTACTATGGAAAGGGATCTGGGGTTTATGGTGGATCATAAGCTAAATATAAATCAATAGTGTAACAGTTGCAAAAAAACAAAAACAAAATAAAAAAACACCATCATTCTGGGATGTATTAGCAGGAATGTTGTAAGCAAGATACTAGAAACAGTTCTTCTTCTCTACTCTGTGCTGATAAGGCTTCAATTGGAATAATGTCTGGCAGTACCTAAAGAAGGAAAGGAGACATTTGATATGGATTTAATCAGGCCGCAACTTTATTATTAGATGTCTGGGATTACCCGGCAGACAAAAGTGTACAGTGCAGGTAACCCCATGTTTATTCCATTATTATCCAGAGGGTTTTTACCAGCTCCCCATCTTTTTCCATCCAGGTCCCTTCAGCAAATCCATTGCTGGAACCTTACCATCCACCCCTGCTCTTAGGAGGGTTAAGGTGGGCTATAATAATGGGGTTTGGCTCCTTGCCACACCAATTACAGGAGTCCCCTACTGCCTCCAACCCCGTTCCCTCTTTTACCAAATACCTGTTTTTAAGTCCTTTTCCAAGCCATTTTTCTGGTCCCTCTATACCTTTCCTATGGAGCACCTGCACTGGACATACATCAATCATTTGTATAGTATTTATGCATTACAGAAAGTATTGTGGTTTATTAAAAATTGGAAGCTTGGTCTTCCTAAGTGCCTTGTTTTATAAAATGCACACTTCTTTACAAATCCCAACTGTTTTTCAGGTAATGAAATCAAACTTGTCATGTTTGTAGCAATTAATATGTCAACTATATATTTCAAAGTTCCTCCTCTACTTGGTGGGTCCTGCACTTATTGGCAGATTTGCTCACCTCAGTGATCTTCCCCACAGTCTGGATCAACTCCTCCTGTGTCTGATCAGAAGTTAGGAGGTTTGGGGGGAACCCGGGCCCGCCCTCTACTCTGGGTTCCAGCCCAGGGCTCTATGGATTTGCAGCTGTCTATAGTGCCTCTTGTAACAGCTGTGTGACAGCTACACCTCCCTGGGCTACTTCCCCGTGGCCTCCTCCAAACACCTTCTTTATACTCACCACAGGGCCTTCCTCCTGGTGTCTGATAATGCTTGTACTCCTTAGTCCTCCAGCAGCACACCATCTCAGTCTCAGCTCCTTGCGTTTCTTGCTCCCAGCTCCTCACACACACTTCCTCTCCTCTGGCTCCTCCCCATCTGACTGGAGGGAGCTCCTTTTAAAACCCAGGTGCCCTGATTAGCCTGCCTTGATTGGCTGCAGGTGTTCTAATCAGCCTGTCTGCCTTAATTGGTTCTAGCAAGTTCCTGACTACTCTAGTGCAGACCCTGCTCTGGTCACTCAGGGAACAGAAAACTACTCACTCAGTGACCAGTATATTTGCCCTCTACCAGACTCCTGCACCCCACTGGCCTGGGTCTGTCACAAAAGTTTAAGTCAATTACTCTTTTGACTCAAGAGATGCTATTGTCTGAACAACACTTATATAGCCCAAGAGCTACTCTTATTACACAGTCGCTATTCAATCACCATATAAAAGTATGATGCATCTATTATACAGATAATAGTACAGTAAATGGAAAGTGAATCGAGTGAAAAATAGCATACGTACATTTTCACCTGATATAAATTATGAGCCCAATCTTAGTTCATTGAAATCAATGTGAGTTTTCTCATTAGCACCAATGGGAATAAAAGCAGGTTCTATAACAAGAGCTAAAAGACACATTTATAGCTGGCAACAGAAGAAGAGAGTGTTAAAGATTCACTGAGCTTTTCTGTTTTGTTAATGCTCAAATTTAATTTTTAACATGCAATCTGAAAGTTATAATGTTGGTACTAGAAATCAAACTTTTTTGTACCTAAAAATGGAATATACTGAGACTTTGGTGGTGGGAGGATGTGGCTAAGGTTTCTATATGCCATTTTACAGCAGAATAAAGAGAACATCTGACAATGTTACCAATTTCTGATGCTACTTTGCATTCTTTTAATTAATGTACACTGCACTATAATATGAACAGTCAAAAACGGAAGTGCCTGAACTTTTCTAAAAGAAACTTGACTCAACTTTAAAATAAAAGCAGCAAAGAGTTCTGTGGCACCTTATAGACTAACTAATGTATTGGAGCATGAGCTTTCATGGGTGAATAACTACTTTGTGGGGTGCATCCGACATGCATCTGACGAAATGGGTATTCACCCACGAAAGCTCATACTCCAATACGTCTGTTAGTCTATAAGGTGCCACAGAACTCTTTGCCACTTTTACAGATCCAGACTAACATAGCTACCCCTCTGAAACTTTAAGATAGTTTCTCTTTACATACTATTGAATTATGATGAAACCGAGAAAATCTATAATGTTCTTTAGTGATTAACAGTGTATTCTTAGGACTCTTACTGACTTGGATAGGTCCAGATTTCACCACTTGAATCAAAAAGTCAGGGGAAGATCAATATTCAAAGTTCTAGATCTAAATCCAAGCCTATCATTAGGACTAGCTTTGATCCAAAACTAGAAGTGATTCATTTCACATTTCTGATTTCATGAGGGCAAAATCCCACCATTCAAAACAACTATCCAACTTTTCTTGGTATTTCTGCCTCTTTGGGCTGAAGCATGATGAAATTTCAGATTTCAAGGTAGTGTGACAAAGTTCCTCCTCTACCTTGGTGGGTCCTGTGCTTATTGGTGGATATGGCTAATCTCAGAGATCTGTGTTGCATCAGGAGTTGGGATGTTTTGGGGGGAACCCAGGCCTACCCTCTACTCCAGGTTCCAGCCCAGGGCCCTGTGGACTGCAGCTGACTAGAGTGCCTTCTGGAACAGCTAAACAACAGCCACAATTCCCTGGGCTACTTCCCCATGGCCACCTCCCAACACCTTCTTTGTCCTCACCACAGCACCTTCCTCCTGATGTCTGTTAACACTTGTACTCCTCAGTCCTCCTGCAGCACATCCTCTCACTCCCAGCTCCTTCTGCACACTAACTGGTGTAAGAGCCTTTTTATACCAGGTGTCCTGATTAGCCTTAATTAATTTTAGACACTTTCCAATTGGCTACAGGTGTCCTAATTTGCCTGCCTGCCTTAATTAGTTCTAGAAAGTTCCTGAGTTTTCTGGAATAGTCCCTGTAATCTTACCCAGGGAAAAGGGACATACTTAACCTGGAGCTAATGTAAGTACCTTCGACCACTGGCCATCTGGCCTGACCCTGTCACAGTAGTCTAATTGGCCTCAAAAAAGTGAATCCTTAACTCTGACATTAGACACACAGGGAGCATCAACATAGCACTTTACAGCTTCTCATCACTGTACAAATGAGAATGTCTGTAACATCAGGTTTGGCATATCACAGATTGTTTCCTCCTAACAAAGTAGAAATATTCAGATAAGCTCTCTTGCCAAGCATCAATCCTATAAAACAAATTCATAGGATGCTAATACTGCTGACAATTGAATGCATGCATTTTTAAAATAGATTGGTTAGCGCCAAGCAAGGAGACCGGAGTGACATTTGCTGAGCTTTACTTTAAGCAACCTTGTGACAGTAAGACACATATCTGTTTAAGAACAAGGACCGTAACCAAACACATCAAAGAATCTCCTCTTTTTATGCTCTTCTAAAAACTAATCCCAACTCAACAAAATATAGCCTACAAATAAGAACCTGGTTACCACATTTAGGTTATTAAAAAAAATCTGTAATGTCTCTCCCATTGCATCCTATTTACCTTAATAAAATCTAAGAGACATGACTGCAGCTGGAATCATCTCAATCAAGAACACTTACTTCAAATCCAAAATAACCGCACCAAAAACAACCTCAACAGAAGGGCAAGCTGGATATTTAGTGAACGTAATTAAAGCAGTGAGCTGGGAGTCAGAGGGTTCTATTCCTAATTCTCTTGTTGACTTGCTATGTTACTTAGGTAATTAATTTATCCTCACTGTGCTATAGTTTTCCTGATAAGCGAAGCTATCACAAAGCATATGTAGAATTATGGTTTGGCATTCCTCTCATATTTTAGCATACTGGGATCTTTCTTCTTTAAAATGGAACATGTTTGGCTCATTAAATTGGAAATGTAATACTTCTACAGCCCATTATATTTTGATGTTTATCCAAAGGTGGCAACCCCAGTGAAGTAAATTGTATTTTCTTAATGTCAATCACCCATTAATTGTTCTAAAATAACTGGAACTGTATGGCCCCAACCAACATTAGAGAGAATGCAGAAAAAGAAAAGTGTGCTATTGTGTATATAAACTATGATTTAAGTTTCAGACTAGTAGCCGTGTTAGTCTATATCAGCAAAAAGAGCGTGGAGTACTTGTGGCACCTTAGAGACTAACGAATTTATTTGGGCATAAGCTTTCATGGGCTAAAACTCACTTCAACGGATGCATGCAGTGGAAAATACAGTGAGAAGATATATATACATAGAGAACATGAAGAAATGGGTGCTGCCATACCAACTATAGTGAGACTAATCAATTAAAGTGGGCTATTATCAGGGGGAAAAAAACTTCTGGAGTGATAATCAGGATGGCCCATTTCCAACAGTTGACAAGGAGGTGTGAGTAACAGTAGGAAAAAAATTAGCATGGGGAAATAGTTTTTACTTTGTGTAATGACCCATCTACTCCCAGTCTTTATCTAAGCCTAATTTAATGGTGTCCAGTTTTCAATTTAATTCCAATTCTGCAGTTCCAAAAACAGACTCCAACAAGAAACTTCAGAATTAGTCTGTGCCACTTCCCACCGTCCCCATTGGCCTGGAGCAGCAAACTTCAGCCAGTGGGAGCCGTGATCGGCCAAACCTGTGGACATGGCAGGTAAACAAACCGGCCCAGCCGGCCATGGTGCTTACCTTGGTGGGCCGCGTGCCCAAGATTGTCAATCCCTGGTGTGTATATATATATATCTTCCTACTGTATTTTCCACTGCAAGCATGCAATGAAGTGGGGTTTAGCCCACAAAAGCTTATGTCCAAATACCTTTGTTAGTCTCTAACATGCCACAAGTACTCCTCGTTCTTTATGATTTAAATATGCTTTGATATTCTATTAAGCTTTCCATAGAAGTAACAGTACTCCTTAGAAAACTCTTAAATCTCTTACTATTATAAATCTCTTACTATTATATACATTTATACCTGTATAGAAGAAAAATTATAAAGAAGTTTCTTGTTGATGTGTAGTAATGTCTTATTTTCTATTAGAATTCCAAAAGGCAACAGTTTGCTTGTGTTTCTTTAAGTGGAATGAGAGCTCATGAATAAAGAAAAAGAACCACGAAGAATGTTCTACTTATTGTACAGATATCCAAAGAGACAAAACTAGTGAGAAAGAAGGAACCTCTCGTGCGTCCAATAAGGTTTTCACTCCCGTTTGTGGGTCCTAAACTGGTCATAGGAGATGGGTGGAGGTGGAAGTTCTTTTGGGTGTCTTAGTTTAAATTCAGAACTTCAGTAAAACATTAAAACAGTTACTTACAATTTTTAAAAGTCTTCCTTCAAATAATAAACCATTTTAAGACAACACAGTTCTAGGAAAAAGAACACTGCATTGTATTCTTTCAGCAAGTGATTTGTTATCTTTCTTTCCGTGTGACATCATCTTGTGGAAAAGTATTTCTTCAGCTTGCTGTTGACATGTCCTGACTGACAGACAGACATGATTTTTATAGAAAAACAAGGTCTCAACTTTTTCAAACAAGCATGAAAATGAACACTCTAGATGTATGTGCCCTCACCAGAGTAATTTACATCACAATACTGATAAACACACTGAAGTTCTGACTTAAGGCTACCTAGTCATAATCAAAACACTCTTCCCCCACTTTATGGGTGATTGCCTACGTGGCATCATCAATGATCCCCTTCCCCACCTCCCTAAGAATCCCTTTGACCATTATGAAGTCCCTCTTCCAGGCTTCAACATGAGTGTAATAAAGCAAAAATGCATGAAACAATTAGGGGCATGGTGTAGGTGCATAACCCTTTCCCCCATTAACCTGTTTAAATATTTAAACCTTAAACTGCAAATGATGCTTCTAACCTGGTCTCCAAATTGCTTGTACGGCTTGGAAGGCAATTATACATTGTCATTCCACATTTTGGAAGTGGCTATCTATTACAAAGTTGTGACAAAGAAAAAAGACTATTAGGCTTGGAGAATATAAATAACTGTCCAAGCAAAACCTAACCAAACTGTTAGCAAGTAGAGGATCTATTTATAGTTGAAAGACATTATGCCACAATACACAAAAAAACTCAAAGGACCCAACAGTCATTCAATCTGAAAAATAAATAGCTTAATAAGAAGGCAGGCACATATAAGTCTAAACATAGCAACATAGACATTGGGACTCTGAAAATCAGTAGCCATTCAGCTCACAAAACAAATGGATAAAATGGTGGGCAAGATGCCACAGTGATAAGAAAGAGGCCAGTGAACTCTCAACAGGCCACCTTCAGAGGGGCCGTATCTAATCAGGAATCCCCCTCATGTAATTGCCCAGATCTCAAAGGCCAGTTACCTTATGTGTCTGTCCAAGTTAATCAGATCTAATCAAGACACCTTGCTTTCACCTGGCCCAAACCTGTCTTCTCTACACCAGTTCACCTCCACTTTAAAGATACAACTGGTCACGCTATGAAGGTCAATCTCCTTCTGCCTCAAAAGGCCCGTTTTCTGTTTGACAAAAGAACAGTCACCTGTAAGTCTGTCACTACAGAGCCACCTTTAAAACTCTTTGATTACACAGAGCTTTGCTTGGTTTAAATATCTGTAAAAGTGCATGTAGAATGTGTCAAATTAAGCCATGTGTGTCACTAATTAGAGTGAGTGCAACTTAAATAGACCTGAAGGGCAAAAATCTGTTCATTTTAAAGGAACCACTTGCAAATACACTGGGAACACTTAAGTGTAATTATTATAGCCTTCAGGATTTTGGTCTAAAAATCCTGAAGACAGGCTGCTATAGTAATAAAAGCCTAAACATTGTTTATTTTTATGCAGTCATTATATCAAAGCTTGCAAGTGACACTACAGTTAAAGGTCTGTTACCATTTCCTTTACAAATCACAGGGTTTTTCTGTCTGTTTTTTTGTTTGTTTATTTAATTTTTTTAATGAATTTCAATGACTGCAAACAGTGTCAAAATAACAGCCTGAAAAACTGAAATTCTGCTTATGTACAGAACAGGGCATCAATTAAATTTTTGTTGGCCTCGGGGCCAAAAGTCTGGTGGGTTATAAGTGTGCAGAGTTCCTTGATTCTTCTCAAAACTGGAAAACCTGTATCCACTTTTAATTTTCATTACATTGAGGGACCACTGAAAATGAATGCCCCCCTCCTTGCTGAAAGATTTACAGATACCGCGGGCCAGTCTTAGTACACAGCAAGATGCATACGGAAACAGGTAGACTTCCATAACACACTGACCCCATTTCAGCCTGCCAAAAGCATAACCTGTAGACCATATTAATACCAGCCAAGACCCAAATGTGAGATGCAACATGTGATAAAGACCCAAAATGGGAACAGTAAAACCATTATTCACACAAGAAACTTAAAATGCTGCATGGTTCATTTTAAGTATAAATAAATATTTCTGATGTAAATAACATTCCACAGTTAAAATAAGGAGACACCACCATTGTGAGGAACATAGATAACGTTGTAACTAAAATGAGAGAAGTCTCTTGGATCAAGGGTCATTTGAAAGGCACTGCTCAGGTCTATCTTGGGATACATGTCAGTAGAAGGATGTGATGGAGTTTGTGCAACTGAGGGAATCAGAATGACTGATCCCTTTTGGCTCCTGGAGCTTGTTTTTATTACAAGGGGAGGCTTTGCCCAACTGTGAGTAAAAGCAGCATGAGTTCTTCTAAGATAGCCCTCTCCTATCCACTTCATTCGTACCGCAGACTTGTCATTTGTTTGCAGAGGAACAGAGATAAATAGGAACCCCACTCAGAACTGTGGTGCCTGCTTATGGCTGTGTGTGAGGATTAGCGCTCTCACAGTTTGGAGCTCTCTCCCATTAATCACTCTGTTGCTAAAGAGGTCTCTGCTCCAGGGCCAGATTAGCATTCTTGTGTGCTCAGGGCTACTAGATTTTGTGGGGCCCTTGTATACAAATCTTTTTTTCTAATTTAAAACAAAATGATCACAATTACGGCATCAAGGCTATTCACACTATACTAAACTTGCCTTTTAATTAACATAATGTCATCTGTGGTGACATTTCAGTCTTAAAACATGTAGAATATAGTTAAGTTAATTCAAAATAGCCTACTTCTTACCTTAGAACAGCTGTTATATTAGTTTCTTTCTGGGAGGGAGTTTGGGTACAGGAGGGGGCTCCAGGCTGGGGCAAAGTGTTGGGGTGCAGGTTCTGAGACGGAGTTTGGTACAGGAAGGGATTCTGACCTGGGGCAGGAGTGAAGGAGGGAGTGGGGGTCTGGGAGGGAGTTTGGATGTAGGAGGAAATTATGACCTGGGGCAGGGGGTTGGGGTGCAGGATGGGGTGCAAGATGAAGAATCTGGCTGGGAGGAGCTTACCACAGGTGGCTCCCAGCCAGTGGCACAGCAGGACTCAGGCAGGTTGCCTGCCTGCATGCCATGGCCCCACATTGCTCCTGAAAGCAGCTGGCTGCTGGCATGTCTCTGCACACCCCTTGGGGGAGGTGGACAGTCTGTCTCTGTTTGCTGACCGTGCCCGCAAGTGCTGCCCCGTCAGCTCCCATTGGCCAGTTCCAGTGGGAGCTGCAGCGATGATGCTGCAGGCAGGGTCCACCTCTCCCTCCCGCCAGGGGCCGCAGAGTCATGCCAGCAGCTGGCTGCTTCCAGGAGTGGTGTAGGGCCACGACATGCAGGCAGCCTGCCTGAGCCCTGCTACGCCAGCGCCCTCCTTAGTCCGGGGCCCTGGGCTGCAGCCCCTGAAGCTCCTGCATTAATCTGGCCCTGCTCTGCTCCTGTACTTCACAGCACTTCCTTCTTTGTAACTGAGCCC
This sequence comes from Gopherus flavomarginatus, assembly GCF_025201925.1. NCBI lineage: Eukaryota > Metazoa > Chordata > Testudines > Testudinidae > Gopherus > Gopherus flavomarginatus. Next base: position 31,556,762 of record NC_066624.1, read on the forward strand.
TCCAGCCAGGTCACTATGTATACTCCTGAGGGCATTCTGCTCCAAAAAAAATGTGTGAAAAAAATTAAAATTTTATGCACAATATTTTAAAATTATGCAAATTTTATTTGTCAAATAAATGTGGAGGCTCCAGCATGGCAGTAGGGAGCACAGACTACTGGCTGCACAGAGGTGGGAGATCACTGTGCAGTTTCCCACCCACCCTGGGAAATGAACTCAGCAGTGAGGCTGCACTCAACCCTCACACAGTGCAAGGGCTGGGCCTGCCCCAGAAATGCCCCAGGGCCCTGTGAGCAGGCAGGCTCAGCAAGGCAGGATTCAAGTGTGGACGGGCTTAGTGTGGGGGGATCCAGCTGTGGGTTGAGAGGGTTCAGTGTGGGGCAATCTGGGTGCAGGGGGCATTTGCATGCCCAGGGGCTTGTTCAGGAGTTCTGGGTGCCATGGTAATCATACTGCAGGGGGCTCCAGGTGAAGGTGGTTGGGGCTCAGCAGAGAGGATTGAGTGGGGGAAGGGACAGAGCTCGGCAGGGGGTCTGGGTGTGTGGAGTGGAGTGGGGCTCAGTGGGTGGGGATCCAGGTGCAGCTGGTTGAGTAGGTGGGGCAGGGATCTGGATACGGGTGGCTCATTGGGGTGGTGCAGGTGCAGGGGGAGTGGGGCTCGTTGGGGGGATCGGCAGGAGGCTCTGGGCATGAGGGGGTCTGGATGCATGGGTTTTAGGCAGATGGCAGTGCTGCTCCTTGTACAGGGATCCCTCCCCGTGCAGCTGAGGAGCAATGGGTGCAGGAAGCGGGGAAGAGGGAGTTTTCAAAGCTTCCTCCAGCTTGTCCTCTCCAGCCCAGCCAGAACTAGCAGCTGAGCCCAGCACAGGGTAGGATCCACCTGCCAAGTCTTTCCCCATCCCACCTCATGTCCCACAGTGATTTACCTGTCTGCTGGCTGCCCTGGGCACCCAAAACATATTGCTGGGGAAAGTCGCATGGCCACTCTTGTGGCTTCCCTTTGCTTCCCCATCAGCAAGTTATTTTTCTGCAGGGAAGCAAAGAAATGTGCAGGGGACATAAATTCTGCACACAGAATTCCCCCAGGGGCATGAGCTCTTACAGTCTCATATAGTCTTCTTCTTCCAGGGTAACCAGGTTCCACTGGATAATCTGCCCTTGTGCCATCTCTGGCAACCTTCTGAAAGTCTGTGCCACTTTCCCAGTGGTTGGTAGGGGAACCTGGGCCCACCTGCTACTCTGGGTTCCAACTCAGGGACCCTACAATAAGCAGCCAAGGTCTATACGGTTTCAAGCCTCGCTGCTCTTTTCCTGGGCTTCTTCCTAACTCTGCCTTCCACAGACTTTCTTCCTTACACCTCCCCTGGGTAAACCCTAACCATAGGGCTAGGATCCCAGGGCTTTTGCTCCCCCCAGGGTTTCCTTCTGCCCACCTCTCTGTGCCCAGTGAGTGACCACAGACGCTCTCCCTAAAACCTGTTCTGCTCTCAACTTCCTGACTTTATACAAGCCCAGCCTGCTTCTGCCCAGTTGGGCTTCTTCTTCAATTTGTGCATATCTGTCAAGCCGGACTTTCCCCCAGGTGCCCCTTCTAAGTCACCTTAACCAATTCAGGGCTGGTGTGGGGTGAACCTCCCATCTGAGATTGTCTATCTGTTTAAGAGTGAAGTGGAAGCGGAATGATATTTTTACATTTAATAAATAGAACAACTCATAATTTGTAAGACATTTTTAGAAAACAAAGAGGATCTGTGCTAACAAATAGTGTACTGTTTCAAACAGATAGTCCAAGAACAAATTCAATATGGATCTATTTTGGGTGAGACCATATATTGATATTATCTACCTCTCATGTAGATTGTCCATAAAATTGAAGGTTTCTTGCATATTCTGGGTTAAGAAAAATGCGTCTTTATCAGGGCCCAATCCAATTCCTAGTAAAAGCAACTGGAATTTTTATATTTACTCCAGTAGAGTTGGGTTTGACCTTCAGAGAGGAGAAGTTTTGTAGAAATGCCTTGTGTGGAGACCATCTTTCTGTATTTCTGGTATAGTCTGATCTACTTTCAAGAAAAGCCCCCCACTCCCCGGGCACTCCACCTCCTGCCAAAAAAACACAAACCCTACAATAAGAGAGAATTAAGTTTATCAATAACTTCATGGTTAAAAAAAAGTATATGGATGTTGTAAACATCACAAAACCAAGATTTTTAAACCTAGGGAATTCAGAGTTATGGTTTATTGTTGTGCAAAATTTCAGACAAATTTCCCTTCTCCCCCACCAAAAATGAATATATGTGTTTACTGAAACATTTTGTGAATTTGTGTTCAAGTCAACAAAATTGTTTTTGGGGGAAATCCCCAAAATCAAGATGACATATTTAGACATTTTCTAAATGAAACATAATTTTTGCTTCAAAGTGACTTTTGGTTTTTAATTTTGCTTCAAAGTGTGTTTTTTTTTAAGATACAAAAACTCAACAACAACAAAATCCCATTCATTTGACTGATTTTTACCTCAATATTTTTGTTATGTGTCAACCCAAAACTATATTATTTATATCAATATTTAACTATATATATTAGCCACCACACTAAAAAAAAAAAAAAAAAAAACAAAAAAAAAAGTTACTTGCACAGCCCTTCTAAGGTTACACTTAGCTCCTCATTTTTTACCTTAATATATTTTGTTGGTACCTAACCTAGTTTAATCCTGCCTTGTAGTGATGCCATATAGTAACCACAGGATTATGACTCAGGCATATCTGTGGTCCCATATTAGATTACATTGATTTTTACAGATTTTTTAAAAAAAATATTTATTTTCCCCCGTTGTGGCACTATAGGGTAGAGCTAAGATTGTTTTAGTGCCTTAACTGTGCATTTCCTACCTTAACACATTCGAATTCTTGTGCGTGTGTGTGTAATCTTCACTGCAAATTGTAAATTAACTCTCAACTCTGAAGAGCCTGCAAATAAGCTGCAGAGGAAGATTGGCGATTGTATCACAATGACCCCACCTAAAGAGTTATCTGAACTTTTGACTTGAGCCTGTCTTGACTTGAGCCAATAATATTAATAGCTGCCTCTTATTTAGAGTTTTTCATCTCAAAGTGTTGATAAAGGAGGTATCATCCCCATTGTGCAGGTGGGAAAACGAAGGCAATCAAAGACAACAATTGTTAATAATGTATCTTAATTACAACCTATATCTTTCAAGTATGCACAAGATTTCAATTACTTTTAAAAATATGGAAAGTTTGAAGTGTCTGTTGTTTCATTAAGATAAGTTATGAGAAATAAGAGATTTATACCTATGTTACATTCCTTAAAGAACCTATTTTTAATTAATTAGTTTACATTTAAACTAATGAATTTACTTGTAAATGTTCAGAAAATTAATTTGGTACTCAAAGAGTTAAGGTAGTAAATTTGGGGAGATTTTGTTGGATTTTTCATGCAAAACAAAGATAATGAATCTCACCCTTAAGTGCAAAATGGCATTCAGCTTTAACTCTGGAGTCCAGACCAGGGTTTCCATATTACAAGGAACTTCTCCTGTCTAGCACACTCTGGGATTTAGCATCTATTACAGCAAGAGGAAATTGGGCTTCTTTCACTAGCACTACAACTACTAAAAACAGAAATAGAAATACAAAGCTTCACTGGTCAGGTGACTTTTTCTTGGCCCAGTCAGAACATCATAGACACATGAGCACTTTTTTACTTGATTAGCTTGTTGCTAAAATTAGGGAGGCACCATAGTCTAGCACATATGACACCAAACTGAAAGTCAGGATTAGATCTGCACCCAAGAACAAAAGAAAACATTTTTTGATGAAAAAGAGAGAGAGAGAGAGAGAGAGAGAGAGAGAGACTCTCTGTGTGTGAGTGTGTGTGATTTTTCTACTTGCTCTTGTCAGGAGACCTGGGTTGTAACCTGATTTCACCGTTCTGTGACTGTTTCCTCTTCCACCACTTCCCCGCCTTGTCTATTTAAGTTGGAATCTCTTCAGAGGTTTCTTACTGTGTGTACGTGTGTGTGTATCTCTCTCTCTCTCTCTTTCTCTAGTGCTTGGCACAATGAGGCCACAATTTCAGAGGGGACTTTCAGGTGCTATTGTAAGAACTAATAAAACATTACTAATAACATAATATAAAATGTGTTGGACCTATCCTTTAGTACTGGCTTGCTTCTGTTAACAATGGATTTTACCAAGCAAGCAGTAAACTAACCACCACCCCGCCAAAAAAAAAAAAAAATCTGGGTATTTAAGTCCTGATTCAACAAAGCCCTTAGGCACATGGCTAACTTTAAGCAAGCACTTAAGCCCCAAGACTTAAGCACAAGTTTACACTTAAAATCACATTTAACTTCACTCCTGAAAAGGAATAAAGTTAAGCAAGTGCTTAAAGTACATGCCCAATTGCTTTGCTGAATCAGGGCCTTAAAAGGGAAAGTTAGCTTACTGTACAGCTACATACAGCACATGGGAATCAGCACTATTCTGCCTCACTGATTCCCATACTTTTCTGGTGTGTCTGTAAAAATGCATGCACTTAATAAATCTGTTCTGGCAGGTCATCAGAATGGTACCTCTGTCACCTTTCCACTGATCTTTACTCATTAATGTTATATTCCCTATAAGCAATTTTAAAATAAATTACTTTTCATTTCACTTTAGCAGTATAAAGTAGATACCTAATGGGAAATTTTCCATAATGAACATTTGCTCATTTTGGACAGCTGCCTGTTTACATATGATCTCCTTTAAACCCACTGAGAATCATTACTGCCAGTTCCTCCGTTTTACAGTCTCCTCATATTTAATCTGTATGTTCTTTAAATGCAAAGCATGTTATGCTTAGTGTTCAAACTGCAGCATTAGTAAACTGAGCCCTCATTTGTGTGTGCATGTGGGTGAACTGGGTGCCTCACAAAGGATTCAAACAGATGCCTTGGCTTTAACGATATTTCTAATCATCTCACTTATGCCCCAAGGATATTTTTTTTTTTTTGCTTTATACTCCTGTCATGATTTCCCCTCATTACTGCAAAGTGCTATTTTAAATCCACTTTTTGTATTTGAATATTTTTTCAGCGTTAGTCTTTTATCAGTTCCATTTTTTCTGAACTCACACACAGTCTCCTCTTATCCTTGCTCATTGGTGGTGTTCACAGAGGTACAGGCTATACAGATGACAGCATACTGCTATTACCACTGGATTTTTTCCTTGTATTCCACACCTAGAGATATATTGTGATTTTCCTATGATAAAAGACCAATCGCATTCCTCCCCTGACTCCCCCTCCCATTTTATTTCTGATATAAAGGAATAATTTGAAGAGCATGCAAAAAAAAATAAAAAATCTTGGACTGTGAGCCACTAACCCTGTTTGTCACACCCTCATTTCCTGAGTTAACTAATGAAGGTGGGACCCAGATTTTGCAAGTCAAAAATAAAAACTTCTATATCCCCAAATAAACATGTTAAGCGAGAACCGTTTTTTCACGCTTTTATGTTACTTTTTTTTTTTTAATGAAAGTTACACACAAAGCAGCAAGGCAGACATCACAAGGAGAGAGGAAAATGTCAAGCAAAAGTCACTCACCCTTAAGCTGATGTACATGAAAATGATTGCTCAGTCTCGCTAAGCTGATAAAGCTATGCAGAAATAAAGTGGAGGCAGGAGGGAATCAATACTTAGGACATGATATAAAATGTAAGAGAAATCAACGTTATCAATATATCAATTCCCAGCGTATGGTAGATGTAAGTGTACACTCCAACCGACAGAGGAGGATTTAAAAAAGAAGTACAGCCATGGCAAAACATGTTACCTTATAGTAAAGTATAAACAGATGTCTAAGAGGAGGATTTTTGAAGACACTAAATACTACATGAGGGTTGGGGTGGGGGAACAGGATTGTCAATGCTGAAATGTTTTCAAGACTGTGCAATGCAAATTATAGGCTTTATCATGCAGTATTTACATAGGCAAAACTAACATTGGATTCAAGGGAGATTTTAGTGACTGAGGCTAGAAAGATTTGTTCCATACTGCCTTTACATCATAATAGGCAAGAGTTCAAACTGTCTGATTAAAAACTATGTTTAAATTATAGTAAAACCCAGGTACCAGATACTGTAGACAAATCACCACCAGGATAAATCAGGCAAAACTGAACTGGAAATTTACAAATTGACAAAGACATTGATATCTGCTGATCAAAGAGGGACTTACCATAGCCATGTGTGTTTGCTTTCTGTGAACATTTCCAAGATTGAATTTTAGATAGTACTGTATTGCTTTTGGAAATGCTTATGCATTTATCCCATCAATGAACATACCACCACCATTAGGATTTATCAGAATGGTACCTTAACATAACAGCTCAGACTGAGAATCACTGAGTATTGAATACTTGCATGAGACTATTCACAACCTGTAGATTTTTTTAATTCATCAAATGTACCTAAAGCTACAGAAGTCTGCTAATAAATATCCTATTAAAAGGCAAAGATCCATAAAATATATTTCTTGTAAATTATTGTCTTGGTTTTCAACCATAACATCCAAACAATTCTCAAGGTTTCCTCTTTTTGGTAGTTACTGCTCTGATGCAGGTGAACAACCTTCATGTTGGATTTTAAGCTTTTGTTAAAAGTTGATCAAAACATTCATTGACGTTTAATGATGGAAAGGACAAAAATGCCCCTCCTCTTTTTCTGAATTCCCACTTTTGGCAAGCTTTTTGGCTGATCTCAGAGATAATGTTTCTAAAACATCTCAAGTCTTTGCTGTTGTCCTGTACATTGCATTTGTCAGAGTTACATAGTCTGCCAACAATTACAATATAGTGGTATCTGAATTACTATAGTATTTCTGTATATTTTTAATGCGAGATATTTCTGGTAGCTGGGTGGAAAAAAAATGGCAAATGTGAATTTTTTCATGGTTCCTACACTTTAGATAAGGATCTATTTGGAAGAAGGATTTAAAAAAATGTGCTTATGTATATTTACTGATCTCTCTCTCTGTCTACACACACACACATTTTCTATATAATATCCTGAGACTGAGTATGCACAACAGGCTATGCTCCATGCACCCCTGCTCAGATATCAATTAGTACTGCGTCTACAAAACTTTTGTAAAGACTGGAGAATAATCTGGATAATTTTTTATCTTGGATCTATTGCAAATACTGTCAGAAATATGGCAGTTCTGAGCATTCTATTTCTCTGATCTGAAATACAGATGAGAGAAAAGGATAGTTAACACTCAGATGTTTTTAAAAGCATCCAATTATCAGTGGAATCCACTCTGACTATAAAACCTTCATTTTATTCATTCATTTATGTTTTAATTAAATTGCATATTTGATGCTCTGTCTTTGGGTTTTCTGAGATCTTAAAACCAAAAGCATTTGTATTAATGGACAGTTGCTGAAATGACAACCTGTGTAATCTCTCCAGACTCTTGTTTTGTCATTACCAACAATCATTTCATATACACTTTGAAAGCTAGATTTGGAAAACAGGCCTGGGGAGGATGATGTATCAGAAAATGGTGCCAAGTCCCTAGTTAGCATTACAATGGGGGTGAGGGAGAAATTGTCCTCAGCTTAGGAACAGTTTTGCTTTTAGGCAAGATAAACGAAGGTCAGTATCTAGCTGATCAAAAAGCAGAAAATGCTTGGGAAGGATGCAAGGCAGGGTCAAGCTGAAGTGACATAAAAACACGTTAAAATGGAACTCTGCAAATAAGCCTGCCTTTTGCTACACAGTAGCTATTTAACGATACCAACTACCATTGCATCAGTGAAATGCCTGTGAAAACTGGTCTTTGTTTTCAAGAAGCATTCACAGTAAGAACAACAATAACAAAAGTTTCCTTCTCTAAAAACTTTTTTCCCCATTTTCCCTAGTAATGACGACTCTGTTGTTCTGTGCTGCCACCTACTTTCCAGCTATTGTGCAAGATAATATGCATGGCAGGGCTTTGCCACAGCCTATGGATGACAATCTATTGAATTAAAAGTATATATGAATGGTGAAATTTCTGTATCAGAGTTTTATTAATACAATGATTAAAACTAGGCTATGTACTGGGATAAAGAAATGAAAAGACCTTGATATATTTTCTGCATATTTTAACTGAAAACATGAAAAGTGATCAAACACTGAACAAGTCTGTGTTATTGAGGGTTTTATGCAGTTTATTTCTATATATTTAGTATTCCTTGCTCCATGTTCCCCTCTGTTCAACCACAGGAAGGCAAACTGGAGAGCCAACTTTTAGGAATTTTCAACATTTTTCTTTTAAAAAGTGAAAAAGTCATTTAACCATCTAGAATCTCCTCCCCCTGAAATAATTAAAAATGCAGCAAAGAAAATTACACTCTCAATCTGTGCCTGAAATGAAGCTCTTTGGTAGAGAGCGGGATTTTTATTTATTTATTTTTGTATAAACTAGCTACAAACATTTTTTTTTATTTTCCAACATCATTTAAAATCTCCACCTGACATTTGTTATTATGGAACAGGGTTCAACACTGAAACAGAGGTAATTTTGGTTTGCTTGAAAAATTATATTCCACTTACCAGGAGTAAAAAGGAAATACCTTCCAAACTCTCCTCCTAATTTATATCACTCATCATTTTCATCTTTATGGTAATTACTTTTGCTTACAATGGTAGTCTTAATGGCTCTTATGTTTTTTGAAGTTTTGGGAGGGAAAAAACAGGGGTGAGCATTGGGCTCTTGAATCTTCTCAGAAGAAATTATATTTAATGAAAATGTGCTTGGCTGAAGAGGAGAACAGCTATACACTATCCTACATTCCAATGCTTTGTTTATGATATTCTTCCAGTAATTTACAATATATCTATATGGGGTGATTAAACGCAAATGGATCAAGCAATGTTACAAACACCTTGTTTAGCCTAGTTTATGTATGTAATTTGTAACCAAGAAGATGACAAATGGTCCCAGAGTCAGTCCCTGTAAGTAGATTTTAATTCCTCTGCTTTATCACTATAACCTAGGAGTATCAAGGCAGTATAAAGTATTTGCAACTAAACATGAAACTATGCAAAACTCATTCAATTTGAGGAAGTTTCATCACAAACTCAGCATTCAGCGGGAATATCTGATAAAGTTCACTAAAAACTTTTAACCAGAATTGCAAAAATCTGTTCTGTTTAATAATTTTAGAATAAAGGCATACATAAAGTGCAATATCAACACTGAAGTAGATAAAATCAGTGTTTGTCACATTTTCATTATGACATTGTGAATTCTGAAACACAGAGCAAAAAATAGGGCATTGATGGTTACTGCAAAGCCGTAAGTATTTATACTAAACCATTGCACAGTGTAACTGCCACATTTCACAAGCTTTTTGTCACTTCTCCACATTGTTTAGTTATTTATTAAACTGATTTAAGCTACTTCCTTCTATAGCCTGTTAGAAACATAGTCTATATCCTAGGATGTCTTGGCATGGACTCCATGTAGTACAAATCTTCTATCTACTTTTACATTCATCATTTTTCTTGTGCCTCAGTTTTGAAAACCCATCAGTAATATGAACCATTTCTGATTCCAGTTTTTCAAATATAGGACATTCTACCTCAAACATATCCCCAGTGAGCTAATATGGTTTGGTCTGGAACGTTTACCTCCTTCCCTTCCAAGGAAGGTTCTAATGGGAGGTCTTTTGCCCTCAGGACTCCTGCAACAAGAAGCTGAACAAAGTACACAAATGTTATATAATCATAGCTTCATATAAAAGTACATATCTTCAAGACTTCTATATATTTTTATCCATGACAGAAGATTTGAGGAACAGATGGTAAAACTCTCCATTTCCCTCTCTTTACCCATTCCCCTTCCTCCCTGCACACATTCCTTACCCGAATTTTAGACAGCTGGGTTACCAGTACTTACTGGGATTGGCAATCTCATAGACCAAATGCAAGTGCTAAGTATTTTATTAGTCTCACAACTTTAATGCAAATTCCACCAAATGGTCGTGCTACAGACTCAGTTCTCTTCCAGAAAAGAATTTCATGCAATAGTGATTTGAGCTATTATATTTTTCACTCCAAATACGATTTGTTAATAAATAGTACCTTCTTGGATAGTTAACACTTTCCCTATGTTTTAAATTAATTCCAATTCAGAAAGATGGTACCTCTTAACTCTTTGCAAAGAGAAAATCTGATATCTCTTTTTCCTGTACATGTGTAAAATTCTCAGCCATGAGGTATTCAAATCCACAACTTTGGAATGCAAATTAAGAGGCTGAAGGAATAGAAACAAAGTGATTGGAAAAAAAAATCTCCCATTTTCTAATATTTTAAAAACTGAATTTCTGTTTTTCACAATTAGTTCATTACTAATTCTAACTTGTGAACAAAGAGACTGGTGTCTTTCATGCCAAGTAATAACCAAATGCTTAGAAGTTTGAACCCTGAGATTCAAACCAAATTTGAAAAAGAAAACTACAAAGAGACATACATATTTAGATGCAATACGAATCTATCTAGAACTTTTCTACACTGAGAAGTAGAGCTGTCTCAAACATTTACAATAAAATCTTTAAAAATTTGCTTGGTATAAGGATTTGTTAGAAACTTACACATCAAAAGGTTTGCAAAGCTCCTCAATAAAAGCAGAATTAGTTTTGAGTTATATGGGCCATTTAATGGTTTTACATAGAGACAAAGCAAAGCACTCCTTCCCTCCCATGCATGCACTACCCATAAAGTACGAGTCACTTTAAAACTTAGTTTTTCACTCTCAGAACTGCAGTTCATATCATCTGGAAAGCTGACACATTATCCTAAGATTTGTTTTAAGATTTTTAGTTAATTCAAAATCTAAACTCAGCTCAAAGCTCAGGGGGACGCAAACACACATGGATCAAATCTAATTTAAAAAGTCATAAAAACTGTTAATTTCCTTACTCAATCTAAAATTTGTTTGAGGTTCAAAATGAAAGTTTGATTAATTCCCTCCTCCCCTACTGCCCACCTTTATTTGTTTGCACTTCTCAACTCACTGGTTTGCTCACTAAGAGAAACAACAAAATTAAAATGAAGAAGAACAACAACAATAAAAATAATAATTCTGAATTGAGATGGGAAATACCAGAAATCTCATGTGAAAGCCTATTCTTTTAAGTTTTCCATCCCAAAAGCAGTTTAGTGAGGCATCCAACTTTGGATGTTTATCTGAACCCAAACTTGAAGCCTTCTGAGACTTATCCATCTAAATACTTCTTTTCATTTAAATTGAAAAAATCATTCCTTGGTTTCCTCCGAAAAAATTTGTCTTATAATTTTGTTCATGGAAATTGACTTCTGTTTCTAATTTAGAGGTGACTGAATTTCAGCAGTGGAATGAACTCTGAACACTTCAGGATTCTTGGTGATGGAAAAGAGTTGGTCTAAGGTGCACTCTCGTTTTTGGAGGCATTTCACTCATGTGAAGTAGGGACAACTCAAAATTCTAGAAAACAAATTTGGCAATGGCTTATTTGATCCAAATGATTTTATGATTAAGGCTCTGTGTCTTCAATATCTCAACATTTTAATTAGCTGCTTGGATAACTGAATTCTAAAGACTAAATTTTGCCATCTGCTGGAAATGGAGGCTGAATTAGATCGGCTAAAAAACATACATTCTCTAATAATGCTTTGCCATGAAAATTCCACCAGACATGTCTTTTATTTTCTTTTATATTCACTTTTCCCAGTGTGGTAGCCCATTACATATCTGAATCGGCATCATAGCATTTGTTAAAGTATCATTAAAGTTTATATTATTTATACTGTCCTAAAGGGATAGTAATATTCTTATGAAGCATTTAGAAGTTGTATTTTTATGATAATATTGCAGAATATATATTAGTAGATATTACACAGTGAAGAATGTTAAAAGCAGAGAGACGAAAAATGAATACCATATTAGAGTTTATTCTCATAGCAATTATTCTTGAATGAAGATTTCAGTCTATTGCCGAACACTGTATTGAGATTCCATCTGAATTATGGGCAGCCTGCTAATTACAACAGTTTACTGTTTTTTGAGAAAGAAATCTTTCTCTAAGAAGAAATACATATAGGAGAAAGAATGGAAGAAATGTCTTCCAATGCTACTTTTAAAAAGTAACATGCCTTTAAAAGGCTCATTTCTCTTTGTATTAAAAAAATAAAAAGAGTAAAATTTAGAGTGGCAGCGAGCCACTGCTGAGCTCAAACAAAGAAGCCCTCTTTACTCAAGCTTTAGCTTGGGAGCTTTCTGCCATTTGCTGTTCATCATAAGCCTTAATGTCAACACTGCGCTGTAGGTAATAGGTGCACTGGAAGAAAAAACTGTTACCCTCATGTCACCATAAGAGCAAAATATTTTAATAGTTTGCAAGTGAGACCATCCAATTGGGTGCTAAAGTTAAAATATACAAGATAAAAGACTTAAACAACTGTGTCACACTCTCATTCCAAGTTTCCTTTTCTTTTTAGGGCATCCTAGCTGTGCTGTTTTTGTTTTGTTTTGTTTTGTTTTTAACTTTATTTGTGGCACAAATGCAACACAGACAAGTATAGAAACCAAATTTCTCCCCTCTCCCCATCTCTCACATGCACAAATTACAAAAATTAGCCCCACTGCATTTATGGAAATACCCATATCACACACTACCAGCCAACCATGGTAAAAAAAAAAAAAAGAGAGAGAGAGAGAGAGAAGACTTAGGCTACGTCCAGACTACCCGCCATATCGGCGGGTTAAAATCGATTTCTCGGGGATCGATATATCGCGTCTCATCTAGACGCGATACATCGATCCCCGAGCGCGCTTATATTGATTCCGGAACTCCATCAACCCCAACGGAGTTGCGGAATCGACAGGGAGATCCGCGAACATCGATCCCGGGCGGTGAGGACGGGTGAGTAATCCGATCTTAGATATTCGACTTCAGCTACGTTATTCACGTAGCTGAAGTTGTGTATCTAAGATCGATTTCCCCTCGTAGTGTGGACCAGCCCTGAGATCAGAAGTCACCTTTCAAGGCTGTTCTAGTTGACATAGTTATATTTTTCTGACACAAACCTGGGCACAATTAATGTTAATTCATTTTGTTTTCTGCTTTTACATGGTGATAGGCTAGAGCCACATTTCTCAGTTAGCTCATTACTAGTCCCCACATGAGAGAGTAGGTGAAAATATCTCAGAGAGCATTAACATGGAAGATGACTGGTATCAGGGCCCACTGTGACAGCATTTAGCATGGTAACTATGCCACAAACATCTGATCATCAGCATGTATCGTACATATCCGGATCAAACCTATTTAAAAACTAGAAGTTAAAAATCCTACAATTTAGTGTATCAGTTACATACCTTCACAGCTAGGTTTTTAAATGATTGTGAAGCACTTTAACATCAACAGTTGAAATGTGCTATAAAGTCTAAAATAGCTTTATTTAATTGCAAGAAAAAATAATTAAAATAAAACAAAATATATTTATATTGTCCTCTAGCAACACCAAAGAGAAGATAATGATCAGAGAAGTTTGTTTCTATCATTCAAAGATGAAAGAGGAAAGGCAGCTTATGACTATTTTTTGAGTTCCATTAGTATTGCTAGCTGTGCTGAAAGGACAGTAATGAAGACAGAACAGTAATCAGGAATGCTAACTAATGTATGCATTACATACTTCTCTCCCTCCATTTAAAAAAAAACTTTAGTATTAGGGGGAGGCTGTGCTAAAGCATATAGTGTGTTTAGTTTCTTTCTATGCAAACAAATCCTGCACAAAATTCATCTTATGTGTTTCACAGCACTCCACATTACTTGTCTTGAAGATTACATTCCAAAATTATGTATTTATAATTGGAGTTATTCTGATTGTAATATAAAGTCTGCTGAATAAGTTTTGGAACTCTAAGTCAATAGTTAACATGGGAATTTGCCTTCAGATTTATGGGATTTGGTACAATATATTACAAATACAATGGCAAATTGAAATAGGAATATTGATTGTTTAATCTTAACTAATTGGATTACAGAATCAGTTCATAGTTTTCATTTGCAAGCATAATTCCAGATCCAAACACTGCTGAAATTTGAGATCATTCAAATCGGAATTTAAATTTGGACTGTTGGAGTAATCTCCACAAGTAATCAGTACATTACAGTTTAATCACATTCCATTATGCATACTTTTAGTCTTGGGGATAGAAGAGATACTAGAGGAAACTGTTCAACTCAGCTGTTGTACGGTAGCGTATAGCTGTTAATTTTATATTGCGTAAAGCCACATGCACAAACTGGATCTTCCTACTACAATGTTAGGTTTTAAAAAAATATTAATGAAATGCTGTTAAAAGGTAGTATATTGATGACTAAAGTCCTCTTTCATGCTGCCCCCCTAGTGTTCTTTACTCCAATCACCGCTGTTCCTGGGTGTCTTTAGACATTGGTCTTTCCTGTGAGATTGTGAAAGAGTGTTAATCTTATCGGTATCTATTATGTGGACACTGCACTAGGATCAGATTTGAGACTAGCCCACATATTTCACAGGTCATTGCCAACCTAGACATGATCTGAACCAGTGATGCGGATAGAGGTCAAAAACTCTCTTTCCCTTAGCAATTCATTATTGCAGTTAGTTTGGTTCTTGAATGTATTAAAGAGAAATATTCGCCAGATGACAAAGAAAATCACATTTATAAACATAGTTTAAGTTTGGCATAAGAATTAGCATGAATTAAGGCTTGAGTAATTAATATGGCACCGCTGCATATTATCACTGCAATGTGACAGATTCCCCATTTTATATTTTAGGATAAGGACAGGAAGTTGGACCATCTGCAGTTATTTCTATCATAATTATTATTACAATCTACATCTGCTGTCTGCACAAGATAAATAGGAAATCTTCAATAACCATTAAACCATCCTAATTAAAATAATTGTTAGATAATTAAAATCTAATCATTAATAATCATTTTATTAGATTAGAGGAAGAGCACAAACTGAGAACATTTTTAGAGATGAAATTATATAGTATTTTCCATGCAAAGAAGTGTAAAACAGAAACATTGTTCTATATAATGGATATTGGCTGTTCATCCCTTCTATTCATTTGGCACAATGACATGCTAAGCCCTATTATCTTTTCTAAGCATACATTAGTATCTCAAAATGAAAAAAATGTTGTTTAAAGATTTTATCAAATGTCTTCAGGGGACAAAATATGGACAATTTGAAGTGTGGGAAAAATTAGTAGCAATTTGGTTTGTGTATTTTGTTATATAATGTTTACTTTCAGTATTAATTCCATTATCCACTGTTACTGTACATATACCTGTTAAGGTTTGTATTTGAGCAAGAAGTCCCTTTGAGCAAGAAAACCCTGTGTATTATCAAAAACTACAAAATACGGTTTCAAAGCAAAGCCTGAAATGATGTTTGGAACCATTCCTGGTCTCCAGTAAAGAAGAATGTTTAATGCCAGCTATAAAACATAATATTTTACTTTTCTTATACAGAATGATCTGCCACATTCATGCTAACAACTTTAAAGAACAAAAGACAGCAAATCAGCATCACTTTAGTTGACTTTCACAACTTTGTTTGGCTTTCCTTGTCCTTTTCCTTCTATCCTCACTATTTTAAAATCCAGTGTCTGATCATATTTAGAGTATGCCACCAGATTCCCCACCATATGAGCACACATACATATACACAGACACAATCCTGTTTTGGCTACAAAATGACCAAAAAAATTATCCTGCAACCCACCTTATCCCAGAAACCTATCAGAGGGCAAACAACCATGGGTTTGGGACTATGAGACTATTATTGAGCCATTGAAAGGTGGTGGGGTGTAGGAGGAACTGGGACTGCTCGGAAAGGACTGGACTAGTAGTGTGAGGATGCTTCTGGAACAGGCAATGGCCTTGGAGGCTGGGGAGAGAGGGGCGTGTGCCATAAAGCTAGTGCTTCGATGGTGGGGCTGAGCTAGTGGAGTTTGGAGGGGAGACATGGGAGGGATGAGATGGGCTGAATCTGATGGACACCTGGTGCTCGTGGGGTGAAGTGCTGATGAGGTGAGAGTTCTGCTGGGGTAGAGTGAGGCTTCTCCATCCACTGCCCTGCTATTTCCACAGCCCTGTGAAGAGCTGTTCATTTTATTCCCCAATGCTGTGGGGAAGGGGGGAGCACAAAAGGCTGTTGCATAA